>NC_137818.1:59471887-59581887 GCF_963921795.1 Nannobrachium achirus
ACGAAACTATGGCACCACCTCTTTAATTTCAATATCATAAACAGACTTTCCGTTGCATTACATCGTACATATCTGTCTGTGCAAAGAACTAAAGAAACACAAACAACAATTAACTTTTCGCCACTTCCCCAAAGATGCGACCAACAAAAGTTATCACTCTCAGCTTAAGGTGCAACATTGTTTTCTCACTCAACAGTAAAGAAACCAACATAAAGTTTAAGTGTATAGAGCATATTATGCACATTTCTAAAGTGACAATTTAAGGACATTTTAATACTTCTAAAATGACAAATTAAACATTGGCCAAATGATCAGATATTAGAGGCAGAAATTGTGAGAATAGCCGATCTACATGCTCACAACGCCTCGCATTGCGAGGCGTTGTGAGCATGTAGATCTGCTATTTTCACAATAGAACTGTGTTACACAAAATGCAATGCCTCAACTCTTAGTGCTCGTCAGGATAGGGGGGTCCCCAGTTAAAATATGATTCTTTTGGGGGTCGCAAACTGAAAAGGTTGAGAAACACGTGATCTGGAGAACACCCACAGAAAGCTCTGCTTCAGTGCTAACCCCACAGTGACAAAGTTACACTCCATCCATCCCACCACCCACATGCCAATGTCTCTTCACCTTAAAGCAAAGCAATTATGCACATTATCCAATCAAGTGTACAAATACAATTAGACTAACCAATCCTTTTAGCTCCTACAGGTCCTCTCTCAGGGGAGATATTAAAGTGTCTTTCTTGCTCAGGGACATTTCAACACATAATAATTATGTAAACTCAATGTAAACAAACCAAGCCACTGTGCTTTCTTGGGTTTAAATCCTATTAGTGGACCTTGTATCTGAACTGTACTGTCTTGTGCTGTGCTTTTCCTTTGCAAATTTCTAATAAAGTATTCAATCAATCAATCAATCAATCGATCAATCAATCAATCAATCAATCAATCAATCAATCAATCAATCAGGCTGCCTATATGTTGACACATGTACACATACATACAGGCTACACATTCAGTTATTATGGCCGCCCTAAGTTAGCCTAACAGACCTGTAAGGGTCAATATGGTTCCTAAATGTAAATAATTTAGCTGGAGAGTTAGCTAGATTTGTCTGGTTTCCAAGCTAGTTACTTTACAGATTTAAATTAGTAATAGAAAACATACATAACCCTAACCCAAGTATTATTAAGCAAACCAGCAGCACATAAAGTAATTAAAAAAGAGACCAACCTTTAGGCCTACAAGCTGCAATATTAAAGTGACACGTTAATGTATTACTAAGGTTATTAGTCCACTAACTACTATCCAATAATATGATTGTGAAATGGAGCATTCTGCATAATGCATTTGGTCGGCTAATGTGTTGCTAACTTGCTACCAAATACCAATACTTTATTTTAAATACAGGATGTTTAATGTAACAGAGTATCTACACCAGGGCAGGAATTTCATGGAGGCCATGAAGGCCTTGGCTGCCGTTGCCCCTCAGTTTGGCCTTGTGCCACTCCAAGAAATGGCATGCCCTGAGGCCACAGTGGCCTTAATGCCCCAGCTGACTGTACCACTTTCTTCTCTGTCTCTTTCTTGTCGATATATAGACAGTAGACACCGGTGTCTCTTTCTTGTCATGTAGACACAAGTGTCTTTTGTTAAGATCCTTCAGATTCTTTTGTTGGGACTCAACAAGATTATTTTGTTGAGTCCCCATCTTTAAACCAATCCAGTGACTTTGATTGGTGCAGGGCTGAGCATGGATCAGATTGTAAATACCATCATTTATCTATTTCACTGCAGATTAGGTTACCATCCCAAAACCCTTAAATTCAACACATTCTTTCAATGGACTAAAATCTTGTCTTGTTTGATGGCCTTCCTGTCCTGGCAATTGGCTTTTGTGCCCTCAAAAAAATGGACAACACCAGGGCACGGTAGCGCAGTGGTTAGCACTTCGCCTCACAGCTAGAAGGTCCTGGGTTCGATTCCTGCCGGGGGATGCTGTGGGCGCTGGGGGCGTGTTCCTCCCTCCGCATCATCAGCACCCACACCCTAGGTGGGGTTGGCGATAGGGCCTTTCTGTGTGGAGTTTGCATGTTCTCCCCTTGTCTCCAAGGGTAGATGCCCTCACAACAAAACATGCAGTAGTCCTGGTTTCTATACTACCTCCCCCTAGCCAGCCAGGTGCTTCCCAATTCCCCTGGCGTGGCAGGGGGAGAGCAGAAACCAGGACTACAGGTTAGGTAGTTGGCACTGGGTGAATAAATGGGTTGCAAAAACCGTGGGATAAAAAAATGTGTTAAAAGAAAAATGGACAACACCAAAGGACAAGTGGCCTTGCCCCTAAAAAGACGAAATGCCAGGCCTGATCTATGCTGTGGTTTTGCACGTTTTACTTTAGTAGCAAAAAAGAAAAAAGTGAATAGGCCTACTTCTTCCACCACAGAGCATAGGCGCAGGGTAATTTATGTGCTCTTTGCCTCCCTGTTGAGAGAACCAGTATTAAAACTCAACAACAGAGTCCAAGCCAAACATTGATTTTTTATGATCCCACCAAAACAACATTATGCCTCTCTCTCAAAAGAGACAGCCTAAATCAGCGGTCTTCAGCAGGGGGTCCGGGACCCCCTAGGGCAGTGTTTCTCAACCACTGTGCCTGGGGACCTTTCGTGTGCCCCTGAGAAGGGTCAAGTGTGCCCCTTGAAACTACTTGAAAGCCAGTATTGTATTTATCATTTAAAAAAAGATTTAAACTTGTGAAAACAGCCGATCTACAAGCACACAACGCCTCGCTGAGGCGTTGTGTGCTTGTAGATCTGCTACTGTTGTGCGACAGCCTTGTATGATGAAGCAGGGCTTTACTTTGCGAAGAAACGTACACATTTGAAACTTGGAGATACAAGGTTTCTTCCTGCTTGAACCCTGGTATCCTTATTCTGTTTGGAACATTAGCCAAGAACAGCCGATCTACAAGCTCACAACGCCTCGCTATTCTTGGCAAAGAGGTTTTGTGTATAGTGAAAAGAAAAGCAGACCAAGTATTGACGGTTCAAGTCGTGTCTAAAAATACACATTAAACCAACAACCTACTGACTGTAGAATACTAGGTCTAAATTCTAATAGAATTGTAAGGAAGATTTTTGAGTGGGACATCTCGACTAAGGATGCATGGGCTATGGACATGTATGATATTCTGTTGAGAGCTGGGTATGAAGACCATTATAATAATAAAGAAAACATACAGAGTATGGTAATAAAATACATTATTTTTCAAAACGTAAAGGACAAATGGGAACTAGATATATGGTGTAAACCAAAGCGCTGCACATATTGTGAGATAAAACATGTCTATGGTCCAGAAAACTATGTATTGTATAACCTTTCAAAAAAGAAACGATCTTTATGTGCTCAAATCAGGGCTGGTATACTTGGTCTTCATATTGAGACGGGTAGATCGTAGGCACAGCTGAGGAGGATAGGTTATGTGGTTTGTGTGAGCTTAATGAAATTGAAAATGAAATGAATTTTGTTTTCTATTGCCCATTCTACAACTCTATTAGGCAGAGACTTTTTAATAAGGTAGATCCAAATTATGAATTTGTGTGGTGTGATGACTCAGAGAAGCTGAGACGACTGTTTCAATATGATATTTTTTCTTTTGCTTCATTTCTGGAGAAAGCTTGGTCAATTAGAAGGATTGCATTGTTTGTTTTATTTAAGATAATTTTGTTTCTGATGTATTGTTCTCATGGTTATGAATTTGTTAATGTATAACATGGGCGTAGTGTAAACGCTGGAAGGACTACTAATGTAAGTTCACTTTGATGTTCAATGTGTCATAATCCCATATGGGATGGGCCAAATTGTGGCATGACACGGAAATAACATTTTCATTCATTCATTCATTCATTCATTCATTCATACTGTACACTGTACACTGATGATATTGTTGTCAAACAAGTCTAAGCTGTCTCACGAATCTATGAAAATGTTAATCTGCCACACGATTTTATACAATAGGTAGTGGGGGTCCCTGCTTCATCTCTCTCTCAGCTAAGGGGTCCTTGACCTGAAAACGTTGAAGGTTCACATTATATTTCATATATCTCCACAAGCTGGGATTTTAAGGAGAACACTTGACAAGACAGTAGGGGGAGATCTTGGACTGCATTTGACTCATGTGTTGACGTGATACATAGACTGTAAAAAAAAACGAAAAAAAAACGAAAAAAAAAAACATTGTATAACAATTAACCACTTAAATCCTCTATAATTTAAAGTAAAACTGGACTTTTTCCCATCTGCACCAAATCTCTTCACCAGCAGAATAGGGATGCTAGGGTTCAAGTGGTTAAGAGAATAAAGTAATCTGCAGTTCTCATCACGCGAGGTAGAAACATCACATACTGTACAGTATTTCCATCTCCAGTAGGCTACGTGTGCTTAAGTTATTTTTGGCCCGTTTCCGAGGTCATCGATTTAAAACCCATTGAGAAAAGATGTATAATATTCATATTTAATATAAGGGTTAGCGTCTAGTTACAGTACTGTGAATGACACTCCTGTAATGACAAATAGAAATGCGTGACTCTTGACCGCTGTCATCAATCTTTAATGAAGGGAATCTTTTATTAAAGTAACTTGTGTGTGTGTGTGTGTGTGTGTGTGTGTGTGTGTGTGTGTGTGTGTGCGTGCGTGCGTGCGTGCGTGTGTGTGTTTGTGTGCGCGTGCGTGCGTGTACAGAATACAGTGAATTCAGTGACCATTTGCGACTCACCAAATGTATACTTACTGAAGTCATACGACCATGCCGCTTGTCTTTTATGCAACAGTTAAACTGCTATAGTAAGTATACGTTAGATCAGGGGTCTTCAACAGGGAGTCCGGGAGTCAGAGTTACTACGGGGGGTCCTCCAAATCTTCCAATTCTTTTTATATTAACAACTTGAACCCTAGTGTCCATATTCTGAGAACTGTAGCCAAGAATAGCAGATCTACAAGCTCACAACGCCTCGTGCTGCGAGGCGTTGTGAGCTTGTAGATCGGCTATTTTGGCAAAGAGGTTTAATTGGTTTAGAGGGGGAAAAGAGCAGACTGAGTACAGAGTAAAAGGTCAAGTTTATTAAGTATTGATGGTTCAAGTGGTTAAATATCTGGAAACACAAATTGACATGAATCCAAAATACACTGATGATTGTGTCAAACATTGAAACTATATGGAATCTATGAAAAGGTTGTGGGGGTCCCTGCTTCATCTCTCTCAACTAAGAGCCTGAAAGCGTTGAAGACCCCGTTAGATGGATGAAGCTAGGCAAGAGTGCTTAAAACAGTTGTGTTAAAACAGCAGGTATAACAAATCAGCAGGGGGAAAACACTTTTCTTTTTACAGAGCAGGATATATTAGACATTACTTGATGAAGACAGACTCTGTCTGACAAAAACAAAAAAACAAAAGTCACGTCAAGGTTGTGTTTCCTGAGTTGTGGCACATAGAGCCTTTAATCAATGGATCTACAATGACATCATGATGTGTATTCCAAACAACTATATTTCTGTTCCAATCCTTGGCTTTCATTACCCAAAATGTCAAAATATCAATTATGAACTTTTTTTTTCTTTAGTTCTTTTGTACAAATGTAGAAATATAACAATGATTGCAAATCAGGATTTCCCTTTATAAAGGTAAAAAGGAGTTATTGTTTGATAAAAAACAATACCACTTAACATCATTCTCAATTGGTTGATACCTCATTGAAACTAAATTATTTTAAAAAAACTCTGTAAATACAGTATATCGTCGTCGGGCAGAAACCTCGTATCTCCAAGTTTCAAATTTGTATGTTCTTTCGCAAAGTAACGCCCTGCTTCATCATACAAGGCCGTCGCACAAAAATAGGGAAAACAGCAGATCTACAAGCTCACAACGCCTCGCTGTGCGAGGCGCTGTGTGCTTGTAGATCGGCTGTTTTCACTAGTTTAAATCATTTTTAAAATGATATTAAAGGCAAAACGAATGGTTTTGGACATACAAGGTTTTCACCCGACAACGACGATATGGACCATTTTTATACACAATGAGCATTTATTATGAACTACAGTACATCCTACTTGTGCAAATTTATAAAAAGTTCAGAATTCAATAGTCAAAGTTTACATCGGACGTTTTACGTAGCATGCATTCTGGTTTAAGATTCAGAAAAAAACGAAACAAAAGAACGTTACTTGAAATAGCTAAAACATGACGAGTACCAATCAAAATGATCTTTAATCACGTTGCAGTATCGTCCAATCAGAATAGGGTTGATAAAAAAATAGGGGGAGAGGGGGAAAAAAGCACTGAATGGTGCCTTAGAACAGTGGTTCTCAACCTGTGGGTCGGGACCCCCAGGGGGGTCCCCACATTATTTTGGCGGGTCCCCAGATGATTAACCTAATGTGCAACATTGTTTTCTCACTCAACAGTAAAGAAACCAACATAAAGTTTAAGTGTATAGAGCATATTATGCACATTTCTAAAGTGACAATTTAAGGACATTTTAATACTTCTAAAATGACAAATTAAACATTTTGCCAAATGATCAGAAATTAGAGGCATAAATTATGAAAATAGCCGATCTACATACTCACAACGCCTCGCATTGCGAGGCGTTGTGAGCATGTAGATCTGCTATTTTCACGATAGAACTGTGTTATACAAAATGCAATGCCTCAACTCTTAGTGCTCGTCAGGATAGGGGGGTCCCCAGTTAAAATATGATTCTTTTGGGGGTCGCATTGTCCAAATTGTTAAATATTAGAGGTGGAAATTGTGAAAATAGCCGATCTACATGCTCACAACGCCTCGCAACGCGAGGCGTTGTGAGCATGTAGATCTGCTATTTTCACAATAGAACCGTCTTATATAAAATGTAATTCCTCAACTCTTAGTGCTCGTCAGGGTGGGGGGGGGGGGGGGGGTCCCAAAATATGATTATTTTGGAGGTCACGGCCTGGAAAGGTTGAGAAACACTGCCTTAGAAGAAGAAGCTTAGTGAGCCAATCAGAGCAGCGCTTCGTCTCCCAATCCTCTTCCTGTCTGTCTGTCTGCCTGTCTGTCTGCTCTGGACCCGCCAGCAGCATCGTAGCAAATCAATCTTCACATCCACAGCTTCCCGTCAAAGTCTGAACGAGGCCATAGAAGACAAGAGGTTAAAGTAGACGTTAATGAAATGCAGGCATTTGACACTCATGGCTTGCCCACTTTCGGGCAGGTGGAGTTTGCTTTCAGGTTGCCCGACTGGGCAAGTGCTCGTTTTTTATAGTGGATGCACACGAGATATCTGTCTAAACACCTGAACGTGGCCAGAGCACTCTTTCTTCTGGTCTGTGGAATGTAAAATAAGAGCACTGTTTAGCTACAATGTGCTGTTTTCACTGTTGCTACGCTTAAAAATATAATGGGTGTGAACCCATAGTCATATTCAATCATAGCTATGTACTGTATGGTAGGTATTTGGATACAAATTTACATGTGACATTTGTATCGCACAGCCCCAGAAAGTAAAATAAAATAAGTTTTAAATTGAACAGTAATAACATTTTATAATGGACGATTTACTTTTTGGGCGAGTGGGCATGACCTTTGGGCAAGTAGAACATGACATGTCGTGCAAGTGCCTCTGAGACCTTAGTGTTAACCCCTGAAATGGAATCTCTCTCTCTCTCTTTTATTTTAAAACGAAACACTTTCATACTTTTACTCCAGTACATTTTGAATTACGGACTTTTACTTGAATACAAAGTATTTCTATATTGCAGTATTGATACTTTTACTTTCAAAAAACTTTTGGTCATTTTATCTTCTAATCAGGCTTTTATGAACACCCTGGACAGTGGACAGTTTTTAATTTGCTTGATTCAATATTTAGATATTTGATGTAAATGTTACCAGGCCCTCCTCCTGCAGGACACCTCCCCATACACACCCATTGTAACTTCAAACTCCATTTTAACCATGATAGATTCATCAAAAACACCCATGATTCTTTCTGGTAACTCATACTGGCCGTTTCTTTTGACAACCTTTTTCACTTAATTGGATAAATGTCATAAATAAAACTGCCTCCTCACGATTAAGGAGGGTATTATGGGTCACCAGAAAAAATAATGGGTGTTTTTGATGAATCTATCATGGTTAAAATAGAGTTTGAAGTTACAATGGGTGTGTATGGGGAGGGGCCCTTGACAGGGATGACCAGATAACATTTACATCAAATATCTAAATATTGAATCAAGCAAATTAAAATTTGTCCTGGGTGTTAATAAAAGCCTGAGTAGACAATAAGTGACCAAAAGCTTTTGTTGAAAGTGAAATATCCCTTTAAGAAAGACTTTTTCCATCACAGTAAATACAATATAACTATTGGATCTGCAGTGGTTGGAAGTGGTCTCCCTACTCTTCCATTGAGGAATTTAGACCCCAGTGTCGGTCAGGTAGGATATCTACTGTACTGGTTGACAATGTCAATGAAGTTATTTGAAACAAGACACTACATAAGTGACATTCTCAAATATTTTACAGGAAAGCTTTCCATTGATTGTAATACTTTACGGTAATTAAAAACATTAAAATAGTATTTTAAAATATATTCATTGAAGCCTAATCTGTATTAAAGTATAGATTACTTAAACATATAGCTTTCAATTAAATAAAGTAGGTCGGGAGTGGCTTATTGTCGGTATCAGCCGGTAACACGTGGGAGTCTGTCCCCGTTACAATGCGCTAGACCCCTGGGAGATGGACTGCTGAGGTGGAGCGCCACACCTACCATCAGCTCCCAGTACTTGCCGCACGACTTGCCAAGCCGTGCTACTCATACGCTGAGTTGGCGGTGCCCGGAATCGAACCCATGACCTTGCGGTTCAAAGGCGAGAGCTCTACCGACTGAGCTAATTACAATCAATGGAAAGCTGTCCTGTAAAATATTTGAGAAGGTCACTTGCTCCAAGCCCTTGTAGTTTGGGACATTGTTGACATTACCTTCCCCCATCAGGAGGGGGAGACAGACATACACATAACATTTACAGATTCATACAGAAACATATTTGTTCTTACCTTTATTGCAGTCTTTGGACATGTCTCTTGCCTTCAATAGGTTGTTTTTGAAGTCTACGGAAGGTACAAACCAGCCACATGATATTGTTATCGAGCAAGGGTTAATCTGACAGCAGAGCTAATATGGTTTTATCTATGCGGAAGAGGCTTACCTGAATTCAGGGGTTCCAGGTTGCAGGCCTTCAGCTCCGTGCTGTCCAATGGGATGTCATCCTCATTGAACACATGACCCCTGCATAGGAATGAGTGACAAGTTGCCATGGGAACGACTCTACAGCATGTATAAGTAGTGTACTGTAATGCTTTTCAGTTCTTAGTTCTTACCGTTCAGATCTGCGCAGTTCATACTCCATCCCTGAAAATTAGATTGATCTCAATTACCAGTACACAACAGCACAACACATTAAAACATTGTGTTAAAAAAAAAAAAAATAATAATAATATATATATATATATATATATATATATATATATATATATATATATATAGAGAGAGAGAGAGAGAGAGAGAGAGAGAGAGAGAGAGAGAGAGATTTTTTTTCTTTTTTTCCCCTTATCGTCATTTTGGGGGTGAACTACTCCTTTAATGGGTTGACGGTAAGAGCCGAGGTGACGAGGAGAGGAGAGCACACAGAGGACACTCACACACGCTACCTCTCTTCCTGCGTCGGCGCGTCAGCAGAACCACAGCGGCTACGATGAACGCCAGCAGACAGAAGGTGGCCAGGATGTAGCCCAGCTGCAGGGTGAAGTGACCTCGAGGCTCAGGCAGGATGACGTTGACCACGCGAGGCCTGTCCGCCTCGTCTGTGCCTGAAGGACAAGAACACATATGCACAGTGTATACATGGAATCAAACGGCTTCTCCGGAGCACTAAATGTATTGTGTTAGTCTCATACCGTACTTATACACATGAGGTTGTGTGTGTGTGTGTGTGTGTGTGTGTGTGTGTGTGTGTGTGTGTGTGTGTGTGTGTGTGTGTGTTGCAATATGTTGTCAGTTTGTAGAGTTCAGTGTATGCTAATTAATAGCTTGTTTGCTTGTTCATTGTCTAAAGTTATGTTATTTTCATATATAGTTCATTGTTTATGGGTTTGCTTATAAGTCAGATGTTCTTCAATTCTTTCAAATTGATTAGAACATTACATCGGACCTGAAAATCTGGCATCGGTTGGGCGCTAGTAAATAAATACTACATATC
Organism: Nannobrachium achirus; assembly: GCF_963921795.1. Lineage (NCBI taxonomy): Eukaryota > Metazoa > Chordata > Actinopteri > Myctophiformes > Myctophidae > Nannobrachium > Nannobrachium achirus. The sequence continues at coordinate 59,482,186 of NC_137818.1, forward strand.
CGAGTGCATCCAAGGTCTTTTTCAGCCTTAAACTGGAAGCAAACCAGATGAACTATATAAATACAAAGCTCTGCCAAGATGGAAATGCAGCTGCAACTGGGTGTTTACAATGTGGATGTACGGAGGTGTGTCACTGTCACATTGGTCATGGATGGGAATTGTAGTTTTTCTGGGATTTCCAAAGTTAGCCTCAAATGTAAAAGTTATGGCAAATACTACACCTATTCAGTCTGTTTCAGCTCTAAACAGAAAGCTTTCTATAGTAGAGGTTATTAAAAAAAAAAAGAATAAGACAGCTATGGCAGCTGTTACTGGCGGAAATATCAAACTGAATCGCTTTTGGATTGGATTTGTTTAGTGCATTAGTGTGAATGGCAATACACAAGGACTGAATTGAAAACCGTTTCTATACAACTCAAAATATTATTACCCTGGAGGCTTATTTAATTTACTTTGCAAGAGCGAGAGAGAGAGAGAGAGAGGGTGGAGGGAGGGAGGGAGGGAGCGAGCAGGGGCGTCAATTGGGTATGGCAGGGGTATGCAGCTGCCATACCCTGGGTCCAGAGGGGAAAATAAAAGTTACTTTTAAATATAAATCCATGAATGTCTCTGTGTCTATCTGTGCTGGTTATTATGTTGTTAAATTACAGTAAAATAACTACAAATGCAACATTTTACAAAATGGTCACTTTAACAAGTTATTATACTTATATTCTCCACACTTATATTCTCCCTGTCTTGACAAAATGGTATATTCCCAGGTTCCGCAGGTCAGCTGCACAGGTGCAATTCATTATTGTTAATTGTGACACGTTTACTAACATTCCAAGTTTAGCTGTACTTGAACAACCGTTCCAGGCTGCCATATCCAGCCCAAGAAACCGTAGAAACGGGGGGAAAAAAATAGAATGTACTTCTTAAAATAAATATAGTATCATGCCTGTTGGTACGGTATGGCAACATGACTGGTGTCTTGAACGCGCGCGAAGGCGCGCGTGCAAGACACCAGTCATGTTGCCATACCTTAGCTTTTTCCTGAACTGACGCCACTGTGGAGGGAGTGAGCTGGACTTAAATGTCAAAATGCTTTTCAGCAGTAATGACTACCAGGCCTGATGTCATGCAGCTGCTTTTCCTGCACAGAAAAACAGGCTAACCAGAGAAGAGGAGGGGGAGGCAGGGGAGGCAGGAATTCGGTTATGTGGTGTGTCTGTCCGTCTGAATTACTTTTCCAGTTATTTTGTCCTTCTTATAAACACACAGAAGTCTAGTTTCGTGTCACGGAAAACAAATAACTGACACCTCCTTTATGAGTAAACTCTTAACGGCGTGACAAGCCAGTCTAAACACACAACTTGCTAACTGCACGGGTCCGTTTCTAAACAATTACTGAAAGGCTTTGAACTGAATCGCTATGGAAGAATGACAACCGAGAGAAAATAGTGGCAATGGCAGAGTTTCATTCTGTACCACTCATGTCGAGGATGCCATATTTTCCACTTTGACTACTGCCTGTTGCATATACTGTACAGTCCAACGAGCAATAACAACTGCTGTTGTAGAAGCCTTCAGTCCCATCTCTGCTGTTAACCACCCATTTCTAACCTGGCTATATAATGTATTTTGGGCATACCTTATATTGTCAAAACATTTTCCCAACAAATAGCAGATCTACTGTACGATCTACCTTATTAAGCTTGTAGATCTTCTATTTTCTCTATTTGTCATATGACCAAGTATAAGTGGTTAAGTGGTTAGTCTCGCGTAGCCAGACAACGATTCCACAATCTCCGAATGCTATAGCAGTGTTTCTGAAACCTTTATATTTCAAGGTCTCCCCTTAACTCTGACAGTATACAAATGGAACCAAATGGACCCTAACAGGTCCATTTGTTTCCATTTGTACACTGTTAGAGTTACAGACTTGTATGGGTCAATTTAGACCCCCACAAAGGAACCCACAAAGTCCCTGGAATCCACTTTGAGAACCACTGCTATATAGAGTCTGGAACTACAGCTCCTGAACGGCGAGTAATGGCAGCTGGCATTTCCATTCACGAAAATATATTTTAAAATGTCATTTCTGCTAAGCAGCAAGCTAAACACGCTTAGATGATTTGTATTTATATAATGATACATGTGCGCGACGTGAGACGGAAACGGAAGTGAGGAGGAGGCTTCACTTCCGCTTTAACCGGATACTCATCGTTCTTCTTACGTTATTCCAGACGACGGGAGCATTTCCAAATCGCGGAGTCAACAGTCTGGCCACGCTAGGAGACTATTAAGTGGTTAATCATACATGTTCCCACACCAGTCAAAGTGAAACACTGTTATTACTTTGCAAAAACCAGGTCTCTCTGTGCATATGAAATTCCACCTGACACCAAGCTTACTGCCGCCCAAATCACACAGATGCTGCTGAAATGTTATGATGACACAGAGAAGATGAAGGCACCTATGTCATTGTTCTTCTTTCTTATCAAGCAGGCTTCCAAAATCACCAATATCACCAAAAATAGAACACAACATCAAGACAAGATAATGTGCTTTTCTGCCATTATCGATTAACTGTCGCCCCAATACAACAGGGCTCAATGACATTTGATTGGCGGTGCTCAAAATACACCATCTCCGTCGAAGAATAGTTTTTCATGATGACACCACATAAGCCTTGTTTCATTGAGAAAGATATCCTACCTGTAAGTAAATCGGTCAACTAGATGCTACCAGACCCCTAGAAAGAGATAGTTATGACACTTACGTCGACTCCCATTGTAAGCGTGGAAAGCGGACGTGACGTCACTATTTAGCGTACTGGAGTCTGATGATATTCCTGCTGCTCTTCAGCCTCGTCCAACTCCATTATAACCGAGGCATTTTCACTCGCTGGTAAGTAGACTAAATCACGTCTTTCCCCCCTTTTAACGCATTCACAGGCCTCTCCAAGTTAATTTAAGTGAATTTTAAGTCAATAAAGTAAATAATTTAAAAGTCAACAAAGTCAAATTTCTTACATCAAACATTAACTAGAGCCGATTATGTGAAATAATAATGTTGCCTACCTTGGAGAGGCCTGTGAATGCGTTAAAAGGGTGGAAAAAGACCTGATTTAGTCTACTTACCAGCAAGTGAAATACAATGGAGGTGGACGGGGCTGAAGAGCTGTAGGAATGTCACCAGGCTCCAGCGACGCCACTTCCGGTCTGCGGCGAGATCAAAGCGTGACGACACTCTCCATAGACCGCTCTGGATGCTACTGTAGTTCATCAAAAAGAGCAGATGTGAAATATTCCATCTCCAATCGGGCTATGCCGGTCTAACTGAGCCAGACTTATTATTGCGGCCTGTACTGTAAGTGAGGAGCGAGGTTAGTAGTAATTATCACCGGAAAAGAAATGAACTAAACTAGTGAAAACAGCCCATCTACAAGCACACAACGCCTCGCACCGCGAGGCGTTGTGTCGGGTGAAAACCTTGCATGTCCAAAACTGTTCGTTGAACTAAACTAGTGAAAACAGCCGATCTACAAGCACACAACGCCTCGCAGTGCGAGGCGTTCTGTGCTTGTAGATCTGCTGTTTTCACTACTTTTGTGCGACAGCCTTGTATGATGAAGCAGGGCTTTACTTTACGAAAAAACATAAAAAAATTGAAACTTGGAGATACGAGGTTTCTGCCCGACAACGACGAACATGCTGCACAGAGGTTGAACTTTGTGGAGGAGGCGGCCGTCCCTGTTGGACGGGGAATCATTTGCAAGTCAATGAACCAACAGAAAGAAAGCATCTTCATTTTCTGAATCAGACGTGGGGATTCGTGTTCATTTCTCGACAGCACTCTCACTGCTTCCTCTGTGATCACAATAAAGGCATAGCGTTCTGCTCTTGTCTTGCCGTAAATGATTACAGCATTAAGCCATTTAGGCCTAGAAATATTGAATGCTTTAACTATTATAATAGCATAGATATACAAGTTCACAGCGCGGCACTCGAAAAATCGTACAAATGTGTGTACAGTTTTCAATATATTTTTTTAAAAGCAAACTTTTGTAACTCAAATCTCTGCTTCTGGGGGATCCCTGGAACAACATATTTTGAGATGGGGGTCTGCGGCCAAAATCTTTTAATTTTGGGGGTCCTTGACATGAAAAAGTTTGAAAACAGCTGATTTAGAGGAAGGATTTAGACTTCGGATCAAAGATCGGGTCAAAGATATTCAAAGATTTGCACACATTTTCAAGATTTTTCAAAAATAGCAGATCTACAAGCTCGCAGCGCGGCACTCGGTGCCGCGCAGTGAGCTTGTATATCTGCTATTTTTCAATAGTTAAAGCATAAAATAATGGTTAAGGTGGTTCAATCAAATCTACTCGGGCGCGTTCCAGGTATTTGAGAGTTAAAGTAAAAGGCTGTAATGACATTTGTAATTGCGTTTGATTGCTTGGAGAGACTGCAGCAGGGCCTCTTGGGCATTCATCTGACGAACAAAAAGAGCACCAGTGTGTGCAGTGCACACGTTCCACCGCGATGCCTCGCCGAGATGACTTCAAAGGAGCCAGACGGGAAGGCATCGATCCACGTGCAACATGTCTCGCACAGCGTCCCCCTCGCGCAGAACCATTAAACGCGGGCCAGCGTTGCTTTAAAAGGGGAAGGAGGCTTCATAATCTGACACATAACTTTAGCCCCCCTCCTCTCGCTCGGCTCTTTCATGTCCACACAGCTGGTCCAGATGTGGAACAGATGTAGCAGACTTCCTCCGGCTGCTGATAAACAAGCCCGGACCAGGCCGAGGCTGATACACATCGGCAGGGGTGTCGCACCAAATTCTGGGCCCTGGGTGCAAGGATTCACTGCGGGCCCCCCATGAACTGGGAACTCATTATTACGCATTATTTTGTGCCTTAACTATTGAAAAATAGCAGATATACAAGCTCACAGCGCGGCACCGAGTGCCGCGCTGCAAGCTTGTAGATCTGCTATTTTTGAAAAATCGTGAACATTTGTGCAAGTCTTTGAATATTTAAGTTTTTAAAAAAAAACTATGTTTCTATGTCAGCGGTGCTCAAACTTTTTCATGTGAAGGACCCCCAAAATTATTTGTATTTGGCCACGGACCCCCATCTCAAAATATTTAGTTCCAGGGACCACCCAGAAGCAGAATTTGAGTTACAAATGTTCGCTTAAAAAAATACATTTATTCAAAGATTTGCACACATTTTCACGACTTTTCAAAAATAGCTAAAGTATAAAATAATTCCAGGTCCCTCCACCTTGGGCCCTAGTAACTCAGTCCCACTTCCCCCCAACCCCCCCTGTGACGCCCCTGCACATCGGCTCAGGAACAGACACGGAACGGGGAGAAGAAGGAGGATAAACAAACCTGGCGGTGCAGAGCGAGCGGTCTAGAAAGGGAAGTGCGGAGAACATTAGAGAGGCAGGGGCTGACATTTCTGAAAAGGGCCTTTTGGTGAAAATATTGAAAATAGACGACCTCCAAACTCACAACGCGTTGTGAGCTAGGAGGTCGGCGATTTTCGTTACTTCATAACACACTAAACTATAAGCATAAAAAAGGCAATACTGGAGATGTGGTGTGGATTTCTGGACAGTGAGGGCATTTCTTTTGACATAAGATGCTGCATTCAAGTTCAGGAGAATTTGGACAAGGCAATTCTCTTGAATGCTGCCTTCGGCTATGGCATGGAAGGTTACATGTCTCATGTCTCCTTTCCGACACTAACCCTATCTCTTACCCAAACCCTAAACTTAACCTCTATGGAAGTGTTGCCACTCCGACAATAAGAAGTCAATGTCTGAGTGGCGACATGTCGGAATGGAGAGCCGTCATGGGCATGGAAAGGGGGCATTTGCATTTATTTCACCATAGTAAAAACTGCATTCATGGTCTAGAGAGGGCACTTTTTTACAGACGGATAAAAGGGCAGGGGCTCAAGCCCCCTTTGATGGCTACGTGTGCACGTGCCTGGGTGCCTGGATGGTGTGGGGAGTTTGGAAAAATGGGGTCAAACTGAGGAAAAAGAAGTGGTAGAGCTTACAGCTCCACTCCCTACGGCTCGGGCTGTGATATCCTACTGCTTCTCTTCTGCAGAGTAGAACTGTCTGCTGTTGTAAACTTAAACCACCGTTTAACTGAGGAAAAATGAGAAATGTCTCCGATGGAAATGGGACCACTTCCGTTTCTAGCCAATTAGTGGTTATTTAAAGAGCTTCTTAGACCGGAGCAAAGCCTGCAGTCAGTCTGTGCAAACCCCTGCTCTGCAACTCACAATGCTTCTTTCTCTATTTCTTTCTCTTTCTTTGTCTTGCTTTCTTTCAACTTCTGGTTTGTGCATTCATTCCTGCTGTCTCTTCCTTCTTCGGTCCAAACACAAAAGCAGGAAGGTTTGAGAACAGGCATTGGCAAGAGGAGGAACTGACTTTACCGAGCAAATATGCTTATAAATCTAATGCAACCCACATGGAAGTGTCCAGGAACAATGTTCTCACTCTGTGCTCACCAGCCCTAAGAGACTCTCAAAGCCCAGTCACTTTTTGGCTCCGAGCTCATTAACATTTAGGCCTAGAGTTATTGAATGCTTTAACTACTGCTATTTGTGAAAAAGTTGTGAAAATGTGTGCAAATCTTTGAATATATGTATTTTTAAAGCGAACGTTTGTAACTCAAATTTGGCTTCAAATATCTAGTTCCCTGGAACTAGATATTTTGAGATGGGGGTCCGTGGCCAAATAAATATCAGTTTGGGGGTCCTTCACATGAAAAAGTTTGAGAACCACTGACATAGTAGTCTCTAAAGAACAGACCAACTGATCTCTCCAGTTAAGTGAAAAGGACACTTTCTTTGACGATGGCTGGCCAGATTGCTGACAAACCAAACATAGGGTTTTTCAAAAAATCTTAGAAGGATTCAAAAGACACTTATAGAATCGGGTCAAAATTCTAATTTTCACGATTTTTCAAAAATAGCAGATCTGCAAGCTCGCAGCGCGGCACCGCGCTGTGAGCTTGTATATCTGCTATTTTTCATTAGTTAAAGCATAAAATAACGATACACAATATAGTGTACCCGTTCTGAATGGGTTAATGGAACTGCAAATATGGATTAGTTCCCTGGCTAGCGATTATTCTATCGATTACTTTTTTTTAAATTAATCAAGTCATTGAGAAGCAAATTATTTGGATAATATATAATTATACATTTTTTAACACGTTAATGATTTAGAATTTCTTTGCTATCGACTAACCACTACAAACTATTTTATACTTTGTTGTACAATGGTGTCACGCAGATAATAGCCGATCTACAATCACGCAATGCACCACATTGCGACATGTTGTGATCTGCTGCTATCTATGATCTGTTTATTAAATCGATTTGTCCGATTAACATTCGCACCACTAGATCATATAAGAAAATATATATATACCGGTCAAATATATACAAATATATACAAGCTCAAAACGCATCGCGCTGCGATGCGTTATGAGCTTGTAGATCGGCTATTTTTGCTTCTTTTGAATTGGAATGCTGAATAATATTTTGTTATTTCTTAATTGGAATCCTGAAATGTAACATTTTGATTTAATTTCAAACACATTTAGTTATATAGTCATGTTAACTTTATGAACATAACTACAAATACATTGGACATTGTACAAAAAAAAATGTAATACTACTACAGTATACTAGTGATTAACACAGCGGGTGCCCAGAATTATTCAACTTTTAATTTGCTGGTGCCCATGGCAACCCGCCATTTTACCTACCTTTGAAGTACTGGCGAGAAAAGTAATCCGAGTAAATGTAATCCAAGCATGTCCTGTTTATTTTGCGAAAATCTTTTCTTTCAGTCAGGACCGTTTTTTATCAATTCTAAGCCACAGCGTTTGTGTTTTTGAGGAAAAAAAGAAAAAAGGAAAAGAATCCGGAGAAAACAGCATTTTTGTGCAGCCGCTAAACAGGAAGTCAACGAGACAGACAGCACGTCCGGGTGACGTAATTTCACGCTGCATGTTGGGAAATGGAGTTTGTTTCATCACCGTGGTAGCCAAGTACAGTAGCTACAGTATAGTTTACTGTACAACACGTCAACGCATTGTTGGGCACTCGTAAACATCAAAGAGATTGGCGCGTGGGCACCACGTGGGCGTTTAATGTGTTAAGCTACTAATATAGACTGACGGAATTAAAGCAGGTCATGTTTAGAATTGTAACAGCTGAAATCAGTAATATATACAGTATTCCAGTATTCCAGTACATGTATGTTCTAGGAAGTAACATCTCATACGTGTTATCGGCGTGTCGTTGGGGAGCGCCAGGGGGGCTTCGGTGAGGCCGTCGTCGTCAACGTCCTCGCGGGGAGGAAGCGGGGGCCCCACGGTCAGCCTGAAGATGCGTCTCTCGTGCAGACCACAGTAGTGGTGGTGCAGGTGGCAGATGTACAGGCCCCTGTCCGCGGGCGCCAGGTCAGCAAATGTCAGCGAGAAGTCCCCCAGGGAGAAGGCGTCCTCCTCCACGCTCATCTTGTTGCGGAGGAACAGCGGGCCGTACTCCCGCCGCTCCCCGGAGGCGTAGAGGTCCACCAGGCGGTCGGCCTTGTCGGGACGCACGCCGGGGGCCTGGAACGTAAGGGGTGGGGGGCGATATGGGGGAAAATACGATATCACGATATATTCCCAAGCTGTATCACGAGTCACAACACACAATCAGGGGTTGACACTAAGGTATCAGAGGCAATTGCCCGTCGGGCAAGTACAGGTCATGTTCTACTTGCCCAAAGGTCATGCCCACTTGCCCGAAAAGTAAATTGTCCATTATAAAATGATAGGTACGATTTTAATTACCCCTCAATTTAACATTTTTTCTTTACATTCTGGGGCTGTGTGATAAAAAATGTCATACCTCAATACCTCCAAATCCAAATACCAAATACCTACATAGCTATGATTGGATATGTCTATGGTTTCACACTTGTTATTTATTTTATATTTTTGAGCAACAGTAAAAACGCACATTAAAAAAGCACATTATAGGTCAACAGTGCTCTAATTTTACATTCCACAGACCAGAAGACAGCATGCTGGCCACGTTCAAGTGTTTAGACAGATATCTCGTATCATGTTTATAGACGGTTGCGTCTCCTCTCAAATGAGATCTTGCCCGGTCGGGCAACCTGAAAGCAAACTTCACCTGTCTGAAAGTTTTATTTACCTGCCGGGGGCAGGTGGGCAAGCCTGCACAATCTTATCACGATTCCTTTTCATGTTGTTTTTTTATGGTCATTTTTCGAGTTACTTAACAGTGCAACCACCTACAGTACACGGTAAGAAAGGAGTAACAGACCAATGGTCCTCAATGTGGGGTCCAGGGACTCTCTAGGTTCCTTTTGGGAGGTCTAAATTGATCCTTACAGGTATGTAACTCTGACAGTATAAAAATAAAACCAAATGGACCCATAAGGGTCCATTTGGTTTCATTTGTATAATGTCAAGAGTTATTTTAAAGTTTGTGAAAAAATGCCGTTTTAAAGCTATACTCTGTAACTTTTCCAATAGAACTAATCTTAAAATTGTCCTAACTATTAAATCGCTAAAGTTTAGAACACCCACTCCGTTAATTTCAGCCCCTAAAGCCTTCTTTTTATATGTTTTCTACTGAGCTGTGACAGAGGCAGCATTTTGCTGCAAAATTACGCCATCTGCATCTTTCCGTATACGTTGTATATACGTTGGCCAATCACAGCGCGGATCATACACTACCGGCCAATCACAGCGTGTCTTGCCGTCTCTTCAGGAAGTAGCTTGCCTCAGCAACAGTGTGTTGGAGTCTTGCCTGTTACTCCCCAATGCCTGGTCGCAGAGGAACGTGAGACCCCTCTAAAGATGCGTATCGGCGAGGTGAAGGCGGTCGCGGTGTTGCGACCCCGCTCCGGTGGTCCGCGGCGCCCCCGGGCGAAAAGCGTCCGTAAAAAGCAATACCGCTACTGACCAGTAGTTGAGCAACTTCCATAGTATAGCTTTAAATTAATTCTGCAATGGATCTCTGTATTAACAATTCAACAGGATTTTTTACAAGGCTCCCTCATTGTATCACGATATATACGATATCTCTGAAAAGGCATGTCGTGGAGTCATTGTATCGTCTCAACGATATTTATCACCATATCGCCCAACCCCTACCTGGAAGTCCCAGTGGGCCACCTGTTGCTGGTCCTCCTGAAGACCGTCTCTCCACAGGGACCGCCGGTTGACGCAAGGCAGCGCCACGGAGCTGCCCAGCAACACCACGAACACCGTCTTCTCGCCGTCCCAGAAGCGCTTCTCTTTGCGGACTGAAAGAACAGATTATGTGCAGTATTTACGTACATATCGTCATTGTCTGGCCAAAACCTCTCAACTTCATTTTTGAGGTTTTTTATGTTTTTGGCATAAATCAGGGCTATTGAACACCCTTTACATCTGAGTGTTGGTTAAAATAATATTGAAGCAATGGAAAGTAGTAAAATGTGAGGGCGCCCGCTGGCCTAGTGGTCAGGGCACATACCACATACTAGGCTATGATGCCTGCTGGCGTCGCCGGTTCGATTCCTGATCCGGATGACCTTTTCCACATGTCATTCCCCATCTCTCTCCCCATTTCCTGTCAGTCTACTATCCTATCAAATAAAGGCATATAAAGCCCAAAAACAAATCTTAAAAAAAAAAAAAAAGGAAAGTAGTAAAAAGTGCTTGGGACAAAACCTCCTAACTCCACACTTTCTGCCAAACCAGCAAACTCCACCCGATTGGCCCCCTCTTTATTTCATAAATATGTGCTATTGAACACCCTTTACGTCTGTGTGTTGGTTAAAATAATATTGAACCAATGAAAAGTAGTAAAAAGTCCTTCGGTCAAAACCTCCTAACTCCACTTGAGCTCGTTTTCCAGAAAATTTACATTTTGGAGTTAGGAGGTTTCGGCCCGACAGCAGAGATAAATTGTTTGGTTGTTCATCACAATGCTAGGGAGGAGTTACAGGCTTTGGGTTCCAGACTGCTCAAAGAGCCTCCTCACCTGACTTTGTGACGTTGAGCTGGATCTGGATGGACTGGTGAATCTGACAGTAGTGATGGTGCAGATTGCAGGTGTAAACGCCGCGGTCAGATGCTACCACATCTGGAAGAAGCAGCATACATACAACAATATGAAATGAATGAAACAATATTGCTTATATAATATACATATCAGACAGTATTTACCGATAACACTCCCCTTCCCTCGATGTCCACACATGAAGCTAGATAGCATTTTTAGGTTTTAGAAAGCTTTTTTTACTGATTAGGTGCATGGTCTACCTATATTATTATTTTTTCTGATTGATATTCCAATGCATTTGTTGTATTGTTGTTGATGTATTGACATATTATCTTGCTTATTATATTGATGTATATTACCTGCTTATTGTAAGTCGCTTTGGATTAATAGAGTCTGCTAAATGCCTAAACTGTAAACTGTTTTCATGTACAATATACCATACACGGCCCCCACCTTCACTTAATGCGGCCCTCAGGTTAATACTGGAATACTGATGTATTATTGATTTCAGCTGTTATAATTCCAAACATGACCTGCTTTAATTCCTTCAGTCTATATTAGTAGCTTAATGACTAGTATAATAGTACTAAAAATATATATATTTTTTATGTCCAATGTATTTGTATTCAAGTTCATAAAGTTAACATGAGTATATAATTAAACGTGTTTGAAATAAAATCAAAATGTTACATTTCAGGATTAAAAAAAAATAAAATAAAAAATCAGGATTCCAATTCAAAAGAAGCAAATGCGTTTTGAGCTTATAGATCTGCTATTTTTGCTTCTTTTTCATGAGATACTAGAATGAGAAAGTAGGACTTGGCAATATACATTGTGGCCCTCTGGAGTGAAGGTGGAAATATAGTGGCCCTCATCATCATCAAAGTTGCCCACCCCTGCATTATACAATATACTGTCGTCGTTGGGCAAAAACCTCTATATTTCATCTTGAGCTAAGCTCCAACATCTGGTGTCCCGAAGCGTGGCCTACACCTGGCCTACAAGAGCCCCAAGTTTCTTGTACGCCCAGGGTCACATTGGCCAAGCTTCACGGGACGCTTAATATAATTAACTCATAAATAGCACCGCTCACTTCACACTAGGTGTGATTCTTTCACAAACTTGCCCTATTTAATCATCGTATGACAGTGTCATGAGAGTGTCACGCAAAGACAGCAAAAAATAGACAAATGGTTTCCACTAGAACAGGGGTCTTCAACGTTTTCAGGCCAAGGACCCCTTAGCTGAGAAAGACATGAAGCAGGGACCCCCAGATTCCATATAGTTTCATCGTTTGACACCAAAATCATCAGTGTATTTTGGAATTATGTCAATTTGCGTTATCAGATATGTAACCACTTGAACCGCCAATTCTTAATAAACTTGACCTTGCACTCTGTACTTAGTGTGCTCTTTTTTTGTGAGCTTGTAGATCTGCTATTTTTGGCTAAAGTTCTCGGAATATGGACACTAGAGTTCAAGTGGTTAATATAAAAAAAGGAGAAAAAAAACTTTCTATCATTCAAAGAATTGGAGGACCCCCTGTAGTAACTCTGTCCCGGACCCCCTGTTGAAGACCCCTGCACTAGAACATCAGTCAACATTGAGTCTCACTGTTGAAAACGAGGGAGAAGTTGCCGTCGCTGAAGGCAGAGTTGGGGACGTAGATGCGTCCCTTGTTGAAGCCGTTGTAGACCCTCTGGTTGGCGCCGGGGGACATGTCCAGGATGCGTTCCACGGAGTACTCTGGACTGGTGCGGACCACGTCCCAGTGGACCACCCTCTGCCGGTCCTTAGATAGATAGATAGATAGATAGATAGATACCTTTATTATCCCAAGGGGGGAAATCAGTTGCCCAGAGGCAGCACAGCAGTATAAGGTTATTTAGAAAGTTACAGAGAAGTAAGAAAAAGATAAAAGAAAAACAACAACAGAGTACAGTAAAGAGCAAGGTACATCAAGAGAGGGAACAAATAATATATAAATATATATATATATACATAAAGTGTCCTTAAGCACAACTATCAAAATAGTACAGTGTCCAAAACAAAAGTGACCATAGCAGTCAATGCTAGTTAGTGCAACAAGTATCTCACTGTCATGTCAAACGCAAGCAAAAATACCCAAAACTACTAACACAACCTAATAGTGCAGTGTCAAAAAAGTCAGTGCGAAAAAAAAAGAAAAAAAAAAATCAAAAGGAAAAAGAAACTAGAAAGGGTGTCACAGCCCGACGCACATGAGCACCCTCCCTGGAAGGTCCTTAGAGGTCAGAGTCAGTACAACTATAGTTCCGTCATCCTAGGTTAGGAAGGTAGTCCTCCTCAATGGACCATTGTGTGTTTCATGGTACCTTCAGGCGGTCCTGGGTCCACACCATGCGGGGGCTGTGGCAGGGCAGGGCGGCCCTGGTGCCCGCCGGGAGGGTGATGTTCTTGGCCTCCACGACCACGCCGAGCCTGCTGCTGCTCTGTGCCCAGGCTGACATGACAGGACAAATAAGTAGACAATCACACTGTAAACCATCAGACAAATAAATAGACAATCACACTGTAAACCAGTGGTTCTCAAATATCGTCAAGGACCCCCAAATTGATATGTATTTGACCACACGGACCACGATATGAACATATTGTGTGCCAGGGAGGAACTCCAATAAGATTTGTGCTGTTGAACATTTTCAAGATTATTCCAAAACCTTCAGAATTTTCCAAGATTTTGCAAGTACTCAGATCTACAAACGCACAAGCTTGCGGTGTGATGCATTGTGAGCAGATCAGCTATTTTAGAATAGCCAAAGAATAAACTGTGGTTAAAGTGGTTACAGTGATTTCAAATCTCGCTGTAGTGTGGACACCTTGAAACTCGCCCAAGTACCAATGGGGGTCCCCTAAACCCTCTTTGGTAACCAATGCTCTAAAGCAGTGGTTCTCAACCTTTTCAGTCCGCGACCCCCAGAATTGGGGAGCCCCCCACCCTGATGAGCACTAAGAGTTGAGGCATTACATTTTTGTATAACACGGTTCTATTGTGAAAAAAATCTACATGCTCCCAACGCCTCATGTTGTGAGGCACTGTGAGCATGTAGATCGGCTATTTTCACAATTTCTGCCTCTAATATTTGGCCAATGTTTAATTTGTCATTTTGGAGGTACTGTATTAAAAAGTCCTTAAATTGTCACTTTAGAAATGTGTGATACCCTTTTTTATTGCTGAGTGAGAAAACAACATTGCACATTAAGTTAATCATCTGGGGACCCCCCCCCCCCCCCCCCCCCCAGATGATGACCCAGATACTTCAGTTACTTACAGACCCACAGGTTGAGAACCACTGCTCTAAAGGTGCGATTCATCCTTTTACAGTACACAAGACATTAAGTCAAAACAACGGTCATGAACGGCATGCCGACAAATGTCTGTCACTTGGAAGAGATACACATAGCTACAGTATAAACATCAAGAAGAAGTTAAAAGTAGACTTTTAAATGAGAGTACAGAGAAAAGAGTACAATTTGATACGTGAGAGTAGATCTTCGGGCTTACCGGCAGGCATGAAGAGGACAGCAAGAACTGAAACAGACAACACAAAATTGATGTTTAGAGTCATTCTCTCGAAGGCTTTGCTTTAATCACAGGGGCTGCTCTTCTTATAGGCCTACGGCTGGCTCGCACGCTCTCTCCCAAAGACCTCCGCGCTAAATCACCGAATAAGAATCTTGTGTTTATGTTGAATCATCCGTGCAAAAGGAGAGGAGTCAGCAAATTGGCTCTATCCCGAACTTGACCCACAAGTCAGGCTACTCAGAGCAGATGAGTCACCAAACTTTTCGTGAGAGGACTTCTTAAAGAAACAGAGAAAAGGAAATAAAGAAACGGCAGCATGTTTAAAGTGGGAAGACATTGTTGTGACTATCTCTGTGGCCAGGGGTGTCGCACCAACATGGGTACAAGCATTCACTCACATTGTGTGCTTTAACTACTGAAAAATAGCAGATATACAAGCTCACAACGCGGCACCGAGACGACCGAGTGCCACGCTGCGAGCTTGTAGATCTGCTATTTTTTTTTAATCGTTTCTTTTGAAAACCTATGTTTCTATGTCAGTGGTGCTCAAACATTTTCATGTCACGGACCCCCAAAATGATGTATTTGGCCACGGACCCCCATCTCAAAATATTCAGTTCCAGGGACCCCCCAAAAGCAAAATTTGAGTTACACATTTTCGCAAAAAAACACATATAGGCTATTCAAAGATTTTGCAAACATTTTCAGGACTTTTCAAAAATAGCAGATCTACACGCTCACAGTGCGGCACAGAGTGCTTGTATATCTGCTATTTTTCAATAGCTAAAGCTACTCCACCTTGGGCCCTAGTAACTCAGTCCCACTCCCACCCACCCCTTGTGACGCCCCTGTCTGTGGCCAATAAAATAGGGTTTAAATTGTTTAACGTCTCACGCACAGGACAACAAGATAGAAATAAATATATTTCTGCATACAATTATCTTCCCGCTATTGGTATGGGAATTTTCCCTGCTGCACGTTTGCTATTTCTGGCCTGTGTTTTTCTTTTTTCCCCCCCAGAGTGCTATTCCATGTGCTGTTTACCTAAGAAGAGCCAGTGGCAGATGTATGCAGCAGCCAGAACACATAGAGCCTCCATTCAAGGCCACATGTGGCCATACAGCTGAAAGCCCACACTTCATCAGTGCGTCAGGGGTGTCAATTGGGTATGGCAGGGGTATGCAGCTGCCATACCCTGGGTCCAGGGGGGGAAATAAAAGTTACTCTCTTTTTCTATCTGTTCTGGTTATTATGTTGTTAAATTACAGTAAAATAACTACAAATGCAAAATTTAACAAACTGGTCACTTTAACAAGGTACTATAATTATATTCTCCACACTTGTATTCTCCCCATCTTGACAAAATGGTAGCCTATATTCACAGGTTCCGCAGGTCAGTTGCACAGGTGCAATTCATTATTGTTAATTGTGGCACGACGTTTACTAACATGCCAAGTTTAGCTGCACTTGAACAACCGTTCCAGGCTGCCATATCCAGCCCAAGAAACTGTAGAAATGGGGGGGGGGGGGAAATTAAAATAAATGTATCATGCCTGTTGCTAAGGTATGGCAACATGACTGGTGCCTCGTGCAAGACACCAGTCATGTTGCCATACCTTAGCTTTTTCTGAACTGACGCCACTGTAGCGCGTTGAAGAATCCCAGCTGCACACCTCTGGTATTTAAACTCAAGGTGACGTTAATGTTTTATTGATGTCATCAAATACCGTAACGCAAGAAGAGAAGGGCGTAGGGGCACGTCTTCACCCCGCCGCGTTCACGATAGTTCAGGTTATAAGCCATATATCCAAGAGTAATAAGAGGAAGAATGTGAAAGATGTTTTTCTATTCGTCTCAGGTCATTTTTCTCAGATTTTTTTGGTGGTGTTGGTGGTGGTGGTGAGGAGGACAGTAGAGGTGTCCTGGCTGCACAGCGATCAGCTGAGCTCCCCGATAAATCGATTGATTAGACCTTTATTGATTAGAAATTCAGCTGTTATAGCAGCACCAATTAGGGCTGCCACAATTATTACATAATCGTCTAATCGCAATTATTTGCCATAATCGCGATTATTTTTCATAATCGTCATAATCGTGTCCATGTTGGCGGCCCGCGACCATTTGCGGCCCGCGGGGGGCTACTGTCTGGCCCCCACCAACCCCAGTAATAATGGTGGTATAAGAACAGCAACAACACTAGTATATCGTCATTGTTGGGTGGAAACCTTGTATGTCCAAAACCGTTGGTTTTGTATTTATCATCTAAAAAATTGTGAAAACAGCCGATCTACAAGCACACACCGCCTCGAGGCGTTGCTTACATACATGCGTTGCTTACGTAAATGTGTACGTTGCTTACGTACACATTTGAAACGTGGAGATACGAGGTTTCTGCCCGACAGTGACGATATTGCTGGAGTAGCGGAAACGCCACCGTCGCCCCCTGCAATGTTGTGGCCCTCTGCTTGGTACCCTAGACATATTTCGGACCTTGGGGAAAACTATTTGGGGAACCCTGCTGTACATCTTTGGTTACACATTTATTCATCTATTTATATTTGGTCTATTTTATTTTTGGTTGCAACATAATAACCAACCTCAGTAGACCAGGGAAGGTGTAACTCCAAACTATAGTATATGTATTATATGGCTATTCTCAACACTGTGTCTGTTTATATTGATGTTGACCTACAGTATCAGGTTACTTATTTGTTCTACACGTTACCGGACATTGAATTACTTATTACCACTTAGTGAATTACTTGTATAAATGTAACAACTATGTGAACTTTGTATTACTTTACTTGTACTGTATTCATTTACCTTGCAAAATACTGGACATTGGAATGCTAGCACACTATGCCACAGCAACCTTTCACTTCACACACTACATGTATGAGCATGTGACACATGGAATCTTTGAATGCCGAACGTTTCGCTGTAAATCTTTGGTGGGATCTTGAATTGAGGGTTACAGTGGTATCCTACAGAGAGCGAACACAACGTATCCTGAAACCCTGTCATTTTCTCCATGGCTGCTCCTCTGCAGGCACAGTAGCGCGTGTATCAAAACAACATCCCGGTTCCAACAATGGCACAAGGGCGGAGCGCTTGTTTTCGGTGGAGATGACGGAGGCGCGCCGACTTTGATTGATTGATTGAAGACTTTATTATAAGTTTGCATAGGAAAAAGTACAGTTTCATGACGGTACAGTTCACTGGTACAAGCCAGGTCTACTAAAAGGAGATCCTAGAAAAGACTAAGCTTATTTCCATAGGAAACCATTGAAGTATCTCATATAACATTGAATGACAGACGGATAGAACACAGTTATATTATAAACACAATCTGATCTAGCTATTTATTATAATAACTAATTCACTATGAAGTGTCTTTACTTATAATTAATAAAGCAAAAATAGTCAAATAACAAGGACAAATCGTTCTGCCCACAACCTTATCAAACCAAAATGCTTAAACTACTGTAAATGTAGGTCTATTATAACTATGGTAATGGTTCTTGTAAGTCCCAATTATTAAGTAGAATAATTGACCTTATAAATATATAATGTTTATAATGTGTTATGATTATTTCTTGTGTTATATGTTATGAAACATCGCATGTAGGCCTATTATATTACCTATAACCTATACACGAGTGAGCTCTCGGCACCTCCGCGCGGTCCAGGCGAACACAACGGAGCGCTCCCTACCTCCGGTTCAGCCAATCACAAGCTCCCACTGCTGGAAGCGGGATGTTGTTTTGATACACGCCACAGTAGCAGATGACTCAGGAGGCCGATTTAACACTTAGGACTTTAACAACCCACCACTCAAACACAAGAAGTAATGACAGACATTTTCCAGATGACCTGCTGCCACATGGCTATTGTTGCTTGTACCCCAAACAGGCTCTTAAAAGAAGCCCCAGATTCAAACGTATCGTGGCTAACTGCACACTTTTGTTTTACCTTAACCACTACAAACACCGACCCTATACTTAGTTGACCAGGGTCCCCCAGGGCCGGTGTTGATTTTGTTGAATTGTCGACTGTGTTTTTTTCACTGACGAAAACGGAATAAAAACAAAATAAAAACTAAGCTAAGACTAAATATATTGACAATTTCGTCAACAAAATAAAAACTAGACTAAAACGTTAGTGGAGAAGAAAGTCATTTTATGTTTGGTTGCTCTCAGGTGTTGCGTGCTGAAAATAGCAGACGCGTTGTGAGCTTGTAGATCTGCTATTTTCAGCACACAATCAAGTGTAAAATCAGTCATTACGATGCCATCAAGGCCTGCCAAAATACATTTCAGTTGACTAAATCAACTGTAGATTTAGTCGCCTAAAATCAGACTAAAACTAATACTTTTCAGGTGACTAAATTATGACTAAAACTAAATGATATTTTATTCAAAAGACTATGACTGTCAAAAACAACACTGCCCAGGGCTCTATCTATGAGTACGCTCCTTTTTCCCCTTCTACGACAAATCCCTTTGCTGAAAAGAGATCTACAAGCACACAGTGTCTTGCGACAAGTGGGCTTGTAGATCGTCTATTTTCTCAGAATCTTGGCCCCAGAATAGAAAAATCACACCCGTGTGAAGTGGAGCTGTGTGTGTGTGTGTGTGTGTGTGTGTGTGTGTGTGTGTGTGTATTGCAGTTGATGCTCAGGGCAGGCTAGACTCAACGGCACCTCTCTGGTCACCCAGGATCATGTGTACCGATTTTTGTGACATTTGACGAAAATATGTAGGAAAAGGAGCAAAAAGTGTGTTTTGGAGAAAATTCAAGATGGCGGAAAATCTATCCTGACGCAAATGGGCGTGGCCTATATGGGGAGATGCGTCTTGACCCAAGGAATCCAGGGAAAAAATAATTTTAATTTTTCGACCTACGGTTCAAGAGTTACGAGACAAGTAGGCCGTTATAGCGCCACCATGAGGCAGAGTGGAAATGCTTTTGGGGATTCGTTGAGTATGCCACCCCCGACCTGTGGTTGAAATTCAGTGTTGACTGGACCTTTTGTTTGTGATTTATGGCTATTGTTTGCAAAACGGGCCCCTCCCGCTAACTTTGGAAGCCCGTTACGAACGAACGGAATGGACTATCGCAATATCCCTTGAGTATGTTCATTGCATAGGTTCATAGATCATGTGTACCGGTTTTTAAGACATTTGAAGAAAATATGTAGGAAAAGGAACAAAAAGTGTGTTTTGGAGAAAATTCAAAATGGCGGAAAATCTATCCTGGCGCAAATGGGCGTGGCCTATATCGGGAGATGCGTCTTGACCCAGGGAATCCAGGGTAAAAATAATTTTAATTTTCCGACCTACGGTTCAACAGTTATAGGCCAAAACGTAAACTGGGCTGTTATAGCGCCACCATGAGGCCAAATGACACAATTATTTTTTATTTAATCCTTGAAATCATTATGAACCTCCTCTCCAAGTCTTGAAACTGTAGCCCCTATGGTTTGCGAGAGACAAATCATTGAATGTGAGTTTTTGCGATTCCCATTATAAGTCAATGGGAAAAATTAATTCACTAATAAATTAATATCAATTAAACTATTGAACCTTTCTCTTAGCAAGTTACTAGCCCACCATTCCCGAGTAAGCCGGTCGATTTGACATATGGCGCGAGTGTGTGGTGGCAAAACTGTGGGACTAGTAGCGTGCCGAAGTTTAGGAAGTTCAGGCTACATACAGACACACAGACACACAGACAGACCCACACGGCCACGTATAGGGAGCCTGTGCTTCACACAGCTCCAAAAAAGAATAGGCTCCCATGCTGTAGATCAGTGTTTCTCAACCACTGTGCCTGGGGACCTTTGCTTTGCGAAGAAACGTACACATTTGAAACTTGGAGATACAAGGTTTCTTCCCGACAGTGACGATATTTACACCTCCGCATTATGTTGGTGTGCCCATGGATTCTTGGGACATGAAAAGTGTGCCCATGCAGAAAAAGGTTTGGGAACCTCTGCTGTAGATGGCATGATTGCTAGACAGTGTAACCACCAAAAACCCTGACCATGTGCCTATGCAATTCTGCATATCCCTTAATTACTCTGATACAGAGAACACCATAACTATATCAACAGTGATACTATGATTGACAGTTTGGCTATGCCAGGGATAAGATGATGATGATGATTTTAAAAAAGCAACGTTTCTGTGATTCTTGACGATGTGTGAAAGTAAGCCATTTACCATTCGAGGTCGTGGGTTGTTGGCTGATTTACCACTGTTTCAGGGTTGTGCCACGAGCCGCAGGCAAGTGGCAAACAACCCTGAAACAGTGTTAAATCAGCCAACAACCCACGACCTTGAATGGTAAATTGCTTTTCTACCACTTTTTCCATATAAATGAAAGAAAACACAGTTGTAACTTGCAAGGATCTTTAGTTACAATCATTAATTGTTTCAGTGGGCGGGGTCCATGAGCCAACTCAAGGTTGTTGGCCTATTTACCACTGTTTTAAACCAATCAGAATACAGTATTTGAACATGTGACTAGAAAAAGTGGTAGAAATCGGTATTGACAATGCAGCCAATGTGTCCCAATTTGTAACGACTTTCAAACTGGCGACCCTATTTTGGGCTATATCAAGTTTAAAATGTATACTTAATTTATTTTAATTATAATAAAATATTCTCAAATAGAAATTTCAAACAAATAAAACATTTTTTTCTAATTGATTTCATTGGTGTGGTCTAGAACTCTCCAAAATAGGATTGGACACAAAAAATGCCGTGCTGCACATTCACATGCATTCAGAGAGGCTCTTTAGCAGTGGTGGAAAAAACACAGTACTCAAATGTTTTACTTCAGTAAATTATCACATTTAAAAAACTGAATGTTTTGTAATAGCCTAATAATAATCAATATCAACAAAGTAACTACCGTAGTAACTAAAGTTTTCAAATAATTGTAGCGGAGTAAAAGTACAATATTTGCCTCTGAGATGCAGTGGAGTAGAAGTAAAAGTACTGGAAATACTTTAGTGAAGTAAATATACCTCAAAATATAGTACAGTAAGTACAGTGCCTGAGTAAATGTACTTAGTTAATTTACACCATTGCTCAGGAGGAACATAATATTGACTCCTCTAGGGTGACATCATCACCTGCAGGCTTAGCCATAAATCACAACACCTGTAGAGGTCGCTAATATTCGGATGTTACGTCTCTACAGGAGTTATAAGGGGGAGTCAGAGGGCTCTCGCTGGTTGAGCTCCAACGTCCATATTCGGCTCAAAACATGTTCAAATCAATAAGGTGCTCACCGCATCGTCGAAACAGCTTTCTATCTACTGTACCGATGAGCCCACTCGTCGGCATGTGTTAGTCCATATGTTTCCAATAAATTAATGTTTACTCAAACTTCTCAGACTCTCATCACTTTCCTTGTTCTTGAACTTCTTGGGTAAAAATGGCCGAACATATCACGTGACGTTGATCGCCGTCGCTATTCGCTCATACTAGGACATGACGTTTTTGTATGCGAAGGCGGAAGCATTCCGACGAGGAAACGCGAGTCTCGGAGAAAAAATACACTGATGATTGTGCGTAACGTCCAAATATTAGCGACCTCTACAGGTGTTATGATTTATGGCTACTGCAGGCTGTGATTTACAAAGGTCACCAGGGTTGGGTCAGATTACTTTGAAATGTAATCGGTTAATTACAGCAATGGGTTTCAAACGTTTTTTTTTTTTTTTTTTTTTTTTTTGTGTGCAAATTGTGCCCAATTTAAGGCACCGCAATGGGCAAGTCAATGGGCCATGGGTCTTCAACAGGGGGCCCGGGACCCCTAGGGGGTCCTCAGAGTTACTACATACAGGGTGTCAACCACATCTTTGAGGGATAGAAAGTTTTTTCTCCTTTTTTACATTATATAGTTTTATATCCATATTCCGTTAGGCGTTGTGAGCTTGTAGATCTGCTATTTTTGGCAAAGAGGTTTGGTGTAGAGGGGAAAAAGAGCAGACTAAGTACAGTATGAAAGGTCAAGTTTATTAAATAGTGACGGTTCAAGTGGTTAAATATCTGAAAACACAAACTGACATGAATCCAAATACACAGATGATTGTGCTGCCAAACGATGAAACTATATGGAATCTATGAACACGTTGAGGGGGGTCCCTGCTTCATCTGTCTCTCAACTATAAGGGGTCCTTGGCCTGAAAACGTTGAAGACCCCTGCAATAGGCTATCACTCACAATTTGTTTAGTGACTAGCCATGAAATAGGGGGTCCAGTCAGGGTTAAAGTCAATACATCTTGAACTTGAACTTGACTCACCACCAATGGGAAGTGCTTTGTCTCTTGTCCCTCCAAATACTAGGCCTACTTCATAATATCAAGGTGAATCACGGGTGATTGTAAATGAAGACAGAAACCATACTCAACATGGACGAAGGGTAAAACCAAAACCCCCCTCCTCCCTGGCTCCCTCTAAAGCCCACTCATGCTGAAACAGTCATTACTGACACATATAATGACTAGTGGTAGGATTGTGCTGACTCCCCTACTCTGACCACACAGTTAACTAGAAACACATTTGCCCCGGGGAAACAAAAGCCCACAAACATGCCAGCAGGCTAAACGTGTTGCATCCATAAAGTTACTGTATTGTTCAATTCCCATGATGATGCTCAGCTCAAAAAGCAGAACAAACTTCAACGCCTATTATTACTGTTATTATTATTATTATTACCCTTAATAATAATACCAATACATAGCCTATATTTCTAATGCACTTACTTGACACAAATCTCAAATGGCATAAAAAAGTAAAGAAAGGTAGGTAGCCTGACAAAATGAATACAATTCACATCAATGGTAAGATACCCAACTATAATGCTATAATACAAACTATAATATCAAACTAAAAAAAAAAAAAAAAAAATTACAAAAGCATAAATAATTCCATCTAGGCAAAGGTTTTAAGTCCCCTTTAAAACGTAAGTTCCTTTAAAACTTAAGTTTTTTTTCACATGCTAGCTAGAAATCGAATTCGTGCAAAAATGTCTCAAAGAAATATTGCGAAAACATACATTTTCTGTTGAAGGATGGACAATGGACACCGAACACAACAGCACAGATATGGAATCTCCAAAAGAGAAACCAACTCTATAATGACATAGGCCTAGGCTACTACATTTATTTTGGAAAAACCTCCTCCCCCCCAGCCCAGCTCAGCAGGAGAAAAGCCCCCAATATATGGTCGTTTCGAAGAAAAGTCAACTCTGGATCCAATTAGGAAGAATAGATGAGTACAAAAAAGTTTTGCAATCAAGACAACAAATCAAACTTACTGTGATATAATAAAGCCATGATGTCGTCGTGCGTCCTGCGCGTAATAACGCCTGTTGGATGTGCGCGTTTCTGTTCAGTCAGTGGGTCACAAAACAATCCTCCCTGAGGGATACGAGAACTGATCCAGCAACAATACTGCAGTCCACACTCCACACTCAGACCGCACTGCATGGATGGCGCAGACGCTCCGCCTCATGCCTTCAGATTCCCTGCGTGGTAAATAGGCCAGTCAATCCAAGCTAAAAAGGGGCATGACCCAAAAGAAATTGCAATAGTAATCATTCAGGGTTTTTTATGATCCTTATAGGGCCATCCAAAACACATATTAAAAATCTTCCAAAATATTCTTAGTGGATCAAGGTAAATTCAGGGGGTTCAAGTTTGGGTCCCTTCACTTACTATAAAGGAAACAAAACAAGGATCATAAAAACCCCTGAATGATTACTATTGCAATTTCTTTTGGGTCAAACCTCAGATTGACTGGACTAAAAGACGACAGTGTCGCTTGACCAGTGGTGGAAAAAGTACTTGTAAAAGTATCAATACTGCAATTTTTACTTGAGTATAAAAGTACAAAAGTATTGCTATCAAAAAGTACCAAAAGTGTGACCAGTTTAAGAGGGTCAGTGACCCGTTTAAAGTTTTAAAATGTATAACAATCTTTTGAAAATAGCAGATATACAAGCTCAGTCACAATGCATCTTATATTGGCAATTTTCAAAAATTGATATAGGCTATGGCTTAAGTGTTTTAATAATTATCAATAAGGTAGCCTATATAACTCAAGTTTTGAAATGTGTAGTGGAGAAAAGGTACAATATTTGAATCTGAGATGTAGTGGAGTTAAGAGTAGAATAAAAGGTTTTGGAAATACTCAAGTAAAGTACAAATATCTCAAAACTGTACTCAAGTAAATAGCCTACTTTACACTACTGACAAGAACAGATCTACAAGCTGACAACGCGTCGCATTGATCGTGTAAAGCAAGCCGTATAGCGCGATGGAGCATGTAATAAAGTAGGCATAAAGCCTTCCTGTGAAATCCCAACTAGTTTGGGACCCCATGTACAGTAAACAAGATTTCTATCAAATTGTTGCATATTCACTTCTTGAAACTTGACAAATAGCCTGCTGAACTTTGCAAATTGGAGGTCTACCTGACCTTGAATCGTGACTAAAATACCCACATTTAACCTTGAAGATGCAAATCCATCAGTTAGAAGCAGCTATGAGTTTACTTCCAAATGTGTCCCTAAATAGCATAATCAGCACTCAGCAGATATAGTCAGTGTTTCGGCTTTCGTTCCAAATCCTCTGTAAAAAATGTTTCACTTACAGTAGTTTGTTTCATATTTGAATCAGTTCAGGTTTGCAGCAACTAACGCATTTAAAAAAAAATGTAAATACTACATTCTTACACACTGCACATACTGCCATCAATAGGTGGAAACATGAAAATGTATTCCTCTTAATCCTGGTTTGATTGAAAACAGACATACTACAGTACATGGATGAAAAGGATAACGCAAACATTCAGCATGACAGGTAAAACTTTATTGTATATTTTACATTTGGTTAAAAAAAACATTGATATCGTCTGTCGGGTGGAGACCTCGTATGTCCAAAACTGTTACTTTTCGGGATTTTGGCAAAAGTAGCAGATTAACAAGCTCAAAGGAGCCAAGTTTCGAGCTTGTGGCCTTAATTTAGGGCGAAAAAACAGAGTTAGAATATGGAGACAAAACGTTTCTGCCCAACAGCAACGATATACAATATGCCCACTTCAATGATACCCGCTTAAAGGGGAGAACCACCCATTTTCAACATTGAACTATGTCATTAACCCATTTAGGCCTAGAATTATTGAATGCTTTAACCAGTGAAAAATAGCAGATATACAAGCTCACAGCGCGGCACCGAGTGGTGCGCTGCGAGCTTGTAGATCTGCCATTTTTGAAAAAGTTGTGAAAATCTTTGAATATATGCATTTTCAAAGCCAACGTTTGTAACTCAAATTTTACTTCAGGGTGGTCCCTGGAACTAAATATTTTGAGATGGGGGTCCCTGGCCAAATAAATATCATTTTGGGGGTCCTTCACATGAAAAGGTTGACATAGTAGTCTCTCAAGAACAGACCAACTGAGCTCCAGTTAAGTGAAAAGGACCTTTTCTTTGACGATGGCTAGCCAGATTGCTGACATAGAAACATCATCAAAAGACACTTATAGAATCGGGTCAAAATTCAAATTTTCACGATTTTTCTAAAATAGCAGATGTACAAGCTCGCAGCGCGGCACTCGGTGCCGCGCTGTGAGCTTGTATATCTGCTATTTTTCAATAGTTAAAGCATAAAATAATAATACACAATACTGTGTACCCGTTCTGAATATACTTCAGTTCAAGTGAGGCCTGTTCAGCTTCTCATCGCCCAGCACAAGATACAGTATATGCTTCAGAAAACAAGTCAATACAAAACGACAAAAACTGTGTATGTTCTCTGATATTTTTGTACTTTGCACTATTAAATACAACTACGTTTATTATCCACCCGTTTCCATGAGGATTTACTGTAGCTTGAGGGGAGGCTGGAGAATCTGATTGAAACATTGAAGCGGAACGATGCAGAGCTGGACCAACGTTTTCACACTGAGGATCCGATTCATTTCCTACGGAATCTGCCATCTATCCGTCCTCAAAATCTGCACATCAACATTGGTTCTCACACTTCCTTTGAGGATATCGAGAAATTGCTCTCCAACCTAAACCAATATTACAATGTGGAAGCGTGTCGCTATTTCTACAACCAAACCTAACCATAACCCTAACCTCCGTTGTCGAAACGATGTGCGTTTGAATTATGTGTGGGACACATCGGGAGAACAGCAGACATACAAGCTCACGCCGCGTCGCAGATGCAACCGTTGTGAGCTTGTAGATCACTCTCGGCCGCAACGCCCGGAACTGCCGCACACCTTCTGCGCAATGCATGATGGGACGTTGGAAACTTGTGGATAAATGGAATACAGATGATTATTAATAATCCTCCAGTTCTAGACATAGAAGGGGTGGGGGGGCTTTCTTCTATTTATTTCCACATATCTCAAAGGTATATTAATGACGTAGTTCAAGGTTGAAAATGGGTGGTTCTCCCCTGTAAGTATTTGCAGAGTGTGACAAGAACACCGTCTGTATGGCGTCGGGTCAGTTGTCAGGTGTTATAGTTGTTTAACCCATTTAGGACGGGAAGCCCTTTTCTGGGAGTTTTACCTTTCAAGACAGTAAAGGTGGAACCCCCTTTAGGTAGTTGTTGCCATTTACAGTATAGAGCAACATACATTTCTTTTCTTTTGGGTAGATTTTGAATAAATATTTGTTTTTCAGACTCAGGATTCAGAAGGCATTTTTTAGAAACACCCTCGGACCTAAATGGGTTAACCAAAATGGATACTCGGTAGGCCTATTGGGATGTGCCACTTGCCAACAAGAACTGATTTTCAAGCTAGTGCGTCGCTTTGTAGAGGTGTGGTCATTGGATGGTTTATGACCTCAAACCTCCACACCAGGCTTGATGCGGATGCAGGTTCTATGACAGGGTTCCCCAATCGGCGGCCCGTGGGCCATTTGCAACCAACCCCAGAAATAATGGTGGTATAAGAGCAGCAACAACACCAGTATATCCTCGTTGTCGGGTGGAAACCTTGTGTGTCCAAAACCGTTCGTTTTGTATTTATCATATAAAAAATGTACTAAACTAGTGAAAACAGACGATCTACAAGCACACGTGCTTGTAGATCTGCTGTTTTCACTAGTTTTGTGCGACGATCTTGTAGGATGAAGCAGGGCTTTGCTTTACCAAAAAACGTACACATTTGAAACTTGGAGATACAAGGTTTTTGCCCGACAGTGACGATATCTGAACTGTCGCTGGAGTAGCGGAAACGCCACAGTCACCCCCTGCAATGTTGTGGCCCTCGGCTTAGTACCCTAGACATAATTTGGACCTTGGGGAAAACTAATTGGGGAACCCTGTTCTATGATATCAGCCACTCGTGGATCCTCATCTGGAAGCGGTCCTAGGTCTTTGAACCCAGGTATTCCGGGTGGTGATAACAACGCACAGTCATGGTTGGCATGCAGACTGGTCCCTTAACGTGGAAGACATTTCTCCTAGCTCCACGGAGAAATATACTTTGTCTTGTGACGAAGATTCATCATAGCTCTGGTCCATAGCGTTAGTGGAGTTCTGTTCTCCCTAACGCTATGTTCCTCTACCTCCCTCCGTATTCCTTGGCAAAACCAGAAAACCCAGTCGTCTGGTGCGAAAATAACAAAAACTGTTTCGCCGTTTTCACCTGACGGAGACACCTTTCCTGGTTGAAGACCGTTTTTACGAAACAGTGACATTTTTCACTACGCCCTTGAAATGTATTTTAATCGTGTGGTGGGGGGCTCAGACCACGTCCACTAAGTAGAGTAAGCTTTCAACTGTCCACTGATACCTTTGGTTTGGTGAGGGGCGAAACAGTTTTTGTTATTTTGGATTTGTTGTTTTCCGGTTTTGCCAAGGAATACGGAGGTAGAGGAACATAGCGTTAGGGAGAACTCCACTAACGCTATGGACCAAAGCTAGATTCATCAGTGCACACAGGGTTCTCAGGTTGAGAATCAGCTCTCGTGGACAAGTGACGCGCCACACTAAAAAGACAGTGAATGAGGTTTGACTCAGTCCCTTCTGTTTCCATGCCCTCTGAGGAAGATCTTAGGTGCAGTGTATCCCTCTGGAGCCTTCTTCAGTCCGGCCCGGGTCCAAATCCTCTCCAGGTCTTTCTCAAATCGCTTCTGTAACAGAGGTACCGTGATTAGTAGGGGTGTAACGATACATTTTGATAGCGATTCAATACATATCACGATACATGGTTGACGATACGATACATGGACGATATTGATTCATTCATGGCGATACGATACGATTCGATTCAATGATTTAAAATCGATATAGTAACTATATAGCAAAGAAATTAAATCTGTGTGGATAGTGCAGATCTTTAAGGGAAACATGTATTATTATGGATATAAATAAGTAAACACAGTGATTATCTGCCAAATACATGGACATTATATTTGAACACACATGGACAAACCTGCACCTTGACATGAACCCAGAGATTACACACATTTATAGATAGACCAGTGTAGCTATATGGAAAGGAAAAGTAATTAAACCCCCGCTTTAAATATTTTCTTCTTAAAAATGCTAAATACAATGGACAAGTAGGTAGTATTGATACAATTAATTATTTGCACTGCCGATTCGATACGATACAAAATAAAACGATGGGATTACATTTTAGCCGTTTTCATGTCAATAAACATTGATTTTTTAAGTTAAAAAGGATATTTCGATACAGTTACTATATCGTTACACCCTTAGTGATTAGAGTAGTTTTTTATCGTGACCGTAGGTCGCAGTTAACTATGAAAACCGTCAGATCTTGTCAGTAACGTCAACCTCAATATCTATAGCTGACCTATGACATCACATTGTTGTGACATCATATTCCATAGGAATGCCCATATGTGGACATAATTTGTGTCAGTCTCATGTGGTCTATAACAAGACACCAATGATGTCAGTCATATCCATGTTTGGGAAAATATTTTGTCCACATTTTCCAACTTACACAACCAACCGCAACTCGAATCACACTTTCAAATGAATGCCATTTAGGGTGAGGACGCTTTTCGCCCGTCTTTTTGGCAAGCAACACCGTCATATGATGGAGCATAAATTACACATAATACTTATATAGACTTAAAGGAGTAGTTCACCCCCCAAATGACTTTTTTTTCTATTGATTAGTCACGCCATGGAGACTAGAGTTCAATAATATTTTTTGGTTTTTCTCACATTCCTAAGACAAAAATATTATTCGAGTAAATTTACCCCCATTGATTCCGGATGGGGGTACATTTATTGTCATCACATTTTTGTCTTGCGACAAAAAACTACAAATATTATCGAACTCTAGTCTCCATGGCGTGACTAATCAATAGAAAAAAAGTCATTTTGGGGGTGAACTACTCCTTTAAAACCCATAAACCTTGTTGTCTGGAGTCCTCTGGATGTCTATACTTGGTCCCTTTCAACCCTCTCTACACCAGTGGTTCATCAACATTTTCATGTCAAGGACCCCCAAATGGATATGTGTTTGGCCACGGACCCCCATCTGAAAATGTTTTGTGCCAGGGACACCCATAAGAGAAGATTTGTGTAGACTCCCCACCCAAAACACTTTCAAGATTTTTCTGAAATGTTCAAAAATAGCAGATGTAGAAGCTCACAGCGCAGCACAAAGTGACACGTTTGTGAGCTTGCGTATCTGACATTTTTTAACAGCCAACGTATATACAATATGGATAAAGTCGTTCAAATGATTGTGATGATGTATAAAAGACATTGTGCTGGGACCCCCTTGAACTCCCCCCGAGGACCTCTGGGTGTCCCCGGACCCCACTTTGAGAAGCACTGCTCCACACAAGTAGATCTACAACAAGCTCAATATCTACAAGAGACTGTAGATCTGCTATTTGCGCAGAGAATGATTGCCCATTGTGACATGCTTAATCATTCAGACGCGACCAGTGACTAGGAAAAGCTTCACATTTGCACTTCTCTCCTAAAAAGACTTTGCAGGCTTATGCAAAGGTTAAAATTTACATCCCATCACTGAAAAGTATTTGTGAACAAATAGCTTAAAACGCCAGAAGCTATAAGACAAATAAAATCAGACATGTTTAGTCAGCCTTTGACTTCAAGATTACATCCCCTCAAAGTCTATTTGAAACTACACTCTCCATTGACATGCATTTTGTCCTCCTTAGTAGGGCTGTCACAATTATTACATAATAATCGTCTAATCGCAATTATCTGAGGTAACCGCAATTAGTTATTATCGTCATAATCGTTTCCAAGTTGAGAAATATTAATATAGTTACAAACACTTTCAAAAAGTAGTGGAAATAGCAGATCTACAAGCTCAACGTGGCACGATGCGACGCGTTGTGAGCGTATAGATCGGCTATTTCCACTATCAATGTTCTTTTTTAAGTATAAACTTGTCAAATATGTCAGTAATTTATTTGTATATTTAAGTTATGTGTTGTGATTGCCATGTGCAACTTCAAAGCCTAAAAGCCAAACAGAAATGTAATTGTCAACAAACACACAATTAAATCGATAATCGCAATTATTTGAGTGACAATTCATCATGTAAAATGTCATGATCGTGACAGCCCTACTCCTTAGCATTCTTCTTGTTGAGTCCACTAAAGTACTTCTCTCTGAAGGCATTGTGTCCCCGATAAGGGTGGAAGCCGGGGTCTGACAGGTGGACCAGAGCATCTGCCTCCTCAGGCATCTTGATCTTCTCCATGGTGATGAGGCGTCGGGAGGTTTGACCGGAGAGTGTCTGCTCACAGTTACTGATCAGCCTGAGGCAGGGATGGAGGGGGACCGTCTCCTCACGGTACTCTGGCCTGTAGACAGGCAGCCAATAGACCAACCTTCCACCCATGACCAGGTGGCGGGCCGAGAAGCTTAGCAGATCTGAAAAGATATCGCTCAGATGGTACGCCATAGAGACACTAACGTGGCTCTCTCCAAAGCATTCATCCGACGGTCTAGTCGTGCCCTTGTTGGATCCCGTTCTCCTTGTGGACTCACGAATACCATATGGAGGGTCAGTGACGATGGCATCGAACAGCACGCCCTCCCTCCAAACGCGTTTGGATGCATCGCACACCATGACGTCTATGTAGGACTTCTCTGTCCCGTACTGACGCAGGTTGGCTCTGATGTTCTCGTCAGGACCTCGCCACTTGTGGTTGCTCCGGCTGGATCTCCCTTTCCCGTGAATGGTGTTGTAGTCGATATCTGTTCCACAGACGTAGGCTCCGAAATGAGAGCATGCGACCAACAAGCTGCCGGTGCCGACGAATGGGTCAAAGACGAGGTCGTGTTTTTTAACCTTGGCATGGTTTGCCATGATGAACGAGAGGCCAGCATCCATGCTGGTGTTGCCGATGAAGTGTCTACTCTTGACGCTGTGGGAGCGAATGAGCTCACGCTGCCCGTCCGCTATCCATCGGCCAAAGTAAACACGGAAAGGATCCTCAGGGATGTCGTTGGGGTCGGTGCCGTAGTCCTCTAACAAACAGAAAACGTGCTGAGGAGCCTTTAGGCTGACTGAGCCCTCAAACGAAAGGTATTTCAGGGCTTCGATCTTTGTCATTCGGTCAGTTAGCGCCAGAGTCTTGTTGAACGTGTAGACATTGATTTTGTAAGTGGAGTCTTTCTGTATGAACGGTGCCATGTTCTCTGATGGATACTTCAAGAGGGATTCTCTGAGTTCACCGTGTGTTCGTCCACGACCCCACAATTCGAAAGCAGACTTTGCACAGACAGATCTGGCCATGACGCTGTGGACATCTTGTTCAGATACGCCATCCAGACACCAGAAAGGAGACTTCTCATTGACGTCTTCCCCGGGATTAAACAGTTTTCCTCTGAGTGAAAGGAGAGCCCTGATTTCTGGTAACCTGAAGGCAAGATTATCTTGAGCAAGATGTAGTAAATATTGTAAGTGTGACTGACCACCGGGCGCTGCCATATTTTACGAAAATGGACATTTTAGTAAGGGAATGTTTGAAATATGTCAGCGTTGGAGACGGAAAGGTCACAGTCTGCAGCATGACCCACTTGTGCACCAGGAGAGCCTGCCTTGTAATTGATATCAGGCCGCACTTGATGTTGACGTCACCATGAATGCCGATCCCTCATTGGCTGTTGATGGTGACGATCTTATGACGGTGACGATGGTGACATCATCACTCAGTTGATGACACCACTGGGTTTTTCCTTTGGATGACGTCACCTCTTGTTTTTTCAAGGGTTTTCCAATTGGATGACGTAAACACAGACGCACACAGACATACATAGTTGGCTAATTTATAGATAGATAGATATCACTTCAGTTTAACCAGAGCAGTGTAAGGAGAGTGGCGACACTTCCGTCGACTCCCATAGTAAACGTGGAAAGCCTATTTACTCTATGGTGGGAAGCTAACTTAGCCTAGCTTACGCATGCGCACACATGCACGCATGGAGCCTGTCTCATTCCTAGCAAGCCTCTGCCCCGTCCGCCCCCATTCATTTTCACTCACTGGTAAGTAGACTAAATCACGTCTTTTTCACCCTTTTAATAATGTTATCTACCTTAGAGAGGCCCGTGAATGCGTTAAAATGGTGAAAAAGACGTGATTTGGTCTACTTACCAGCGAATTAATGATTCGGCTAGAATGGGGGCGGACGGGGCAGAGGCTTGCTAGGACTCCATGCGAAGCCACTTCCGGTCTGCGGCGAGTTCAAAGCGTGTCGTCACTCTCATTACACTGCTGCTTTAACCACTTGTACTTGTAAAACGGACCTGAATTGCACTGTTCTTCTTTTTCAGAAGTAACCTAACCCTAACCCTAAAGTACACCAAGTCTCTTCGCCAAACATAGCAGATCTACAAGCTCAACGTGGCAACGTGGCGCAACAAGTTTCGTGGGGAATATTCTCCCCCAGGAAAGGAATGCTGGGGTTTAAGTGTTAAATGCCAAGTATAAAAGTTAAGTTACAATCCTAATATTCTTTCAAGTTTACCTCGAGTCGTGACATACTGTAGCTTCGGGGGAAAGAATTACATATTTGACATAAATGTAAGGTACTGTCAAGTAATAATGCAATTCTGGGGTGCCTTGGATGAAAATGTTATTTTACAGGGGTGCCCCGAGACAAAAATGTCTGAGAACCACTGTCCTAGAGGACCATTTCTATACATTTGATGTTTTACCTCGATAATTTGATAATATTTGGAATTTATTTGGACACATGAAAAAATATTTAGTATCATTTTAAACTTGAAGTACAAAGTTATTTTCAGTCAGTTCTAACCAAAATGGCTATTATCTCAACGTTTTCCTCGCAACATAATCACTAAAATATCGTCACTGTCGGGCAGAAACCTCGTATCTCCAAGTTTCAAATGTGTACGTCTTTTGGTAAAGCAAAGCCCTGCTTCATCATACAAGACTGTCACAAAAAACTAGTGAAAACAGCCGATCTACAAGCACATCGCGAGGGGTTGTGTGCTTGTAGATCTGCTGTTTTCACTAGTTTAGTACATTTTATAGATGATAAATACAAAACGAACGGTTTTAGACATACAGGGTTTCCACCCGACAACGACGATAATATGCTATAAATATAAGGTGTGAAAATTGAGTGAGAATTATAATGTGAGGGTGCCTCGGATTAAAAAAATATTCATGGGGTGCCAAAGACAAAACAGTTTGGGAACCCCTGTGCTAAAAGCCCCAAATCTAAAAAACCTGTCACCTGTTTCTTCTTCCCCCGGCCGAGCAGCACTCTCCTCCGCACGAACTTCATTCTCTTCATCAGTTTCTTGTACTTGTGCCGGTTCATCTTCCGCCGCCGAATCTCCAGCACATTCTTGCAGCTGATCGGCGTTGTGACGCCGCGGATCTCCCCGCCGCCGTCCTCCAGCACGGGGACGGAGAACGGCGGCAACATGTTCTCGTCCAGCAGCCTGCCACCGGGCTCCTGGTAGGGCATTCACGAATAGTGATTTTTAGTATTCGATTTATTCGACCTCAAAGTATTCGAATAGTCAAATATTCGACAGGACTGGCCAAACTGTCAAATATTAAGTCAGCAAGAGGCGAACGTTGTGAAAATAGCCGATCTACATGCTCACAACGCGTTGTGAGCATGTAGATCGGCTATTTTCACAATATTTATATGCCGAACCGAGTCACATTAAATGTAATACCTACAATTCCAAGTGCTTGTCAGGGTGGGGGTCCCCACTTCAAATATGTTTATTTTGGGGGGTCACGGCCTAAAAAGGTTTGAGAACCCCTGGTATAGAGCATTAACAAATTCATCCACCAGGGGGCATTGACAGCACATTCTTATGACTTCCTATCTAGCCAAGCTTTAAAAACGATATATTTTTTCAAAGAGAAAACAATGAAAAAAATTCAATCAAGCGAATATTCGACTTTGGTGGACAACGTCGAATAGTGACTTTGATATTTGAATATTTGGTGAATGCCCTACCTCCTGGGGAGGATGCTGCGGCGCCTCCAGCAGGGGAGGGAGCGAGTAGCGGAGGGACAGCCAGCTCTCCAGGGGACTCACGGACATCTTGCGAGGCACCAGGGCCTCGTCCAGCTCCGGCTCGAGTTGCACCCATCTAGGAGGCGGGGCGTTGTCCGCCGCCGTGGAGTATTGGCTGTGTCGTGTCGCGTTTAAAGAGGAGCAGCATGTGAGAGGCGCAGATCCACTCAGGATATGCAGCAGAGGAGGTTGACGACCACCTAGAAATGAGAAAAAAAAAAAAAAGAATAATGCCATTTATCCCCTGAAGCGGTGAAACCAGTGCGGTGTAAGGAGAGTGACAACATGCTTTGATCTCGCCGCAGACCGGAAGTGGCGTCGCATGGAGCCTGTTCTCATTCTTAGCGAGCCTCTGCTCCTCTTTTGCCCCGTCCGCCCCCATTCTAGCCGAGGTATATTCACTCGATGGTAAGTAGACTAAATCACATATTTTTCACCATTTTAACGCATTCACGGGCCTCTCTAAAGTAGATAATATTATTAAAAGGGTGAAAAAGACATGATTTAGTCTACTTACCAGCGAGTGAAAATGCTTCGGTTATAATGGGGGCGGACGGGGCTGAAGAGCAGCAGAGGCTAGTTAGGAATGAGAACAGGCTCCATGCGTGCAGGCTAAGTTAGCTTCCCACCATAGAGTAAACAGGCTTTCCACGCTTACTATGGGAGTCGACGGAAGTGTCGTCACTCTCCTTACACCGCTCTGGGTGAAACTAGAAAGAAAGGGTGTTTTTCGTTTTGACCGTTTTCAATCCGTTGCGTTCCTATGTTTGGCATGTCATTGTAGGTGAAAATAGGGCTGTCACGATTGTGAAATTTTACATGACGATTAATTGTCACTCAAATAATTGCGATTAACGATTTAATTGTGTTTTTGTCGTTGACAATTACATTTCTGTTTGGCTCTTAGGCTTTGAAGTTGCACATGGTAGATATGACACATAACCTAAATATACAAATAAATTACTGACATATTTGACAACTTTACACTTAAAAAAGAACATTGATAGTGGAAATAGCCAATCGACAAGCTGCTATATCTGCTATTTCCACTATTTTTTACTTTAAAAAAATATATATGAAAATGTTTCTACATGGAAACGATTATGCCGATTATGAAAAATAATCGCGGTTATGTCAAATAATTGCGATTAGACGATTATGTAATAATTGTGACAGCCCTAGGTGAAAATTAATTGTGAACACAAGTAGCAAACGTGCTGCGAGCTTGTCTATTTGTCTATTACATTTCTTTGAAATGAATCATTTTATAGGGCTTAATGCTGCAATCCGTAACTTCCATGTCCCAACCCAGTGCCAACGCAACGTAAGTGCCAACATTGTCAACTGATGAGCTAAGCCTAATAAAAATTGCATTTTGGCAAAATGCCACTCATCAACCAGTTGGTGTCATAGAACCGTAAATATACCCAACTAAAACCACTGCCTCTGCCAATGTCTACCTCATTCTACAATATGCACATACAGATTGCTTAGAATACAGTTTCATTCATACATTCATTGCAGGTTTAAGTGGTTAAATCAAGCACCAAGGCGGATGTTCTGTCCATCTTACCAGTGGATCTGCAGAGCAGACGGAGTGGAGGCCCAAGCTTTGAAATAAACATCATCTAGCCTCTGATCACATCAATACAAACGTCATCGGGACTGAGTTGGATGGTCACCTGTCCTGTGGGGACAATAAATATGCTGTTAGTTCTAATTCGAGAATGGCTGATATTC
Source organism: Nannobrachium achirus (assembly GCF_963921795.1). Classification (NCBI taxonomy): domain Eukaryota; kingdom Metazoa; phylum Chordata; class Actinopteri; order Myctophiformes; family Myctophidae; genus Nannobrachium; species Nannobrachium achirus. The sequence goes on from NC_137818.1 coordinate 59,519,169, forward strand.
AGTGCTGTGTTCTACCTGTGTAGTAGAAATTATTTATACGACTGTCAATATGTAATATTGTGTATTTCCCAAACTTACTGTATGCAATATTAGATGAGTCACATAAGACTAACTCGACAGCAGCTGTGATACGAACAGAAGCCAAATGCTGACTGGCTCCTACGTCACCGGTCCATATACGGAAGACTCTTCACAACCGAATTGTATCTTTAGACACTGTTTAGTAGACACCCCTTCAGCTATTCTTGTAATACAGTTTTCTATAAGAGGAGACTGGCCTGAGAGAACGGGGGATCACTATGCACCTCAGTACCTCAGAGCTCTTAACTTTGTTGCTAATAAATATATTGTATTCATTGACACTCTACCTTGTGGAAATTCAATGTCTATATTATATACAATAGTATGACCTGAAAATTACTATAACACCTGTAATACACGTATACGGCGTCTGCTGTCGGAAATAAAAATATGAATAGCGTCTGCCCTCGTGAACCTTTCAAAGTAGCGCATTTGATAGGCATTATGCACTGTCGTATGCTCTGGCCACACGAATAGCCGCAGATCATAGATTATAGTATGTCCTAAAAAAAAAAAAGTCTAGAACACACCACTGCTGATATTCCAACACATGCATTCCATATACCTGTACATACACACAGAGATCACTTGGTGCATTTTAATAAATACACATTTTGTGGCAGAACCTTCAAATGGATATGAAACTATAGGACTTGAAGAGCCAGACGCAGTAATTTTTATTGATTGATTGATTGATTGGATACATATTTTATTAACATTTTGAGTACTACAGTTATACGGTAATATAACTGTAGTAGTTATACGCTAAAAGGATCAAATAAAAGGCCCTGCGGGCTTGTTTTTGTCGTGGTCCTAAATCATTATTGGGATAGTAGTAGTACACAGCACACGGCGAGTAAATAAATTAAATGCTTCAGAGATAAATCCCTTCAGTGTTCTATAGCTCTGTATGCTGTATTATGTTCATGGATTGTATACAATGTATGAAATATCAACCCAATATACACATCATATAAAAGCTAAATAGATATACAGTACATCCTACCTCCGTAACTCAGAGATGGTGCCATTCTAATTTGTACTGTATATTATTAATAGTTAGTCTATGGTTGGTCACTTCACATATGCCTGGATGCTGATGCATAAGCTAGGTTTACAAAACTTGTATATCTTTATAAGTATCTACTCTCATAATATCTATTGTACAATATACTGTAGCTGTACATAATTGGTGCAGTCTGGTAGAGTTTGTTAAGTACCAAGATGTCACTACAGGAGCACACATGAGAGCATGTGACAAATAAAACGTTTGAATCTTGAATGTCACTTTAAATTGTAACCAATTTGTCGCCTTGAAGGCGAAGCCTTTAGAAGGTTGTACAGACAAAGGTACAGTCTCATGACAGTACAGTTCACTGGTACAAGGGCAACTAAAAGGAGATCTTAGTAAGCTTTTCGGCTTATTTACACAGGAACCCTTTAAGTATCACATATAACATTGAACTAGAACACAGTACTAAGCATAAGATCCACGGCAAGACAAAAACGTTGACAGTCAACAATCATCTAAGCTTTCTATGACCAAGTTAGAATAACACAATACCATCAGATAATTAATGAAAAGACAATTTGTTATTGTCGGCATTTAATAATTACGTTCATGTACCCATGGTGGCTCGATCTTTGAGCTAAAGCTAAGATTTTGGCTAGCTATAGTGCGTTGCTTTGTGCCCTTGATGCGTATTTCAGTCACATAACGTGATGAAAGGGACTGAACATATTTGTATTCATGTTGTGATTTAACGATCTAAAACAATGACTGATTATCAGATTGTATAAATAATGTAACGTTACCTGATATCAGAGTGACCCGGTGGGCTAGTTTTCAATGTGACTCAAGCATAGAAGACAACTTCCGGAATGTGCAACACTCCCCACACGTCCGGCTGACTTGATGAAGACTGCATAGTGGTTCCGCCTATTTGGTTCCGCCTAATTACATGTTCATGGTAAATACCATACGCAGCGACTTTTGAGCTATTTCTACTTAACTTGAGAGTTTCCAATTTCCAATACTTTTACTTCTACTCCATGCACTACATCTTGGATCCAAATATTTAACTTTTACTCCACTACAATCTTTTGAAAACTTTAGTTACTAATTACTTTGCAGATATAAAATATAATATTATAAAACATGCATGGACCACTTTAGCCCTATTTTATACTTAGGCTATTCAAACATTTTGTACTTTTACTTTTGTACTTTTAGTACATTTTGGTGACAATACTTTCATACTTGTACTCAAGTACATTTTGAATTCTGGACATTTACTTGTAACGTAGTACATCTAGATTGCAGTATTGATACTTTTACTTTAGTACAAAATGTGTGTACCTTTATATATTCCACCTCTGCAGAGAGGACATTTGCGTGTGCGTGTTTATGTGTGTAGCACCAACCTTTCCTAATAATAATGTTTCCAGCACCCACAGATTTACCAAGTGTTTCCAGCACCCACAGATTTACCAAGTGCGAGTGCCCACAATGCTTTGATGCCCACTGTTGATGTGTTTGTTGAAGGTGGTTATATGGCGGGTTTTGATTGATTGAAGACTTTATCAGAAGTTTCCATAGGAAAAGGTACAGTTTCATGACGGTACAGTTCACTGGCAAGGTCTACTAAAAGGAGATCCTAGAAAAGACTAAGCATATTTCACACAATATTTCCACAGGAAACCATTAAGTATCTCATATAACATTGAATCATGTATTTTCTGTGTTTACATGTTCTTTCCCTCATTGGTGCATGGGTGATTGAGTGGAGCTGATTGAGTGATGAGTACCGCTGATTGGTACTCATCTGCTGATTGGCTCCTGGACCAGGCTGATCTATGAACCAGAGCCTTCTAATCAGAGAGTCCTGCCACTGCGGGGTCAGAAACAGCGCTGGTCACGTGGTTCATTGTCACTTTACACCTCATAGACTTCAATGCATTTTGTAAAATTCCGGTTCGCCGTTTGTCACTATACGCCAATAGATGTGTGCGTAGAAGACCTGGCCCCATGAAGTGAACGGGAGGCTCATAGGGCTCTGCTATGAACCTGGCTGGCACCAGCTCTAAGGTGTCTTCCTCCTTGCCAGCCACCAACCACACCAATGCTGTTGTAGCCCCAGCCAATAAACCGACCCGCAAACTGGCGAGTGGGAGAGTGGTGTTTAATTTGATGGTGTCCATTTAATGTCAATACTTTCAATCTAATAATAAATCCAAGTTTTGTGGCTTTTAAACTGGTGTTGGCTGGACGTGCTTATGGAGACTGGGAAGGAGAGAGTCCATTTTCTATACACCTGGGGACCATAGAGTTATAGCTGGGGACCCCTATAGCCTTACAGTGGTCTAATCTTTAGATTGAATGAATCTTCATTTGCCCCACATGCTCAGTCTACCGGCCTGTCTAATCTATCAGTGTATTTTCTAAAGTGCTTCTTTGAAATACACTTAAGACTTAAGCTAAAAGTGACCACTAGGTGTCACTAAATGCTAATTTATGACAGTGATACTGTACTGTTATTACTTTGCAGTGACTTGCAGTGGGTGAGAATAGATGAACTAAGTCATAAGTTTTGTTGTTTGATTTTATAGTTTGCCATTTTGCCACTGTATAGACCACACATTTTATTAGATCATTTGTTTTCCCTTGGGAGTAAAATCATATGAATATACAAAACCACAGGACATTACAAAGCAATACAGTACAGTACAAGTATTGCATTAACAAGTAACCAGTTATTAAGGAAATATATTGAGGGGTTTTCAAAATGGTATTATTTTCATATATTGTCATTGCTTGCATTTGTTTTTATGCTTTACTTTTGGCCCAGTCATTTTCCAAAATCCAAACTGCCCAAACTGTTCCCACTGAGCATGCTGTCTAAAAGTGGTCTAATAGTGGTATAGATTTCAAAGTTTTTTAGTCGTCTAAACTTAGACTAGACGACTAATAGACGTCTAATAGTCGTCTAAATGTAGACCGTCTATATTTAGACGACTATTAGACGTCTATTAGTCGTCTAGCCCTAGTCAAAAATCCTATAGGATCTTTGAAATTTCCAATAGGATTCTATTGGATTTTGAAAATCCTATAGGATCATATTGGTTTTTACAAATTTCCAATACAGTCCTATAGGATTCTATCGGCACTTTCGAAAATCCGATAGGATTTTGCAAAGTTCCAATAGGATCCTATAGGGTTATATCTAACTTTGGAAATCCAATAGGATTTTTCAAAGTTCCAATAGGATTGTATTGGAACTGTAGGATTTTTTAAAAGTTCCAATATACCCTGTAGAAATGTCAAAGATTCCAACAGAACCTTATAGGATTATATTGGAACTTTGAAGATTCAACTAATTCCTTTAAGAATCTGATATAATTTACGAGTGTACCAATAGAATCTTTTTAATAGGATTCTAAAGTTCATATAATGTTCACCTCTATCAGATAATTTTTGGTCCTGTATAAGGTCCTGTAGGATTAACATAATAAGGTAATAAATAGATATTAGGTAGCCCATTCAAGTAATAACCCTAGAAAATAGGTTTATGTATGTCTGTCTGATTCTGATAGAAAAATCCTTTAGAAAATCCCATTAAGAATCCTATAAGAATCCTTTACAGTTTTGGAACAGATCCTATTGGATATAAAATATCCTTTAGGATTCTGATAGAAAAATCCTTTAGAAAATCCCATTAAGAATCCTATAAGAATCCTTTACAGTTTTGGAACAGATCCTATTGGATAATATCCTTTAGGATTCTGATAGAAAGAATCCTTTCGAAAATCCCATTAAGAATCCGATAAGAATCTTTACAGTTTTGGAACAGATCCTATTGGATTTTTTCTTATAGGATAATAATCCTATAAGAAAAAATCCAATAGGATTTGTGTAGGGGAAATCCCATTGGATCCTATAAAATGTCAAATAGGACCAAAAACCCTGGTGCAGAGGATCAGGGCAGGATTCAAGCACCGGAGGTAGTGAGTTCAAATCTCACTCACAACGTCAATGATAATGTAACAATCTGATACTGTATGTCTAAACACCCATGGCGAAGAGCATCAGAACAGGACTCAGGCACCTGAGGCATTACAGTACCATACAAATGTATGATCCTTGGCCAAAATATCCTTTAGGATTCTGATCGAGAATCCTATAGGATCTGTTCCAAAACTGTAAAGGATTCTTATAGGATTCTTAATGGGATTTTCTAAAGGATTATTATCCTATAAGAAAATATCCAATAGGATCTGTTCCAAAACTGTAAAGGATTATAGGATTCTTAATGGGATGTTCTAAAGGATTATTATCCTATAAGAAAATATCCAATAGGATCTGTTCCAAAACTGTAAAGGATTCTTATAGGATTCTTAATGGGATTTTCTAAAGGGTTTTCAGAATATAGGATCAGAATCCTATAGGATTTTTTGACTAGTCTAAGTTTAGACAAATCTATACCACTATTAGACGAATTACCCTATTAGACCACTTTTAGACGGCATGCTCAGTGGGTTCTATCGTGGCAGGCAGGCAGTAACAGGGAGGAGTCTTACAGATCAGACTAGAGGCATGTGAAAGAATCACTTCTCAATTTGACAGCCTGAAGTGGTACATAGACCTCGGACACGATCAAGAAAATAAAACAATATATGATTTGTTTTTGCTGTGGCCAGACAATGTCAGAAGGGACATCATATGAGAGGTGAGTGAGTATCATTATGCTTTTGCAAGTGGACTTTGAAAGAGATCAGATTCAATTATGATTTAGGAAACTGCATCACTTGACTCTGAAATACTATTTTATCACAATACCAGTATAGGGCAGGAATTTCACGGCGGCCACGACGTCGTTGCCCCTCTCTTTGGCCGTGTGCCCCTCGAAAAATGACATGCTCAAACGGCCACAGTGGCCGTGGTGCCCCAGTGCCCCAACTAGCGCCCACAGCAGTTCACAATTTTATTGAGGAATAAAGAGGAGACGAAAAAGTAGAACTACAAAATAAAGACTGGGCTGTGATGTACATTACGGTCAAACACCTGCTGATTTCTGACCTGCAGTGGCAGAGCAGCAGCCAGCAGCGCGCGCGCGCACACACACGCAGAGAGAGAGAGAGAGTTGAATGGACATGTTGCTGCTCTCACACAGTCACACTCACAGCAGTCAAAGTTAGAAAACTACTAAGCGACAATGTTTATCTGTCACAGAGGCATGGAGGCAGTGGCGTAGAATGACATTTTGGTAGGTGAAATGCCAGCTGAATGCCAGCCAAATCGCCAAGTAGACCTACAAGATATACTTCAATTTGAGTACCAATAAGCTAGAAGAACACTAATGCCAAATCAATCACACAATAGTACAATATCCAAAATCACAGACAATCAGAGATGGGCAGTATTTGAAATACATGTATTTGAAATACGTATTTGAAATACTTTTTTGTATTTTGTAATTTGTATTTGGCTGGGATGGAAAAAATTGGATGTAATCAAAATCAAAATACTTCCAGGTCTAGTATGAATACAAAATCCTTTTTCAATGTCATTTTATTCTCAAATGGACATATTTTAAACATTCACAAAGGTTTAAACTGTACATTTAGGCTGCCTGCTCCAAAGACAAACACCATAGAAGGCATTTAATTTATTACTTGGCCATCAATCTATAAAATTACTATCATTGCATCAATTTTTATAAATACAAATTTATATTCAAAATACAAAATACGTTCTCAGGCCTGTATTTAAATTTTGTATGTTGATACATCTTTTGACCCAGTATTTGTATTTTGTATCAAAATACTTTTCAATGTATGTTCGCCCATCTCTGCAGACAATATCCAGTCTAATATGATATAATATTGAAGCCAGCTGATCATTCACTGAAAGGCCTAAAGTTAAAAATACATTTTACTGTAGGCTATATATGTTTTAATTGTTGTGCCATTGCTGTCATGTCTGTGTCACTATTAGAGCTGCATGATTATGGCAAAACCTTTATTTTAAAATTATGAGTACATATTGAGATCATTTATTTCAAATAGTATTAATAATATTATTATTGAATACATATTTTTTAACAAGCAAAATCTTATCTTGCAAAACAATTGTCTTTAAAGCTAAAATAAATAAGGTTGCATTTCATTGTTTTCAAGGTGAGAAATGTACCTTGTGTCACAGTAGTCTGACTCTACTCTATTCCTTTCAAATATTTAAGGGCAAAATATTATCTCATGCTCCTGTTGTTTTGGCTTGTAAAACCTCTGTAAGGGAAAATGTTACATAATACATTTCTGTTGCTTAATGTAGGCTACTTAGTGAAACTATCGGAGGAGACTAACAACCTTTAACAGGCTTCACCTGATATGCATTAAGCGTGCAACACCACGCAAAGTGAACTGATTTTTGCCAGACCCAGGGGGTCGGCCTACATAAGGCTTTGTCGGTCTGTCGGTCTGTCGGTCGGTCGGTCGGTCCCTCTTTTCCTCAGTGTCCCTCTTTTCCTCAGTGTGCCTGTGTTTGCCTCTGACTGCTCATCTGCCCCTCCCTTCCCTTGCTCGGCTGATTGCCTTGAGTGCCGTCACCTGTACGGGACCAGCTGAGTTGAGTTGGCTGACGAGCTGCTGAGACTATAAATTCCTGTGTGTTCATGTGTTAGTTCAGTGCTGCAAAACATTTGCCCCACAGCCATACTAGTGAAAACAGCCCATCTACAAGCTCACAAACATTTCCAGCTGCTCAGCCTATAAAATCCTGTGTGTTCATGTGTTAGTTCAGTGCCATACTAGTCAAAACAGCCGATCTACAAGCTCACTACGCTTTGTTGCTGAGACTATAAAATCCTGTGTGTTCATGTGTTAGTTCAGTGCCATACTAGTGAAAACAGCCGATCTACAAGCTCACTACGCTTTGTTGCTGAGACTATAAAATCCTGTGTGTTCATGTGTTAGTTCAGTGCCATACTAGTTTTCATTGCGGGTCTGGCACAACCAGGTGACCTGGTCTAGTTTCAACAACAGATACACGTGAGGTGATTTTCCTTTGAAACTGGCTAAAATAAAGGGACATTTATAGGAGGCAGGAGGAAAGCATGTGACATGCTTTTCTTTTTCCTTCTTTTTTGAGACGACATTGACACAGGATTATGGAATATATCCTTACATTGCAAAGGTAATCAGCACCATCTGTATTCATAGGCTGCCACTTAAAGTAGACTGGCTGCTACTTAGGCCTACTAATGTTCACAGGACCAGAGCATCATGCTGTGTAGACCCCCTTTTATACAGTAAAAGGCAGGTAAAGAAAGGTAATTGCCCAAACCCCCCTGCTTGAAAACAATAGCAAAAGTAATGGCCCGGCCGCCAAAATGTACATCTGTATAGACCATATTCACACCGCGGCCATCTTGGATCACATGACTTCCTGGAGTAGCAGCCTGCATTACAAACCATTGTGAACAATGGAGCGATGGTCCCAAAATATGAGTTCTATTCAACCAATTTCTTTTTACCAAATTGACAAATGGGCAGATGACAACATCAACATCCTCAAAAGAATTAAAGGGTACATCCACAATATTCATGGTAGTTAGGTTGCAACCTTACTGTGTACAAAGACTTTGCTATTTTATTTCTATGATTATTTTGTACTATACTGTTAAATGAGGTGAGATTACTTTATAAACCCAACTAGATTGTTTAAATCTCACCTGCACAACCCAAGTCAATATTTTGTTTCAAATGTGTTTTTTTATGTGCAAAAAAAAAAAAAAAAAAAAAGAATCTGTGCAGTGCTTTGTTTCTGATTAATATGCAAAAATCACGATACAGTATTATTAACTATATGATGGCAGAGCAAGCACTAGTCTGCATACTGTAGCAAGTCTTTGTACAGAGTAACACTGCAACATAACTACCATGACTATTGTGAATATACCCTTCTATTTAATCCTTTTGGTGATGTTGATGTTGTCATCTGCCCATTTGTCAATTTGGTAAAAAGAAATTGGTTGAATAGAACTCATATTTTGGGACCATCGCTCCATTGTTCACAATGGTTTGTAATGCAGGCTGCTACTCCAGGAAGTCATGTGATCCAAGATGGCCGCGGTGTGAATATGGTCTATAGGCCGCCTACCAGTCAATGAATGGAACTGGCTGAGCGACATTTTATAGGAAACATGGGTTTCAAGCCTGCAGGTCCTCTCCACATTATACTGCCAAGTCAGGCCTTTACACAATGGAAATAGAGCCTTTTTTTCTTTTCTTTTTTGGGCGAGATCAGATCTCAGTTAGTAGGCGGGCGCCTCGTTCGCCTACCGCTCCCTACTCGCCTGCATGGAGGCATGGAGCATGTTTGCAACATGTTCCTCCAACGTTATCAAGCCATACGTCCAACACGCGACAAAATAAAGGAATATTAAGGCTAGAACAGGGAACCAGCTGATGATGATGTGATGGAAATAATCCCCCCGCCCAGATGTGTGGAGAGTGGAGACTGAGAGAGAATGTGTGTGAACGGCTGTGTACACGTACCTGAACTCTAGCATTAGCCCAAAAAAAAAGAATCCATAAAAAACATTTAAATCCATGTAGGTCTACTGTTGTAAGTAGCAACAACAAACACACAAACTCAAAAGGCTCGCCCACTCGTTTGCGCGCAACGCTCGCGTTTCTGTGTGTGTGTGTGTGGGGGGGGGGGGGGGGGGGCGGGGGGGGGGGGGGCACAGGGGGATACATGCTTATTTACCTATACTGGACTGGTGGTTCTGCAACTTCTGCAGGTGTTGTTTAGTAATAGGATGTGGCTACTGGGTTGTGGGTTCAGTTGGATGAACTGGACATTGTCTACTGCCTGGTGTTGTCTACTGTACTGTATGTAGTGTACTACTGTAATGTACTGAGATCAGTTGGTTGAACTAGACTGACTGTCTAGTTCCGTGTTGTCTTATACTGTATTCCTAAAATAGTTTTTTTCATCAAAAGGATGAGGAAATGTTGTGTGAAATAATTATGATTACATGGCAATCTTTGTCCAATAAAGGGGTAAAATAATTGTCATGATGACTAAAACTAGTCTAAAATGTCAACAGTTTTTGTTTGTACTTAATCTTTAAGCAAAATGAATTATGACCGTCGAGGCGTGGACTTAAAATCACTGTTTTAATTGATGGCCTTCCTGCCCTGGCACTTGGCCTTTGTGCCCTCAAGAATTTGATAACACTAAAGGCCAAGTGGCATTGCCCCTAAAATGACGAAATTCCAGGCCTTAGACACCCTATAAGGGCAAGAAGCGACCTCAACCTAAAAGGCAAGGTTGTTCACATGGGCGTGTGCACACATCCGCCTGGGTGACGGCAGACTGCTGGGCAAGCGCTGGTGCTTTGTCATGGGATCATTTAATTTTGACCCAAAAATGTACAGACCTTGTTCGTTTTTTCTTTTTTTTCAAGTTGGACAAAATGTGAAAGAAGTGGCCACATCTTCCCAAATATGGAGATGACTGACGTCTAGGGTTGGGTACCGAAATCGATCATTTTAATGGTATCGAACGCATGACGTCGATACTATCGAGTATCGGTTCACGTAAAAACTAACTATACCTCGTTTCGATACTTTTGATTGATTGATTGACTTTATTAGAAGTTTGCATAGGAAAAGGTACAGTTTCATGACGGTACAGTTCACTGGTACAAGGTCTACTAAAAGGAGATCCTAGAAAAGACTAAGCTTATTTCCATAGGAAACCATTGAAGTATCTCATATAACATTGAATGACAGACGGATAGAACACAGTACTATGCAGTAGATATAATCAGGAAAAAAAAAGGGGAAAACAATTTAAAAATTAAATAATAATAAATTAAAAAAATACAGTAGGTTGAACGTTTTCTTGCTTGGCTCATTGCTGTTCCACGGCCTGCTGCGGGCTAGCCTGTGCCCTAAAGCCACTACTAGCTGGAACGTGCTGATGAGCTGTGCATCCCCCTGTGGATGATCCGTTGATTCTGATCTCTGTTGGCCATGACCCATGACTACAAACACCTTATTTGTTATGTTAAATATAGCTACTGATAAAGTAGCCTAATGAATGAACAACGCTAAGTGTTGTATTTCTGCCTTATAGCAGGCTGTGTGCAGGTGCGTCACAAGAGGGGGGAGTGGGACTGAGTTATTAGGGCCCAAGGTGGAAGGGCCTTAATTATTTTATACTTTAGCTATTGAAAAATAGCAGATATATAAGCTCACTAGGTGCCGCGCTGCGAGCTTGTAGATCTGCTATTTTTGAAATCTCCAGATGAAGAACATTCATGTGGGCCCGCAGTGAATCCTTGTACCCAGGGCCCAGAATTTGGTGCGACGACACGCTTGGCTGCATCTGCTACGCGGTAGCTAAAACTGTTCTGGAATCACGACCATTTCACGCCAGAGATATCAAATGTTATAGATTTATAAGCAATCGGCATGATCAGAAACATGTAGGCCTAGCCTACATTTGAAGCAGTTTATTCTGGTTGTTGTTTAATGGAGAGTATTGTTGCTATAGGCTGTTTAAACACGCCATCATCACAGATCAAATAAATACATTAACACACCGTTTGGGCGTTAAATTCACTTCACGTAGGTAGGCCTATATTCATTAAGTGCTGCTATTTGTTGTCTTTCTTACCTTGTGTTGTGGTAGGACATAACTGTCCAGTCCAGTGATAAAAGTTGGCTTATATTAGATAAAATAGCCTATTCCTTGGTGCTTCTTGATAAACACATACTGTAGAATGTGTTGGTATAAAATGGTTCATACACTTATTTTCTCAGTTCATATGACAAGACTTGATGAAACTCACATGCTGCCCAGGTCAATAACACTAATCATTATAATGGCATGAATCGAAGTCCATGGTGATAATGTTGGCAGTGCATGCTTATGGCTGATGTTAGGCTTAATCAGTAGCTGTTCATTCTCTCGAGACAGAGTAGGGGCCTAGTATAAGCGACAAACTTTTCCTTGACGATGGCTTGCCAGATTAACATAACAAATATAAGGTACGTTGGGTGTTATAGTCTTGGGGCATTTTAGCCAACATGTATTCATATTTAAATCGATCTGAGACAGTTAAAACGGCTCTATAGGTCCAGCAGCCAGAGAGCGATTTCCTTATCTGCTGTTACTTTTAATAGTCAAATAGTCAAATAGTTTAATATTTTTTTCCCAATGCATGCCAGGCCTTGTTGACAGATTTGGAAGAGATTTCGAAGGGCAGTGTGTTGACATACATCCTGCATGCTGACAGTGAATGACTGAGTGACGGGCTCTGACAGAAGTCAGCTTCAAAGCTTGTCATACATAGCAACAGTAACGAGGGCGGAGAGGTGGGGGTGGAGCACCCGGGAGTCATGAATTGTTGACGTGAGATTTAAGAATAAAGAGAATGCAAGGTTTTATTATCACTACTCTACAGGGACAAGAATGCAATGTTGTCGAGGTGACAATAATAATAAGAAAAACTAAGATAAGGTAAGATAATAATAAGGGTAATAATAATAATAAATATAGCTGCAAGCAGCGATAAAGTGGCCAAGGCATAAAAAGCAGGAAAGCAAAAAGGCATCAAGGGAAAGCAAAGAAGACATCAAAGAAAAACTAGAAGCAGTGTTCTTCCGAACAGGACTCCGGCAGGTCAGGTAGGTTTTTTTGGCCTAGTGGTGACTCTATAATAGGCCAAAGTGAAAAGGGTGCCACGCGTTCTTGGGCCTTTCACGGCAATCGTACGCTGCATGCAGGATTTGAGTCATTTTGTTCCAAAAATGTGTTTTGCTAAAGTTGACCCGCTGGTGGCGCTATAACAGACCAATGTGAGAAGGGTGGCATCTGTTCCTTGGCCTAGTGTGAATGTGTGTGCAAAATCTCACACGCATAGCAGGCTACGTTCATGATTTGAGACATTTTGTTCAAAAAGGAGCAATCCTGCAAACCTTGGAATTCAATGTTAGCCAATTAGATAGAATATGATATCGGACAAATCCGTCATGATTACATCACTGTAGAGATACTGTGTGTACTGATTTGTGTGATTTTCTGATAAAATCTGAAGGAGTAATATCGAAGAATGTGTTTTCGGCCTTCTGGTGGCAGATGTGAAAAATGCAGGGCACAGGTTTTTCCTTGGCCTCTGGGAAGTGTGCATACAAAGTTTTACACTAATCGGGGGAGTTATAGGTAAAAGCACAAATTGACCTTTACACAAAATGTATGCAAAATACTATATGCAACAGACATAAAATACTGTGATACTATTCACCCAGTTTGATACTGTACATAGTAAGCCTTGCCAAGCCATGAAGACCATATGACTCGGCCGAGCCATGAGTCTCACAGGGCAGGAGCCTATCTCCTGTTTATGTAGCATGAGGCAGCTTGATGTACAAGTACACCCGCTGGACATGACACTAGTATGTCGCAGGGACTTACCCCCAATCCAACCCTTGATGCTGAGTGCCAAGCAGGAGGCACTGGGTCCCATTTTGTATAGTCTTTGGTATGACACGACCCGGGTTTGAACCCGGATCTCCCAGTCTCAGGGCAGACACTGAAACCACTAGACCACTGAGCTGGTACATGATATCATTGCAATCCTTGGTCATCACAACATAGGTGTAGACATCACAGTTTGTATTATAATGCTTGGTTCAGGAGTTATGATGCAAACTACATTATTTAGTAATGGCGGATATTATTATTATTGGGAAGGCTCCATATCAGACATTGTTCAAGGATCCAAACTGTAAAGTCTACCAAATGTCATGATTTTAAGCTTATATCAACCCCAAGCGGGATTCGATCCAACGTCCTTCTGCATGAAAGGAACATGCCCTGACCACTACACTAGACAGCCACAGGATCTGTTTACATGTTTGTTTTAAAAAAAAAGAAAAAAAAAGTTCTATGTAGGCTGAGTGCCTTGATTTTATTGATTTTCTTTTTCTTCATATTTTGGAGGCTTGGGGTGAAATCAATCTGAGTAAATGTAATCTGAGTATTTCTGAAATTTTCGAGTGATCATATTTTCTTGTGCACGTGACCCCATATTGGAGGCTCGGTCTAGCCGCCTGTGCCCTATAGACATATGCACTCTGCTTAAAGATATTGCACGCACACGCATGCACGCACGCCACACAGCGAGAGAGCTGCAAGGCCCTATCCATGGGCTGTGTTTATTATTTTTCCTTTATCTTGAGTTTTGCCTTTTGTTCCTGAGTTCTATTTTTGTCAAAGTTTATTTTTGCTATTTTTGAATTTTGGGTTTCATTGTAGGCTACAAAATTGCATGGAGGAGGCTGGATAAATGAAAATCTTAAAACACCCCTCTTAAGCCGTTCTTTAGAGCCTAGGCCATCAGCCAACTTCACACACTGGTTTAAAAATATTAGAATGCCCAATAAGCAACTATAGTATTTTTAGAGACACAAATTGCTTATTATAAGCAGACATGGCAACCCAGGTACATTCAGAGCCTAGAACGCCAACTACTGACACTTTAATGCAAGGACAACAGGAAACCAAATGATGTTTTTCAGGACAGCTTTATCAGCCTCCGCCTCTTTCAGGATATGAACAGGATAACGGGGGCGGTGCCAGGAATAACATGAATATATAGAGATAAATACTGAATAAAAGTACAAAGGTATTGGCATCAACTTGAAATGTTTTGAAAATAGCAGATCTACAAGCTCACAATGCAATGCAACGCATTTACTGTAGTAGCCTAGAAGTAAGAGTATACAAGTGAAGTATAAAATACCTCAAAATTATACTAAGGATAGTATTTGAGTAAATGTACTCAGTTACTTTTACACCACTGGCATTGTAGACCCAGATGCTTGTGAAACATGAAAAAGAAATGGTCATGCAATAGTATGAATTTCAGTTTATTTACACAAAGATTTGCAATTGCAAAATATTATAGCAGCATTATTTTTCTGTAAGTGGCTAGCAGAGTCAGACTTAAATTAAACTAAACTTAAATTGTTTTTATTGAAAAAAGTTGAAGTTTTCATTTGTCAATGGATCTGAGCTTTGTGTATCTATTCGGCATCTAGAGTGAATATTTTAACACAAATAGGCCTATTTACTTTTGGGATCCCTGGAACAAAATATTTTGAGATGGGGTCTGCAGCCAAATACCTTTTTTTTCTTCCATAACTCACTTCAGTGCAGGTCCAACTAACTACCTTGTCTGTCCCTGTGGCCTCCTTTAAATAGAAGTGGACTGTACCACAGGACACAGCCCCAATTAGCAACAATACTTAAATACTTCCAAAATAACCCATTGCCTAAAATTAACCTATACACTAAAGATGCATTATTATTACATTGTTTTTATTGTTTTTTAAATTTTACAGCTAGACACATACATGTCACAAAAAAGATGCGTTACTATTAAACAAATATAATTTGGGTGGAAACTCATTAACAATTTAAATAAACAAATTACTCTGAAACCCCTTCTCCTTCACAGCACTTGGCATGTTCCTATTACTTGAGAAACAGCCCACAGCAGTCCAGGAGAGACCCAGGAGAAGTGGCCACACCCATTATAACCACCACCCCAATCATTCAATAAACTGGCAGGCATAAACATTAAAATGCATTGGCTTGTAGTTTGGTCCACTAGCAATTTATACTTTCCCTCTACAAAGCATATGCTACACCTGTTGTTGCAGAAGGTGTTGGTTGGAGGAATTACATTGATGAAAACATTAAATAAAACTCAAGAGACCAAACTGTATTGCGAGAGATTATATTGAAAAAGGAAAAGGAAAATAAAGCATGAATGCATACAGTTGATATTCACATTTGATTCCCAAATATCAGTCCGGTCAAAGTTCTTGGTAGTCAAGTCAGTCAGAGTGTTCAATGTTCATAGGGCAAAGTGTAGATTGGGATTGAGAGAACTGGGGGGAATGTTTGTGTATGAGTTGCTGCCGCTGAGTTTCCTACCCATGACCATAGGTGAAACAGGACTGGGATCATACAGGGATTGTACAGGGCTGGCTTGCCATCATTCAGTTCAGTTCCTAGCCAAAAAACCTGGACTGGATACAGAGAAAAAGGCAAAATGAATATAAAATAAAATGAATACAAAATAACAAATTCAGTTAATCTGCCGATCTACCAGCTTAAAAAAAAATATTCTGCTAATCTGCTGATCTACAAGCCGTCTTTAAACTCAAAATACATCAATTCAATAATCAACTTAGCAGCTTACATACAAGCATTACATTCAAAAATAAATATTTTTTACATTTAAATCCCAAAAAACATTACATTACAGAGCACATGGTCACTCACCAAGTCACAATGTTCCTCATTCACACAGCCAGTGTAGCGAGTGGATCAGGTAGGTATGGTATCTAAAAGTCAAATTATTGCATGGGTAAGTATAAATAATGAATGAATTAAACTGTCAGAACTTGGAATAGTTGTTGAAATAAATAAAGAGTACATACCTGCTGCCTGTAACACCTCCAGTGTTGTGGACCACACTGAGCAAGTTACTGCAGAAAGACTGACTTTATACTGGGTGTGGTTTGATTGCAAATTGCTGGGCAGCTGTGTTTGGGTCTATTCTGCATTAGAGGTGGGATTTATGGCTCTTTGAAGTGAGACAGTACCATCGATCTGGCTCACTAAAAAGAGCCGTTCAAAAGACTGGCTCATTTGGCTCCTTGTATATTCATATATTTTTAAGAAGAATTTGTTTAAACATGAATCCACAAGGTGGCACCACATTCCTCTGCTGACAGTTGAGATCACAATTTAGTATTTACCCTTTTCATAAAATGTGTGTGTAAATTAAGCTACCTTGACTTTTGTTATTCATAAAACACCAAAAAAAACAAGCAGGCAACAATGAACTCGCTCCTCCACTTGTTCTCTCTCTCTCACTCACTCACTGTACTCAGTCAGTACTCAGTGGAGTAGCAAGGAGATGTTGAATTGGGCTCTCTACTGCGCAAACCGGATCCCAACATTCACTTCAAAGAGCCGTTCAAAAGATTTGATTCGTTCGCGAACGTCCCAGCTCTATTCTGCATCTAGCCTAAGGCCCAGATCATGGGAAAACCCTACTCACGTCAGGGTGGGGGGTCCCCAGTTCAAATATGATTCTTTTTGGTTTCAGTGATATTTGGACTCACCCTCTACAGTAGTTCATCATGAAAATTTTACTTTGCATGTATGTTTTAGAGGCAGAAGAATAATTTGCATAAAACTTGCAATGTTGATTGAATTATTAAAAAAGCATGTTTCAATTTTTAAAAAATCAGATCTGACAGATCTTTAGATATTGGTCCAAAGTTCATGTAAAAAAAGTTCCGTGCACGTGACGCGAAAGTTCCGGAATAAAAGCGGGTTTAAGTGTTTTACAAACTGCTCAAATTGGCGGAAAATCTAAGGGCGGAGCTTACTTAACAAAGACACAGATGTCTTCCGCTTGAGTCAAGGCACGCGTGTAAGCAAGTTGCATGTCTTCAAACGAAACGAGGCATGACTTATGCCCCTTTAAAGTTTGAGTTTTCAAACGCTTCGTATAGCGCCCCCCTTTGGCCAATTGGAGTAAGATTGCTTTCAGTGATATTTGGACTAACCCTCTACATATTTGCCAAATGCCATGAACGTGTCACTTTGCATGTATGATTTAGAGGCAGAAGAATAATTTGCATAAAACTGCATTATACAGTGAATTATAAAAAAATAATGTTTCGCTTTAAAAGAAATCTGGCCGCTGTGCGATGACCGCATTGGTCCAAAGTTCATGTAAAAAAAGTTTCGCGCACGTTACGCGAAAATCCCAGGAGGAGATAGATTTTGACTGTTTTTCATATAATTCAAAATTGTGGGAGAAGTAAAGGTCAGAGGTCAAAAGTCAGAGCGTAAAAGTTGTTCGGCATGAGGAGACGCATAAGTGTATACAGGTTTCATTGCTGTACCTGAAACAGGGCATGAGCTACACCAGTTAAAAGTTGGCATTTTTCAAAGGCTTCCTACAGCGCCACCCTTTGGCCGATTGTTGCGAGCTTCGCGTTTTAGCCGTTTGGCATAGTCCTCTGCCATACTGCCGAGTTTCGTAAAAAGCGACTGCACGGTCTAGCCGCTAGAGCAAAAGTGGCGGAATAATAATAATAATAGTGCTGAAGTCCAATATCAAATATAGCTGCAAGCAGCGATAAAGTGGCCAAGGCATAAATAGCAGGAAGGCAAAAAGGCATCAAGGGAAAGCAAAGAAGACATCAAAGAAAAACTAGAAGCAGTGTTCTTCCGAACAGGACTTCGGCAGGTCAGGTAGGTTCTTTTGGCCTAGTGGTGACTCTATAATAGGCCAAAGTGAAAAGGGTGCCATGCGTTCTTGGGCCTTTCACGGCAATCGTACGTTGCATGCAGGAGGCATTTTGTTCCAAAAATGTGTTTTGCTAAAGTTGACCCGCTGGTGGCGCTATAACAGGCCAATGTGAGAAGGGTGGCATCTGTTCCTTGGCCTAGTGGGAATGTGTGTGCAAAATCTCACACGCATAGCAGGCTACGTTCATGATTTGAGACATTTTGTTCAAAAAGGAGCAATCCTGCAAACCTTGGAATTCAATGTTAGCCAATTAGATGATATCGGACAAATCCGTCATGATTACATCACTGTAGAGATACTGTGTGTACTGATTTGTGGGATTTTCTGATAAAATCTGAAGGAGTAATATCGAAGAATGTGTTTTCGGCCTTCTGGTGGCAGATGTGAAAAATGCAGGGCACAGGTTTTTCCTTGGCCTCTGGGAAGTGTGCATACAAAGTTTTACACTAATCGGGGGAGTTATAGATAAAAGCACAAATTGACCTTTACACAACATGTATGCAAAATACTATATGCAACAGACATAAAATACTGTGATACTATTCACCCAGTTTGCTAATGTACATAGTAAGCCTTGCCAAGCCATGAAGACCATAACTGTAAAGTCTACCAAATGTCATGATTTTAAGCTTATATCAACCCCAAGCGGGATTCTATCCAACGTCCTTCTGCATGAAAGGCACATGCCCTGACCACTACACTAGACAGCCACAGCATCTGTTAACCATGTTTGTTTTAAAAAAATATATAAAAAAAAGTTCTATGTAGGCTGAGTGCCTTGATTTTATTGATTTTCTTTTTCTTCATATTTTGGAGGCTTGGGGTGAAATCAATCTGAGTAAATGTAATCTGAGCATTTCTGAAATTTTCGAGTGATCATATTTTCTTGTGCACGTGACCCCATATTGGAGGCCATATTGGAGGCTCGGTCTAGCCGCCTGTGCCCTATAGACATATGCACCCTGCTTAAAGATATTGCACGCACACGCATGCACGCACGCCACACAGCGAGAGAGCTGCAAGGCCCTATCCATGGGCTGCGTTTATTATTTTTCCTTTATCTTGAGTTTTGCCTTTTGTTCCTGAGTTCTATTTTTGTCAAAGTTTATTTTTGCTATTTTTGAATTTTGGGTTTCATTGTAGGCTACAAAATTGCATGGAGGCGGCTGGATAAATGAAAATCTTAAAAAAATCTTAAGCCGTTCTTTAGAGCCTAGGCCATCAGCCAACTTCACACACTGGTTTAAAAATATTAGAATGCCCAATAAGCAACTATAGTATTTTTATAGACACAAATTGCTTATAAGCATACATGGCAACCCAGGTACATTCAGAGCCCAGAGCCTAGAACGCCAACTACTGACACTTTAATGCAAGGACAACAGGAAACCAAATTATGTTTTTCAGTACGTCTTTTTCAGCCTCCGCCTCTTTCAGGATATGAACAGGATAACAGGGGCGGTGCCAGGAATAACATGAATATATAGAGATAATACTGAATGAAAGTACAAAGGTATTGGCATCAACTTGACATTTTTTTAAAATAGCAGATCTACAAGCTCACAATGCAATGCAACGCATGAGCATTTACTGGAGTAGCCTAGAAGTAAGAGTATACAAGTGAAGTATAAAATACCTCAAAATTATACTAAGGATAGTATTTGAGTAAATGTACTCAGTTACTTTTACACCACTGGCATTGTAGACCCAGATGCTTGTGAAACATGATAAAGAAATAGTCATGCAATAGTATGAATTTGAGTTTATTTACACAAAGGATTTGCAATTGCAAAATATTGTAGCAGCATTATTTTCTGTAAGTGGCTAGCAGAGTCAGACTTAACTAAAGTTAAATTGTTTTTATTGAAAAACGTTGAGGGGAAGGCGGCTGGGGGTCAAAACTTGGAACTTTAGGGGCTCACATGGGGCTGCTGTCCTGTGGGCAGAGCAGACTATGGATTCCAATTGGGGGGTGTTGGAACCCAGCCAGCCTAGGTGGGGGAGGGAGAGAGAAATGAGGTGAGCTTCAGAATAATTACAGTTGAGCCACAAGGTAGAGAAGAGGTGTTCAATCTGCCCGTTCCACACAGTTCAGAATAATGAACCCACTTACACTGCCTTTCTTTGGCTTCAATGAAGCAATCTGGGAGCTGGTACTGATTGTCAGCTGATTGTCAGATGGGCTTCAGGTGTGAGGCTGAGCTTCCCCTGCATGGTTTGAAACAATAAATGAATAAATGAATGCACTCAAACATCATTACTTTATAAAGAAACTCAAAGTCATTACTTCAAAATCAAATCAAACTAGGAATGAGTGTCACTGCGGCTGCTTTTTCCTACCCATATTATAGGTCAGACAGGATTGTGTCAGTCTTTCTGCAGGCTCGCCATCTTTCAGATTCAGTTCTAGGCAATAAACCTGGCCTGGATCAAAGAAAAAGGCCAAATGAATAGAAAAACAACAAATTCAAATAATCTGCTGCACTACAGGCTTGAAACAAAATAATTCCATTAATCTGCCCAACTAGGCATTGGCATTAAACTCAAAATACATCAATTCAATAATCAACGTTGCAGCTAACATACAAGCATTACATTCCAAAAGAAATCGTTTAACATTTAGATCCCAAAACCAAAAACAACATAACATTTCAGAGCACATGGTTAGCTTACCAAGTCACATTGTTCCTCCATCACACACAGCCAGTGTATCGAGTGGATCAGGTAGGTATGGTCAGGTGAGGTAAATCTAAAAGCCAAATTATAGTATGGGTAAGTATAATGAATGAAACTGTTAGAAATTGGAATAGTTGTTGGAATAATGAACAGTGTACAGACCTGCAGCTGCTGCATAATGTAGCAGTGAGTAGCAGCAACCACCAGCACCATGCGGCTTCCAACAATCTGAGAGGGGGGGAGTGGCCTCAACTCAACCACTATTTATACCCTTGCTTAAGAAGGTTGCCATGTTTGGTCGGGTTGCCATGTTCAGTTGCAGTACCAGGGTTTTCACGGCAAAATGTTGTAAAATGTATTTTAAATGCATGAGGTAAGGCTTGAACAGGGGACTTCTGGAATGATAGACAAAGGCCTTACCAGGTGAGCTATGCACAGCTCTGCACAGTGAGAAAATATTACTTTAAATGTTTGTTTTAGAGGCAGAAGAATAATTTGCATACAACTTGCAATATTGATTAAATTATTAAAAATGCATGTTTCAATTTTTAAAAAATCCGATCTGACAGATCTTTAGATGTTGGTCCAAAGTTCATGTAAAAAAAGTTCTGTGCACGTGACGCGAAAGTTCCGGAATAAAAGCGGGTTTAAGTGTTTTACAAACTGCTCAAAATGGCGGAAAATCTATGGACGAAGCTTACTTAACAAAGACAAGGATGGCTTCCGCTTGAGTCAAGGCACGTGTGTAACCAAGTTGCATGTCTTTAAACGAAACGAGGCATGACTTATGCCCCTTTAAAGTTTGAGTTTTCAAACGCTTCGTATAGCGCCCCCCTTTGGCCAATTGGAGTAAGATTGCTTTCAGTGATATTTGGACTAACTCTCTACATATTTGCCAAATGCCATGAACGTGTCACTTTGCATGTATGATTTAGAGGCAGAAGAATAATTTGCATAAAACTGCAACATTGAGTGAATTATTAAAAAATAATGTTTCGCTTTAAAGAAAATCCGCCTAAGTTCTCAGACCGTATTGGTCCAAAGTTCATGTAAAAAAAGTTTCGCGCACGTTACGCGAAAATCCCAGGAGGAGATACATTTTTACTGTTTTTCATATAATTCAAAATTGTGGGAGAGGTAAAGGTCAGAGGTCAAAAGTCAGAGCGTAAAAGTTGTTCGGCATGAGGAGACGCATACGTGTATACAGGTTTCATTGCTGTACCTGAAACAGGGCATGAGCTACACCAGTTCAAAGTTTGCACTTTCGAAGGCTTCCTACAGCGCCACCCTTTGGCCGATTGTTGCGAGCTTCGCGTTTTAGCCGTTTGGCATAGTCCTCTGCCATACTGCCATGAACGTGTCACTTTGCATGTATGATTTAGAGGCAGAAGAATAATTTGCATGTAACTGCATTATACGGTTAATTATTAAAAAATAATGTTTCGCTTTAAAGAAAATCCGGCCGCTGTGCGATGACCGTGTTGGTCCAAAGTTCATGTAAAAAAAGTTTCGCGCACGTTACGCGAAAATCCCAGGAGGAGATAGATTTTGACTGTTTTTCATATAATTCAAAATTGTGGGAGAGGTAAAGGTCAGAGGTCAAAAGTCAGAGCGTAAAAGTTGTTCGGCATGAGGAGACGCATAAGTGTATACAGGTTTCATTGCTGTACCTGAAACAGGGCATGAGCTACACCAGTTCAAAGTTTGCACTTTCGAAGGCTTCCTACAGCGCCACCCTTTGGCCGATTGTTGCGAGCTTCGCGTTTTAGCCGTTTGGCATAGTCCTCTGCCATACTGCCGAGTTTCGTAAAAAGCGACTGCACGGTCTAGCCGCTAGAGAAAAAGTGGCGGAATAATAATAATAATAGTGATGAAGTCCAATAACAATGAGTGGCCAAGGCATTGCCACTTCGTGGCCTTGGCCACTAATAAGTGGCCATTTGCCACTTCGTGGCCTTGGCCACTAATAATAATACAACTTAACCATTGCCTAGTAGTAAAAAATATTGATTGATTGATTGATTGATTGATTGATTGATTGATTGAAGACTTTATTAGAAGTTTACATAGGAAAAGGTAAAGTTTCATGACGGTACAGTTCACTGGTACAAGGTCTACTAAAAGGAGATCCTCGAAAAGACTAAGCTTATTTCCATAGGAAACCATTGAAGTATCTCATATAACATTGAAAGACAGACGGATAGAACACAGTACTATGCAGTAGATATAGTCGGGGAAAAAAAGAAAAGAAAAAAAAGAAAAGTATAAAAACATACAGCAGCCAAATACAAAGAAGAGGCAGGGGAGGGTAGGTCTGGGCTATGGGCTATGTTTGTTTTTACCAGTTGTGAACGGCTGCTGCCTGTAAAGTACCGTGCATAGTAGTACATAAGGACCGCAGGAATACACAAGAAACGGAGGGGGAGAGTAATTTATTCCGGTTGCTCCGTAGGTCCGTATGTAATTGTCTCTGTCTGTAACCTTACGGACAACACTCAACCTGACGGATTAAAACCGATAAAGACGTACGTATGCTTGAACTACCCGTGGCGAACTTTTGTCAACCGTGGCAGTAGTGAGGACAATTACTTATGACAGCGGTTCTTAAACTGTGTCCCAACAAGAAATATAATTTAGCAAGAAACGGGAAAAAAGGAACGTCATTGCGATCACTGAAGAGGACGTCTGGACTCCTCACAGACTCAAACAGCTTTATTGGCATGAGAAAACATATAACACAAACGCGCGCACGCACACACTCACACCGCCTGTCCTCCAACAGCGAGATGGGTGCAGTGCACTGTGTTTTGTTATAATAACTCAGTCCGGGTGGTTAATCTGTACCTCGGTCCCTCGTGGAGTTGCATTTACCGCGATAACAGCAAACATCACGTCGGTCGTCGGGTCAAGAAAGAGGTTCTACATATTTTGGCTAAAAAAACACCTCCATGTGGTGCGTGGCCCAAACGGGAGCAGAATTGGAGCGGAGAGCGGGTTGGCACGTAAATAACGTAGAGAGGAACTATGCATGTCGGCGGATCTACCGTACGTACTCTCTCACCCAAAAACGTACACAAAATCACGCATACGTAACTATAAACGGCCCTTAAGTGTTTTTTTCAGGGCAATTTTGAAGGATGCTAGTGATCCACACTCCTTTAAGACCTTCGGTAAGGCATTCCACATTTTTGTAGCCTCGCGTAGCCAGGCTTACTCATCTGCGAAGAGAAAAGCCTGGTCAAGATATGAGGCAGAGACCGTTCTAGGAGGTGGGGCTGAATTTTCCCGGAAGTTGTATTTTTTTTTTAACTGGGCAATGTAAAAAGACCGCACTGCATGACGTAACGTCCGTTAAATGCAGCGCTTCCGCTAGAAATCTTGGAACCAAGCGGAAGTTATATCTTGCCCAGGGTGACATTTTTGTGGTATAGCAGAAGAACGAGTTTGACCCTTTCTTTGAGGTGAACATGATCTGTGGTGCTGCCTCCGGTGTTGTAATTGTGGACATCCTTAACGTTTTTAAAGTATTTTGCCAGGTAGATGGGTGTAGTGTATCATGTACACCAGGCCTATTGCAAGTTGCTGTACTCTGTCATCTACTCTGAGCCACCCCACTCTTAACTGGTGAGTAGTGGTGAGGTGAGTCTGATAGGGAAGGTTAAGTAGGACCCTAATTAGTTTGTTTTGGGCTGTTTGGAGCTTAGTTTTTAGGGCTTGTGGGGCGTCCCGATACCATACATGGACTCCGTAGTCAAAGAGGGGCTGGACTATAGCGCCAGCTATGGTCTTCAGTGTGTTGAAATTGACCATCGGGGCGATCCTCTGTAGGAAACGAGTTGGTTGGTTGATTTTGTTTATTACTTTAGAAGTCATCTTTTCGCTGGAAAGATTAGCTTCAAGGATACATCCTAAGTAGGAGATTCGTTTTACGTGTTATGACCTTGTCACCCACTTTGATTGTGACTTTTTTGAGGTTATGGTTTGTACCAAAGAATAATTATGTATACCGGTATACAAAAGCAGCCATAGCAACAGTAATAGTAGTCACATCAACAAGACTAAAGTAAGCCTACTTCTTGACATGACAGCCTTTATAACCTATTGTGTAAAATATCCTATAGAAAAAAGGTAAATAATAATAATAATGATTATAAACTAGAGAAATTGCAATTTGGGAAATTGCGAGTGTGGTTGCCTAAAAAGTTACCTTACTCTTACATCACTAAAAGTTACTCACTATATGGTGTTTCCCATTCAAAGTCAATGGGAAAGGTCAGATACCTAAAAGTTACCTTACTATATATGGTGTTTCCATGTTGTGTGTAGGGCACATCATTCGTGTAGGGCACATCATTCTTTTATCGCATGATCTCTGTCAACGTGACCATTTGAAAGTGTTCACGCAGAAGATCTGGTGTGCCTTCTTCTGGAATGCAAAGTGGTTTTCCGCTTGCTGTTGGAGGGAGTTGGTAAAAGTCACCTACTGCAAGTACTGACATGCCACCAAATGGTTTCTCACTGCCTTTGATCTCTTGCAGTCTCCAGTGAACATAGGCAAACAATTTTTTTGATATCATTGAGATCTCATCCATGATGATTATTTCTGCATTTCCCAACTTTGCTCTCACATCATCCAAACTGTTTCCCAGCCCTTTGTAGGGTGGGTTTAGGCTTCTGGGTAACTTCAACAGGGAGTGCAGTGTGTTCCCACACTGCACTCCCTGTTGAAGTGCAGTGTGGGAAAAATTCCATGAGTGGAATTTTTGCATATCCACTCATGACGTCTTTCTTCTGGTACAGTGCAATTGTGCGGGCCTCCACATTGATCGTCACATGAATGAACATATTTGCCTGTGAAGTACACGGCAACCAACTTTTGCTTTTGTGTGAACTTGGAACGATGACACTGGTATACAGATTCCCTGAATAGTGCCCGATGGCAAGTTGTGCACACATAAATAGGGCCATATTTAATGTCTTCCTGAAAATCTGCTATAGCGATTTCTTCTAGCATACGCTGTTTTTCTAGCATACACTGTTCTTCGGTTTCATCTTTCATCACTTTTTTCATATCTGCCTCTAAACAACTATCTAGGTCATGTCCAGGTCTTAGTAGATCTTGCTCATCTTCAACACTGGGTGGATCTTGTTCCATTGGTCCACTGATGCATCTTCTAATTCTATATTTTCTCATATATTCATTTCTCCTTGCCTTAGAGTCTTCATTTACTTTGGACATGGAGCTGATGCATGTTGTAGCTTTATATTTTCTCATATATTCTTTTCTCCTTGTTCTAGAGTCTTCATCCACTTTGGACATGGAGCTGATGCATCTTGTAGCTTTATATTTTCTCATATATTCGTTTCTCCTTCCTCGATCCACCTCCATGCTCTCAGGTGGCCTCTGTCCACTGCTTTCTTCAGTGTCCTTGTATCCACGCTTCATAGGGTTCTTTTCTGCCTGACTCGCCTTCGCTTTGAGGGGCTTGTCTGCACTTGCTACTGTTTCCAATATCGAGTCTCTTTTATTACTGAGATCATCACCTAGCTGGGAATTCCCGTTCACTTCTTTATGGGCTAAGGCCACTCCACTGTTACCCTGAATGGTGCTGTGCATCGATCCTGCAGTCTCTGTGGAATCGCTAGCTAGTATGGTCTCTAACCTGGGCATCTTGTTGGGTGGCTGGTGGTCCGAGTCTGAAACATTGTTTTGCGACAGGCTCCCGTTCATTAGAGATTTGAGTTCTTTCTGAGGTTTGATCTCACTATGGATCCTCTAGTCTCTGTGGAACCACTAGCTAGTATGGCCTATTTATCTAGTTTGGTGTCTAGTCTGAATAGTTAGGGGTCTTTTTCTATTGTAGTTTTTTTGGTTTCTCTTTTGGTTGTGTGTTGTTCAAACCTGTGTGTTGTTCAGACCTCTTCTCTTTGGTTTAAAGAGATTTTCTTTTTTTAATATGGCCTTCTGACTAATTTGGCGTCTCTCACTAATCTGGCTGTAGTCAGTCTAGTCTGCTATTTCTCAATAGTCTGTTCAGACCTCTTCTCTTTGGTTTAAAGAGATTGACCTCTAGTCCGATTAATCTGTTGTCTCTTACTAGTCTGGCGTCCACTTATAGGCTAGTGTCTTCTATTTTTTGAATTTCTTTAATATTTGGTTTATGTACTGTGTTAATACAACTAATAATACAACTAATACAACTAATAATACAACTAATAATATGATATGATACAGCTAATAATAATAATTAGTTATATACTTATTTTAAAGTTTTATATGATGTCATTATGATGTAATAAAGTTACCTAACTATATATGGTGTTTCCCATTCAAAGTCAATGGGAAAGGTCAGCTACCTAAAAGTTACCTTACTATATATGGTGTTTCCCATTCAAAGTCAATGGGAAAGGTCAGATACCTAAAAGTTACTCACTATATATGGAGTTTCCCATTCAAGTCAATGAGACTAAGAGTTTTGAAAACTGCAAAATTCCCCAGAGTAATAATGTGGTTGCCCTGGCAACCACACTAATAAAAAGTATCGTATCGATTCAAAGGTGAACGATACCCATCCATACTGACGTCTGACATCATAGATGTCTGACGTCATAGACCACATGAGACTGACACCTGTCCTGGCATTCCCAGAGATTGGCTTAATATTGATGACATCAGGGATATCCATATATGGGCATAAAAGGGACATGGACGTCTATTGATGACATCAGGGACACATTATGTCCATATATGGGCGTTCCCAGATATGGGCATTCCCAGATATGGGCATTCCCAAATATAGGCTTAATATTGATGATATCAGGGATCTCCAATTCTGTCATGGCCATCTATGGAGCGTGACATGAGGTGTCTAGTCAACATTGTGATGTCAGAACAGGTCAGTAGACACTGAGGCGTGTGACGGACGGAAGCACAGGATCTGGAGGGTTTTATAGTAAATGCAACAACACTATTTTTAGTGTCTTGCTTTGCTGGTGATTATTTCATCTGATGTTATTTTTTGTTTGTGTCTGTTCCTCAGACTCCTATCAGAGCAAATCACAACACAGCCTTATGGTAAGTTAATTATCTGCAAAAACTTGTATTAATTCAACAAAGTTACAAGACATTTAGAAAACAAATATTCTAGTCTACAATGTCACTGAATCCGTAACTGGACATGCTAACTTACCATGCATTTATGATACTTATGTATTATATACAGTATACTATACTGTGTATGTATATAGTGTATATACAACATGTATTTAGCTGCGTTTTCCATCTTTCCAGCTCATTCAGACGGTCATGACCCTGCAACAACGTCTCCAACAGAATCTCCTAACTTCAAGGAGGGTCATTATGGGGAGGTGAGCCCTAACCCTAACCCTAACCCCAAGGTGGTCAACGCTGACAGTGCCAGTGCATTGGTCAAGAAGAAAGAAACAGGTACACAAGGGTGGCGGAACAAGTACTCTTTTTTAATTTATTTAAGTCATGCAATACAACATAGTTGAGTGAAAGTACAAACCTTTCGGCATCACTATTATGCTAACAATACCAAAGTAAAAGTACTCTACCTAAATCCTAAAGATTTTCACAAGTACTCCTTAAGGGTTGTTCCCATGATAAAACACGTTAGACACGTTAGACAGTTAGACACTGCCACGTTTCCAAGATGGCCACCTCTTAATACTATTTTGTGAGCAACTTGGTGTAGAATTGTCCAATATTAATAACCTTGCTATCAAAGGATCCATATTTGACCACAGAGAAGCACCACATTTTTCACAGTTTCTTCTGGACCAACCTTTTCCCAAAAGCCTGTTAGCCACGCAAAAAAACTCAATATGGCTGCCATTTTCCAAAATGGCTGCCGGTGAAAGACTTCTTATGTGGTTTTTGACCTGGATTGTGATTGGATAGTCTTGGAGGATTTGCCTCGATACGTGGGCTTTTTGAGACATAGGTAACCTCCTCCATCTTTGTCTCTGGTTACCCATACTTGTGCAACTTCCTGCTACTCAGATTCTGAGCTGGGCTGACTTCCGGCCCAGAGATATAATGGTTTCTTCCCAGAAGTTCTGGGAACTCAGATTAGTGATTGGATAATCCAATTTTGATTATTTTGGCATCAAAGTATGCCGGGCAGGGCAGCTGTGTGCACTGAAAGCCAAAGCTGTAGCATTTGCATCTAACATGACATTCATTCTTGCTAATGTAGAGCAGCAAACTGTGTGATAAGCTTTAATGTCAACATGTTTCTAAATACACTACATACTGTATATTCAGTCTGACTGTTTCCCTCAATAAGATCTCCAGCCTTACAGTTCTCTATCTATCTTGATAACATGCAGGGCCGCTCTCAAACGTCTTTGTTGTTGTGACTGGAGTGACCCTTGGTGCCCATGAAACATTCATTAGACAACTTCAAGATAAAGGACAGATTCAGAAGTATTCTGTGGAAGAAAGTGACTACATCCTGGCTTTCTGCCCAATCACCTCACGAACTGGAACTGATGTCAAGGAGGCAATGGGGAAGATTCCAAGTGAGAAATCCTCTGATAAGAGTTTTTGGTTCGACTGATGTAAAAATCATCATCCATATTATTATTTATCTTTTAAATTGTCTCTCTCTTGAAAGGTGGTAAACGAGTGATTCTGGTGGTGATGCATCACAGACGTGATGTTGCAGCTTATCTAGATGACAGCAGTAGACATGTGACCAGTAAAGATGTCATCCTCACTGTCGACACTCTGTTCTGGGAAGATGAATTCCTGAAGTGCAGCCGCAATGAGAAAGCCCTCAGTAAAGTCCTGGAGACTGTTGGTCAAGGGACTATAAATGATACCGTAGCTCACGAGGTGAGTTCTGGCAGATACACTTAGATTAGAAGTTCACACTGTGCTGCCCTATGTGGATGTGTTCAGTATTGAGCAAGACCCACACATCATTCTCTGACGCGGCAATCAGCTGACCAATTAGGTGGGTATTTAAGGTCACCTGAGCCTGTGCTCATCCTGCGTTCCTCTGAGCATGCCTCTGGTTGTGAGGCTTTGTTTGCTCCCACCGCCACCCCAGCACCACCAGTGGGCTCTGCTAACCCCCCCATGGGGGGGTTGTTATTATATATATATATTTATCTATATAGATCATGATGGTTTCTAATTGTGCTGAGCAGGGAGAAAAAGAGTAGCAGAGCCTGAACGCCAAGATTAAATATTACATATACACTTGCATTCTCATGTTACAATAATGCCCTGATTTCTCACATGCCCCTCTTTTAGCGCCACCATCAGGCCGATTTTTGCGCAACACATTTTTTAACACTGCTCCTACAGATTTTGGCCTAAAATCACGCAAATTGGATGGCAAATCACAACCTCCGCCCCTGATTTATCACATGCCCCTCTTCTAGCGCCACCATCAGGCCAATTTTAGCAAAACACATTTTTGAACACTGCTCCTACAGATTTTGCCCTAAAATCACGCAAAGCGATATCTCTAAAGTCATGTCATCAACATGGATCTGTCCCATTTCCCATATTCCCTCCTGATTGGCTACGATTGCCTTCTAAAGTTTGTGTATGCGACCTGACGGTCGCTTATCTCCTGATTATGGAGTCTTACTGGTAATAATGTCACACTAGGAACTACTGTATGTAAGCTTTATTATAAGGATGCATTGTTTGACTTGGTGTGACTTATTGATATTTATTATGACCATAGTGTAGAAACAAACTGTTGTACTCACTGTCTGATACATGTTTTTCTTTTTTTTTTTCTTTTTTACTTTCCAGTCTATTTGGACGTACGCCTGGAACACCATTAAAGGAGCCATTAAACGTAAGTCGCATCCCAAACCTAAAGTGTGTCAGATGTCAGACCACTTTGAACACAATTTGATCTGACATACCCTTTCAGCCATTATAAAATACAGGTTACCAGAGGCCTCGTGTGGCTTATTGCTTTTTTCTAAAACGGTTACAACATGGCAACATGAAGAATCATAGACATGTACCATTTAAAAGTTCTATTTCACTAATAATTCACTACAAGGTCTGCAAGAAAGTAGTTCCCGGCCAGATCTGCAGAAACAACACACCTGTTACTTGCAATCAGAATGGGTAATGGGGTGACTTGTGTCTGATTCATTTATTATTTGAAGTTACTTGAACTTAAAAGGATATTTCACTTTAAAAAAAAATGTTGTCCTTTTATCGTCTAATCAGGCTTTTGGGAACACCCAGGACAGTGTTTGAATTTCTTCATTCAGTATTTAGATAATTTTATTTGATATTCATTTCCCCCCTTCCAGGACCTTCCTATGCAAACCCATTATAACTTCAAACTCCATTTTAACCATGCTAGATTCAATGAACACCCATCCATCCTTTTTTTCTGGTGACTCCTGACACCCTCCGAATACATGAGCAGGCTGTGTTTTCTCGATAACATTTTTCATTGATTTCTATAGATTTTTTAGGGAAATGACAATTATTATGCAATAAAAGATTATAAAAAAATAAATGAAATGTATGTGTGTGTGTGTGTGTGTGTGTGTGTGTGTGTGTGTGTGTGTGTGTGTGTGTGTGTGTGTGTGTGTGTGTGTGCACACCTTTCCAACAGGCCCTACGGTAGAGACACAAATCTACAAAAGTGACACGTATGTTCAAGATGACCTCTCTGTATTTCTAATGTTACTGCCTAGTGAAGAAATTAAAGAACACCACATGTTTTAATTTACAATTAACACACCTAACTGTATGCTTACTGTATATTGTGATACTCATTAATTAAGGCACTTGTTACATGGTAACATGGGTTGTATTGAAGACCATGATTGTCATATTTTAGTGTTTATTCTTAATGGTTGTCATTTTATCTAATGTTATTCTCTGTTTGTCAATCCTCAGCACTGCAGACAAGATGATTAAACAGGACACTGAGGGTAAGATTTGTTGATAGATTTGCAGAATGTTCAATGTTAAATCTCTCTTGTGTTTTTCTTTACTTTTTTCTGTGAATATAATGATATTGTCCAATCTGTATGATATAGTATGTTAATACAACATAACTTATTCATTCATGTGACTGGTTTGGTTTCCCTGTTCTTCTATTGAGACATTTAGGAAAGTTACATGAATTAATTTGACTGTTGTCTCAATAAGATCTCCAGTCGTATCTCTATCTTGATAACAGGACAGCCCATCAGTTTCTTTGTTGTTGTGACTGGAGAGACCCTTGGTGCCCATGAAACATTCATTACAAAACTTCAACAAGAAGGACAGATTAAGAAAGAATCTGTGGACCAAAGTGACTACATCCTGGCTTTCTGCCCAATCACCTCACGAACTGGAACTGATGTCAATGAGGCGATGGGGAAGATTCCAAGT
The DNA here is from genome assembly GCF_963921795.1 of Nannobrachium achirus. Lineage (NCBI taxonomy): Eukaryota > Metazoa > Chordata > Actinopteri > Myctophiformes > Myctophidae > Nannobrachium > Nannobrachium achirus. The sequence goes on from NC_137818.1 coordinate 59,551,740, forward strand.
GAGAAATCTTCTCAGGAGTTGTAGCATTCATTTATGTTTACTGTACTGTACTGTACTGTACACCATCCATACAGATTAATTTAGTTATTCATTTTCTCTCTGTTGAAAGGTGGTAAACCAGTGATTCTGGTGGTGATGCATCACAGACGTGATGTTGCAGCTTATCTAGATGACAGCAGTAGTCATGTGACCAGAAAAGATGTCATCCTCGCTGTCGACACTCTGTTCTGGGAAGATGAATTCTTGAAGTGCAGCCCCAATGAGAAAGCCTTCAGTAAAGTCCTGGAGGCTGTCCGCCATTCTTCGGTACGAGTCCAATTTTCACATCATTATTGTTATATTCTTATTATTGCTTCTTTAAAGGTGATACACCATGAAAATTCACTTTTCCTATTTTAAAACCTTTTTTGGGGGTCCCACTAGCACCTTCTATCCTCACAAAGTCCCATTTCAGGCCGTTGTGTCTTTCTCTGGTTTTGGGAAGGTGGAGGTTAAACAGAGGCTCTCTATTCAGGAGTGGTAATTTAGCCTCAAACCTTTTGAAAAACGTTTTTGGGACATAAACAATATGACATAAATACTTTTTAAATGCATGGTGTATCACCTTTAAAGAGGTCTCAACTACATGGAGGTCTGAGTACAGGTCAGGTGAAGAACGATGCTCCTTGAAGCTTGTTAGGGATTCAGTGTCTCGTTTAAAGGGGAATACCAGAGTTTGCAGAGTTGAATATGAGTGGTACCCCCCTTTAAGGACACGCTGGCAGGCCAGAAGTGACTTAAACCCAACTGCACTTATCTATTGTTTTACTGGATAAGGACATCAGTTAAATAACTTTACCAGTATATAATACATCGGTATGAATATACTGATGATGTCACATTGGGAACTACACAAGCTGTTGTGTCTGATAACATGCTTTTTAAACTTTACAGACCACTCGGAGATCATCCATCTGGAACAGCAATATAACATCTCCTTGTAAGTTGCATTACAAACATGAAGAGAAACCATATTCTAATGTCTGACCATTTTGAACACAATGTCTTTACGGACAAACTTGTGTTTGATTAACACAGGCATGCAGACTTGTAGCTTTTCTTCAAAAATTGCCGTTTTGAATCCAAATGGTTAATCTGTGTGAATCATGCAGATCTGATGAGAAAATATTTAGGGGGTGGGGGGTTGCTGTTTGAAAAAGCTGTGGTGGTCGGCGAGCGTAAAATGTTTATTTATTTTGAAGGTTCAGTCTAAAGCCTATATGTTTCTGAACCATTCAGAAGTTAGATTTAGGGGCCCGTCCTTTCAGGTGATGGCAAAAACATCCCTTCAGGCGATGGCAATTCATGGTAAAATCACACTCACAGTAAGCTGGCAAAGGAGGCACCAGGAGAGACAGCTACTGTATACCAGCGGCGGGGCTATTCCCACAAAACGTCAACGTGAATCGTTTGCGGGATTACACTCCTCTCCAGAGACCTTGGCTGCTGCCTGGCTCATGCAGCGACTGGAGAGGGGAGACACGATGCATTGATAGAACGTAACACCAGGTAGAACAACGGGTTGTAAATAAGAGAGGATTAGTGGATTCTCCATCCATCCATCTTCAACCGCTTATCCGGAATCGGGTCGCAGGGGTAACAGTTCCAACTGAGACTTCCAGATTTCCTTATCCTGAGGAACTTGCTCCTCTCCCTCTGGGAGTATACAGAGGCGTTCCCAGGCCAGTTTGGAGATATAATCCTTCCATCTGGTCTTAGGTCTGCCACGGGGTCTCCTCCCAGTGGGACGTGCATCGAGGACCTTCCTAGGAAGGCGCTCGGGGGGCATCCATACTAGATGCCCGAACCACCTGAGCTGACTCCTTTCCAAGTGAAGGAGCAGCGGGTCTACTCCAAGTCTCTCTCGGGTGATTGAACTTCTCACCCTATCTCTAAGGGAGATACCAGCCACCCTTCTGAGAAAACTCATTTTGGCTGCTTGTACCCGAGACCTTATACTTTCGGTCATGACCCACACTTGATAGGTGAGAGTGGGAACGAAGATTGCTCGGAAGACAGAGAGCTTTGCCTTACGGCTCAACTATTTTTTTCTTCACCACAGTGCAATTTAGCGACTGCAAAACCGCTCCTGCTGCTCCGATTCTCTGGCTGATCTCCTTCTCCATCTTCCCCTTTCTCTCACTTGTGAACAAGACCCCGAGATACTTAAACTCCTTCACCTGGGGTAAAGTCTCATTCCCTACTTGGACTGCACAATCCATCGGTTACCTGCTGAGAACCATGGCCTCAGATTTAGAGATGCTGGTGATCCTCATTCCGGCCGCTGTACACTCGGCTGCGAACCGATCCAGTGAGAGCTGAAGTTCTTGGACCGATGGTGCCATCAGGACCAAGTCATCCGCAAAATGCAGTGATGCAACCTTTAGCTCACCAAGCCTCGAGATCCTGTCCATGAAAATCACAAACAGGATAGGTGACAAGGCGAGCCCTGGCGGAGGCCAACCCCCACCGGAAAAGAATCCGACTTATTACCGAGCACACGGACACAGCTCTCGCTTTGGGCGTACAGAGATTGGATGGCCCTCAACAAGGTCCCCCTCACTCCATATTCCCGCAACACCTGGATTCTCTGCTTTGAAAACTGCCTTACTTTTTATGACTTTGAGTCTCGGCCTCACTGTCTTTCTGAGGCAAAATGAACGGGGCTATAGCATTAGCAACTTAGCATATATAATGAGTCATCACACAGAGTGATGTGTTGAATTCAACGTTGTCTTCAGGATGAAAATCAACAACAAACATAGGCTATAAACACGGCTGCATCGCAATGCAATTAAATTGTCTTTATCTAAAACTTTTGAAGAAGTCCTCTATTCCACCAGCACACTTGTTTACTGTGCTGTATGTGTGTGTGCGCTCTGCACAGTGCACACAGGCAAATGCCCCAACAACAGAACTGAGTGTCTTCAGTCAACCTGTGGGTCGAGACCCCAGAGAGGTCCCCAAATGATTTTGTGGGGTCCCCAGATGACAGTGAAATTACAATTTAAGGACTTAGTTAAGACCTTTTAATACCTCAAGAAAGAAAATTAAAAAAGACCATTACTCCATCAAAAGTAACTATCAACTATAGGCTATAAAAACTGTTCAAATATTAGCCAAATTGTAATAGTATCCATCTCATATATATATATATATATATATATATATATATATATATATATATACTAGTGTGTATACTGTATATACTGTGTGTGTGTGTGTGTGTGTGTGTGTGTGTGTGTGTGTGTGTGTGTGTGTATATATATATATATATATATATATATATACACTCGCCACAAAAAGTTCGGAAATCTAACTTTGGTCAATTATATCTCCCCTTTAACTCATTCTGGGCGATCCCCGTAGAAACCGTAGATTTCCCGCTGTACCGCGGTGCCATGCCCGTCGATCCCGGAAGTTTAATTTGCTTTAATCATTATGAAAGGATTAAAAGTATTATCGCAGATTTTCGCTGATTCTGGCTCTTTAGGCCCGCCCCCCTAACTGTATCCGGTCATTTCCGGTCTGGACCGGATCTAGCTTTCCGTATCCGGTCTGAGCCTGGGCCATAGTCCCGCCTCCGTTGGTTTACAGTGTAACAGAAGAGAAAGCTACTCGGCGATGGAACACTCGTTTTTCAATCGGATTTTTGCGTTTGGAAACTTTGATCCAGTCTCTACACGCCTGGATTATGATCCCCGCACATATCGTGCGTTTTGAGCGCGAACGTGTCCACTTGTTACCATAGCGCACAGTTGGCTTTTTTCAATGTTTTTTCATGTAAACACTGGCGGATAAGCAGGGATACAGCGTGGCAACGGATATGTCTATTTCAATGGGGGTTTTTTTATTCGAAAGCTTGTCACCGAGTCTACAGTCTACTAGATGAGTCACGCACAGATTGTGCACGATGCGTGCGCGTGCCCAGGCAGCTGCTTACTACAGCTATGTTTAAAATGGCAGCAAAATTGTTTAAACCCAAATGGTATTGTGTTTTATATCATTTTCATTGCTGATTTGTCACCTTTACAACGAGAAACAGCTTGTAAGCATCGGGCATTCGAGGCATGAGCTACACAGCCAAACGTGTGGGTTGCGCTGACCAAATATTTGCCAACATTCCCATTATATCCCCCCTTTAATTGTGCCAAATGGTATTGTGTTTGATATCATTGTTATCGTTGATTCGTCACCTTTACAATCAGGTACAGTTTGTAAGGATCTGGCATTCGTGGAATGAGAAACACCGAGCCAAAACGTGTGGGTAGCGCTCCTCCAAAAATTGTCAAAATGGCCTGGCAGGCCTGCAATACTGTTCTTTTGGTCTTCACCTTTGTTACTTGGGGCATTGAATGATTGCACTCTCTCACAGTAATAAGGAAAAGAAAAAACAACACATATTGGCAATTTTTACACTTTATTAATGTTAAGCTCAGTGTCAGGGAAGCCCAAAACGAGAGTAAATGCCAGCAGAACAGTATATTGCAAGCCATTTTGGCAAAATTCTGGTCGTCGCTACCCACACGTTTGGCTGTGTAGCTCATGCCTCGAATGCCCTATGCTTACAAGCTGTACTTCGTTGTAAAGGTGACAAATCAACGATAAAAATAATATAAAACACAATCCGTCAGGTCGCAGTTTAGTATCAAAACCTCCACCGGCCGTCCGTCCGTCGGTCGGTCACACGTCACACGTCACACCTTTGCCCTGCTCATATCTCCGCATCAGTATGACATCACACTGCTGACATCAGTATGACATCACACCGTACACAAATGACCCTTATATAAGACCGGCATTATCTACCGACAGATTAGTAACAAGATGTCAAAATCGTCTAGGAAGGATGGTGTGAGTCATGCTGGCACCCTTCGCGGCAGGAGGAAGCTGGTGCAATCGACCCCTTGGCTTGTCGGGACCCCTGCCTACTAACGGGGTGGCAGGCTATCACCTCAGACTAGAACCCATACGGGGTGGCCGACACCAGCCCATTGACAAGAGAGAGGCCTTGATGTCCCTTTACTCTTTGATGGGGTGGCCAGTTGACTAAGAGTTTCCGTTCGGGCCTTCTCGATATTGTACAGATTTCCACGGGAAATCTGGGGGTGGCTGTTACAAAGACCCTCACTCACCTTCACGTCATGTGGCTAGTCGTTAGGTAGCCATAGTTACACGTTGAAGGTTGAATCTCCAGATATGGAGATAACCAACACATCCCTCCATATATGGAGATAACCGACGAATCTCATTAAGTCTGACCTCACAAGCCCCATATTTGGACACGAACAACATATAACTCCATATAGAGACATAGCTGCTGACATCAGTATGACATCACACTGCTGACATCAGTATGACATCACACCGTACACAAATGACCCTTATATAAGGCCGGCATTATCTACTGACAGATTGTGGAGATAAGCGACCAACGGTCGCTTATCTCCCGATTAGGGAGTCTTACTGGTATATATATATATATATATATATATATTCTCTCTCTCTCTCTCTCTCTCTCTCTCTCTCTCTCTCTCTCTCTCTCTCTCTCTCTCTCTCTCTCTCTCTCTCTCTCCCCCTCTCTCAGACTCTACCATAACTACCCCACAAGAGACATCCAGCACCAGGTAATATCTTTATATTTTACTGTACTTGTGTGGTCTCCTGAAATTGTACATTCACTTTTTTTGGAAGATCTTAAATATTAGTTTCTTGCTGGCTGTCATTTCTGATGTAATCCTCTGTTTGTCAATCCTCAGCACATCAGAGAAGGACACTGAGAGTAAGATGTGTTCTTACAGAACATTCATTATTAAAGCTGCTGCTAGTTCTGTAGATTGTTGTTTTAGACCTGTGTTCTTCTTTCAGTACCCCCATGGAGAAATGTCAACGTATATGGGTAAGAATATTGTACAATAAGAACATTTCTGTCTAGTTCTCTTGTATCATGTGTTCACATAATGGCAGAGCATTAGGTGTGCAGTTATCCTATTATGAAGGAAAAGTCTTGAAATTGAAACCGTAGTGTTGTAGCACTTGGGTTAGGGATAGCATTATCAATGGCAATTCAATTTCTGGACAAAGAAAAATTGTACTTGATTGATTGATTGATTGAATATTTTATCAGACAAAAATTAAGAACAGTACAAGTATAGTCACTACAAAAAAAATGTGGTACAGTACAAGTACAGTTAAACACCCTGCCTAAAAGGAACATCCCAAATAAGTTACAGCCTTGTTTACGTCGAGGTCCTTGGTATTCAATTCATGTACTTAAAGGAGTAGTTCACCCCCAAAATGACTATTTTTCTATTGATTTGTCACGCCATGGAGACTTAAGTTCAATAATATTTTGTTGTATTTGTCGCTTTCCTAAGATTGTTTTTTTACTATAATGAAGAGGTCATCTGGTTAGCAGGAATGACCAGAACCAGAACATGGGTTTGGTCCTCTGGAGTGGGCTTAGGGTTGTAGAGAGGAACAACAAAGAAAAGGGTAAATAATAATAATAATTTGTATTATTGTTAGGGTAATAATAACAATAATAATAATACATTGGCATGGAAAATCATTTCTTTTTTTTATATGTCTTTTTTTTTATTCTTAATTTATGTTAATGGTGACTTATGTCGTCATTAACACACATTAATAAATCCTGAGTGTGACACATGTCATGTTACCGTGTAACCGTCCTTGACATGACCTTTCAGAGCCAATATTATGTCGTCTTCATGAACCCCTGTCTCTTTCCCAAGGCCCATGGTGTCACTGAACACGAAGGGGGACACAGATGGAGGAATTCAGTGCCAGAGTGGGGATTCCAGAGAAGAGCATCTTTCCTGGGAAGAACTACCATGAAGAAACTAAACTGGATGATGACATTGGAGAAGGCTTCATCAACAAGGTGGAGTCTGATCCAATGTCATCAGAGTAACTCAAGGTCTTAAAGATGTTGTAGTATTTCTGCTTCATTTAAATGCATAGTAAAAATCCTTCATATTAATGTAACAACAGTATGCAAATTACGAGGTGTTCATTTGGTTCCTTTTGTAAAATCTTCTACAGTAAGTTAATTTAATAACAATATTTGACTATTACTGTGCAATCTGGCTAGCCATCGTCAAAGAAAAGTTTGGTCACTCAAAAGACAACAAAACATAAAAGACAACAAAAACAAAACAAAACAAAAAAACAACAAAACTAAAACACAAAAACAAACCCGAACAGAACTACTGAGACATTAGACAACAGATCACTTGACAAAAGCAACAAACAAAAAGAAGAAAAGAGGACGGTACTAGGACCCAACCCTTATAAATAAAATAAACAATTGTGTATACTAACTAAATTATGTTTTATCATTGTAGCATATTTAATAGCATGTATTTTTTTTATCCTGTAAGTGTAAAACGAATTTATTGAACTGCAATTTTTTTATTCTATGTTTATGCTATTCCATATTTTAACCCCTATAACTGATATACATCTGTCTTTTACATTTATTCTAGTGTTGGACTGTTTGAAAATGGCAGTTCCCCTTAAGTCGTACTGGCTCTCTCTCTTTTGGAACAGCTCCTGGATACAGCACGGAAGCAATTTGTTGTGTGCCTTATACATTATAATTGCAGTATTTAATTCTACTAGATCATGTCATTTTATAATTTTTAGTTCAGTGAATAATGGATTGGTTGGTGCATAATACTCACTTTTATTGACTATCCTAATAGCTTTCTTCTGAAGCAAATATTGGGTTGATGACCGTTTTGTAGTTGTTCCCCCATATTTCCACACAGTAATTCTGGTATGGGAGTACGAGGGAGCAATATTTTGATTTAAAATATTTTTCATGTTGTACATAACAGCAATAGTTTTAGATATTTTCATCCTTAGGTTATTTATGTGTGGTTTCCAATTGAGTTTGTTGTCAATAGTAATGCCCAAAAACGTATTTCAAATACTCTTTCAATTTCTATATTGTTGATCGTGATTTTAACCTCTTTGTCAATTGGTCTATTGCTAAAAATAATACATTTTGTTTTATTTACATTTAGTGACAATTTATTTACATCAAACCAATTTTTCAATACTTCAAGTTCTTTTTGCACTGTACCCACAAGCTGATCCAAATGTTTGCCTGAGCAACACAGACTGGTGTCATCAGCAAATAAGACACAGCTCATTTGTTGTAATATTTGGCACACATCATTTATGTAAATAATAAATAGTTTTGGTCCCAGTACTGAGCCTTGAGGTACTCCAAAGGTTATTTGTTTTTTATCAGAATCGACACCATTCATATGTACAAACTGACGTCTGTCACTAAGATAACTTTTTACCCATGCATTTGCAGTCCCTCTGACACCGTATCGTTCCATTTCTTTCAAAAGCAGTCCATGATGGATGGTCTCAAATGCTTTTCTCAAGTCAATAAATACCCCCACTGTATACAATTTATCATTTATAGCTGTTGAGATCTTTTCTACCATATCCATGATGGCCATAGAAGTGGACCTATTTGATCTGAACCCATATTGGTGGTTACTGAGTAAGTTATGTTGTTCAATGAAATTGTCGAGCCTGGTTACAAACAGTTTTTCTAGAATCTTGGAAAATTGTGATAGCAGAGAGATAGGTCTATAATTAGTGAACTGACATTTGTCTCCACTTTTAAAAATAGGGATTACTTTAGCTGTTTTCATCTTTTTAGGGAATGTGCCGGTTAGGAAGGATAAGTTGCAAATGTAAGTGAATGGTTTTACTATACTATATATAATCTCTTTAACCAGCATCATATCTATGTCTGTGTGGTCTGTAGACCTTTTGTTTTGGAATTTTTTAACAATCTCCAGGATTTCACTTTCGTGAACTTTCCTGATGAATATGGAGCTTGAATTCTGTTTAATGTTTGTCTCATTCAAGCTATAACTGTCTTTCGGCTCCACAATTTCACTAGCCAGAGTAGGTCCCACATTTACAAAGAAGTTGTTAAATTCATTCACTATTTCTTTTGTTTCAAGAATAGTTTTATTGCCTTTGATGAATTGATTTGGATAGCCAGCTCTTATTTTACCTTTTTTAAATAGACTATTTAATATTTTCCAAGTCCCTTGGATATTACTCCAATGCAGTTCCAATTGATTGTGATAATACTCCTTCTTTTTAACTCTTATAATACTTATTAATTTATTTGTATATGTTTTATATCTATTTTCTGCACCTTTTGTTCTCTGCTTCATATATAATTTGTATAACAGATTTTTTTCCCTGCATGCATTTTCAATGCCTTTTGTAATCCAAGGCCTATCTTGGCTGGTTTTATTTTTAAATCTAGATGTTCTCAGTGGGCAGTGCTTATCATAAAGTGTTAGTAAAGTGGACAGAAATGTGTCATAGGCCTGGTCTGAGTCCTCCGTGTCATAGACCTCACTCCATGTTTGTGAGCTTAGGTCCGCCTTAAGGGCTGCGAGCGCTTCAGGTGTTCTACATCTTGTGAGCTTAAGGGTGTTTGTATTTATGCTAGTTTCTGTTTTAAGAAGTTTATGAAAAATGCCAAAAACAGGAAGATGGTCCGAGATGTCATTTATAAGTAATCCTGCAATTGTTTGGCATTCTATTGCGTTTATAAATATATTATCTATTAATGTGGCTGTTTCTGATGTAATTCGGCTAGGCTTAGTTATAACTGGGAATAAACTATTGCTGTACATTGCATTTATGAAATCTGTTATTTTAGGGTTCCCATGAGGGTTCAGAAGGTCCACATTGAGGTCTCCACAAAATAAGGTTCCTGGTGTTCTATATACACATGTAATGATTATATTTTTTGAATATGCAACAGCAATTTCAATGGTGATACATTCCATGATTCCATCAATGGTTGTTGACATTGATGGAATCATGTTACATGTTAGAGCCGCATCCACATATAGCGCAACTCCTCCAGATCTTGTATGGGTCCTTACCATAGTGAACAACTCATAACCCTCCATTTCCACCTTTTCCTTTTTCAGACCAGTTTCTGATACTGCAATTACATTAAACTTACTGAATTGACTGAGATATTTTTCAATTTTTGAATATTTTTGATATAGACTCCTACTATTGAAGTGAATGATCGAAAATGCACCATCTGTTTTAATACTTTTAAATTGCTCATTATTATAGTACTCACATGAATTACTTATCCCATTAAAACATACATTTTCAGGGTCTATATCATTACCAAAATCATGGATTTTGTGTTCCATGTATTCAAATGTTTTCAAATTAAGGTGTTCATATTTTGTGTATAATTGATCTATGGATTCACCCACATTGCACTCATTAAGTGAATGAGCTGAGTCTAATTCGTCAACATCAATGTCCCTAAAAGGAAACATAGTTTCATCATCAGTTTCTGTCCTTGAGGTAGTACTTCCATAGAGTGTTTACATTCAATATGAAATTGCAACTCTCAGTCCTTATTAGGCCTACATATCTGCATGCACTCATCCAAGCACCTGCAATAGCCTGCGCACACACACATACCCACATGCACGCACAGGCACACACACAAGCACCCTCTAGCACGCACACAAACGCCCGCACACCCGCACGCATACGCACGCACACACAACTTTCCGTACCATGAACCCCGATCCATTACAGTATGGCTGGGATTACAATCAGTCATAGCTGCACCCACACCCGCCTGCACGCACGCACGCACCATCTTGCACGCACTCTGGTTCTCGCACATTCGCACACAGGCACGCACACGCATCCTCTGTCACACGCACACGCGCCCACACACCCGCACGCACACACAATAGTCCACCACACAACTCAAAGCAAAGCGTTTGTCCATCCATTACGGTGAAGAAAAAATACGAAAAAATCCAAAAAGATGCACATAAAGTTCTCCATGAAGCCATAGTTCCATCACATTTCGCCTGGCCATATATCCATGCAAAAATTTTAGAAAAAACATTGCCAAGTCCAGTCCAAGACCAAAAAAGAGTGCAGAAAAAATATTGCCAAATCCAGGCCAATAGTAAGCAATAAATGGGGAATTTGTGTCTTTCCCAGATATATCTTAAAGCAAGGTTCCATGCAAGGAAATAAGAATGGAAGAGCATGCATCCTGCAAAGCCACGCAAAGAGTTCCATGCTGATAGGAAAAGTTAGTCCATGCAATGCCAAAGAATCTCGCACCAAAAAAATCTGTCCAAAAAAGAAAAAAAGGAATAGTCGTAGTGCTTTTTTCCATAGCTACAGTACATGAGCTAGCCATACAGGCCATGGCACTCATTAGAGGAGACAGTAACATTATCGGTATGGATCAAGGTCTTTGAGATCTCTTACCGTTACAGACTTCTTGCAGCACTGCAGAAGTCTGTAATCGAGAGACTAATAACTGTGTGACAGTGAGATCAGGCGGTCAGCAATGGATGACATACACATGTGCTTAGATGTAAATCAACAGGGCGCGTCAATATATATATCGTCGTTGTTGGGGTGAAACCTTGTATGTCCATGACCGTTCGTTTTTTATTATTTGCGAGGTGTTGTGTGCTTGTAGATCGGCTGTTTTCACTACTTTTGTGCGATGGCCTTGTACGATGAAGCAGGGCTTTACTTTGCGAAAGAACATACAAATTTGAAACTTGGAGATACGAGGTTTCCAGCCGACAACAATGATATATATGATCCAATCATACTGTACATGTTTATATTGATTCAGGATCTATAAATGACACTGACACTTTGATAGAGGTTTGGGTTGTGTGGCAACCTTAAAGATGGGGTGGGAAAAGTACAAAACTATGGCACCACCTGCACACCAACTGTTTTACTCTCTTTTGTGGTGCAGGGAATCCAAGCCCATGTCAAGGTGCAGAAATAGAAACAGTTGCATTTTGGTAATCAACTTAAAAGGTTATGTTTGTAGTGAAATGGCCAGCCTACATTTGCTTGCCTTCATGTTGAGTTTCTAAGTGTAATTAAAGCTATCTTTGAAGTATTGTTGTCATCTTTGAATGAATTATCCACAACTTGGCCTCCTACAACATCTTTACACCCACCTTGACCTATACAAGTAAAACTTAGTTATAATATGTAGGTAGGCTACATAGTTACAAAAGCATCACTCCACATACCTCATTGGGTTACTGGAGATTTGAAGACTTTGGGCCTGCGGTAATTAACATCTGGCCTATACAAACAGCCTCTTTTGCTATTTTGATGATGTATATTGTTTAGACTGGCGCTAGGTTATTGGTGCACTACACTGTCTCTGCATTCTATGAATGTGATTGCCTTACTTTTAAGTCAAGTTTAAGAGTGTCTGTTAAATGCTTGTAAATGGGATAACCTGGTGGGGCATTCCCAGGATGATGTCAGAGCATTCCACTTTCCGCATTATCTTGACAGAGTAGTAGAATGGAAATTGACCCATGTACATAATTTAGTTTCTCCTGAAAGAAAAAGCTTATCTGTTGAAAATATCTTCAATTCATTCTAAGCAGCAAGCTAAATAGACTTTAACCTTTGATTTACTGTTTATACTTATTTATTTCACTGCACAACAAACAATACATGTTTGGGGGGCATCCGTTACAAATTGTGTGAGACAACAGTCTCTCTCGAGTGAGACTACCATTTAAACAACTATGACATACTGTATGCAACTTTGCCATATTAACGTAGTTACATTCATAAACAAATTATAGCTTTAAAAAGGTTCTCATTGTCGACTATTTAAATGTCTTATTCATGCTTATTTCAAACTTATTTCAAAGCAGCATGAAACACAAAAGTAGAGCAGAGAAAGATGCAGCAGTCATAATCCACATGTATTCATTGTTTTCATGTCATTATTCTGTAACAAGTGGACATTATAACAAGACCAAGACAATGACAGATGGACTGAACTTTGGATGGAAAATCTTTATTGTCACATCACATTTGCACATGTGTAAAGAAATTAGTGAAATAACTTTTGTTTCCATGCAGTTAATGTAAATAAATGTATTCAACAACAAAGCAACAGATGCTTTTAACATACAGGCTTCACATGTGTTATTGTGCTATTCCTGGGGAGGCTCCTCTAGGTTTGAATTCATTGACAAATGGAACTAAAAAAGAAAGAAAGAAAGACAGAAAGACTAGTAAGATACTTATTCTCTATTCATGGGTTGCATTTGTAGTCCTACACCAGCCATTTTGAGGACCAACACAGGTATTTTGATTAACGTAGAACATCAGTTCTATATTGTTTATTGTTTATTTAAGATCCCTATTCTTCCTGGGGTCATAATACAAAATTACAGTGACATAAGAAAGGAAGCACACATAAAATAACAATTAAATTACTACATACAGATTTACATTAGAAAACAGATAATAAAAAGTTGAACATTATTTAGTGCCCGTTGTGTGCTCATGTTGGACTATGCAAGGCAGGGGCGTCCTCTACCCTGAGCCAAGCCTAAGCCTGGCCGCATACCCCAAGTACCTAAAAATACATACATAGAACACTCTAGAATTAATTTTCACAAAAATGACAAAAAGAAACAGATTATAATAAGTGATCCATACGCAACTCAAAATAAACATGTCAGAAACCAATACAATCTATGCATAATCTAAAACAACCTCTCTCCGCATTACAGCTCCTCTCAATCTATTTTTTAAAAGTAGCTTTGCTGTTAATTAAAACTAAATAATTTGGAAGTGTGTTCCAAAAATCTATTGCTCTATACGTCACCGTTTATATTAAGCCTTACTTTTGGGCTTAAGCTGGGTGAAAGCACCTTTCAGGGCAAGCCTGGTGCCATAGTTATGGCTATCACTAACACGCAATAACTCGGAATACAGATAAACAGGTTTATGTAAAGTATATATATTTTTAAAGAAAAGAATCAAGCTATATGCTAGTCTTTCATTAACTTTCATCCATGACAATTCATTATGCATTATGTCAATACTAGTCCTAAATGAGCAGTGCAGAGCTAGTCTTGCAGCTCTATTTTGGGTAAGCTGGATTTTATTTAATTCTTGTTTAGATACATTTGACCAGATTGCTGGGCAATAGTCAAGATGTGACAAGACAAGGGCATGTATAACTTGCTTAATAGTTGTGTTAGTTAGAAAATAGGCACTCCTTCTTATAATTGAGATACTTCTGCTAATTTTTATTACTATATTATTAATGTGAGTGGCCCAAGAAAGTCTCTCATCTATTGTGACCCCCAGCAATTTGGCCTCTTTAACTTGTTCAATAGGAACTCCATACAGAGAAACAATTAATTTGTGTTCCTGTCTCTGAGCATGATTTGAGCAGATGACAAGACATTTGGTTTTGGAAATATTAAGTTTCATCCTATTTTCAGTGACCCATTTAGAAATTTGCATGACCTCATATTGTATATTGTATATGCCAATCAGACAAATTGAACACCTGTGTTGGTCCTCAATATGGCCGGTTTAGGACTACAAATGCAACCCATGAATATGTATCAGTCGGTCAGTAAAAAAACGGTTATCAGTTATAACCATTTATTTGTACTCATTGAAATATACATATAGATCTTGAATCAATACAGTCACATAACATTGAATCAATCCTTTGACGTGACATATACCTCACTTATATCCAACTCTGCACTGTCACATAAAGGTTAAGAAAGTTCACACATAATTTCAAAGATAATCCATGCTGATAAGTGCCTTGTTGAAGTGCCAGTCATCAGGCTGACCTTGAACTTTTGCTTGCCTAATGGACCTACATTGTGGCAGAAGAGAGAGACACTGGAGCAGCTCAGACGGTCATGAGGAGCGGCAAACAAAGAGGTGCATTTAAACAGAGACAGGAAAGGGCATAGCTCTCAATAAACCAATGGTTGTTGGCTTTCTGGTACCAGGTGCTGCATGTCAGTCTCAGACATAATGATTTTAAACATATAAAGTAGAAATACAAACAGTGTAAGTACATACATAGGGGGCAACAGTGTTAAGCCAATAAAAACATTTTAATAATGCAAACAGAACACATACAGGGTACAAGGAAGAATGCCTCATGGACCGTCTATAAAATAAAAAAAAGCTATAAAAGCTTAGTTCTTCATTTCAGCCATTGGGTTCTAAGGTGTCAAGGTTATACATGTAGACCTACATGTGGATTAGTTAAGTAATTTCTCTTTTCATCCCCCCGACTAAATTAATCAGAAATAATTTTAAAACAATCTTAAGGCTTTTAGTTACTCTGATAACAATGGATCAGTCTATGGACTTCATCAATAGGATGTATACTTCTTGTCGATGAAGTCTTCTCCCAAGTTAATCATGAATTGCAGTGCTTCCAGTAACAGTACATCAAAGTCATCATTCATGGATGTTTCTTCATGGTAGTTCTTCACAGGGAAGATGCAGGTCATTGGAATGCCAGATTTCTCACTGAATTCCACCATCTGTGTTGAGGTAATTGACAGGTCAGTAGAAGGATACTAAAATTAAAGTTGAACAATAGTTTGTAAAAAACTTCCAGTAGTCTCACCTTTGTCTTAATAGCCTTCATCTTGTAGACATGTTTGATGTCTTTCTGGACCTCATCACAGACCTGATCAATCTTGGTGATGACGCAGATCTGTGGAATGCCTGTAAAATAAATGCATACATTACATACTGTACATTACATTACAATTGCACGGTACTCAACAAGTGCATGTTTTTGTTTTGTATTTTGTTTGGCACTGAGGCAAAATCAATCTTATTTAGTTCTTAGCCAAACTAATTTAGGAAGAGAAAAGAAAATAACCACAAGGACAAATAATGAAGCTAAAAAGTGCTTTTACCAAGGTCACTGGCTGTACGTCTGATGTGCTGTATCTTCTCTATGAGTTCTGGCGACAAAAGCCTCACTTTGTCAGCAGGAATGATAGAAACCAGAACGTGGGTTGTGTCCTCTGGAGCGGGGTCAGGGTTGTAGAAAGGATCCGTGTTCTTAATTGGTCCATTAGGATTGAACTGAACAAAAATGTAAAAATCGTATGGTAAAAATATGACATCATGGTAGAAAAATACCTTTCTCAATAATTTGTCATGAAATATGTTTTGAATTAATATTCTGCATTAATGGTCAAATATCAGAGAGTAAGAAATGTAATAATTTTCACCGTGTAATTGTCCCTGATGTGACCTTTCAGAGCCAATTTAATGTCTTCTTCTGGAATTCCATCTTTTGCCTCCAGGCCCATGAGGTCAGAGAACACGAAGGGGTAGAAGGGTTGAGCTTTTCCTTTTTTGATTTTATGGGTTTGTGTCTGTAAAATTAATAACATCTGTAAGTCTGTCTGTCATTTGTCAGAAGGTTGTGTCGTGTAGCAGATTATATTACTTACTGTTGTGGTGTAACTTTTACCAGTACCAGTCGCCACATGTGCATCATGGACCATTCTCCCCCTTAAGATGCTGGTGACAGAGTTGATGAAGCTGGACTTTCCAGATCCCACTGGTCCATGGAGCAGAATCCTGATGTGTTTGACGTTCTCATTTTCAGGTTCAAATTCCTTCAACTTGTTAACCAGTTTGCCAGGGTTTCTGAAGAAATAAAAAAGCAATTGAATATTATGTAAATTAATGTAAATCACTTTTGTGCGTAATAATCACAATTATTTGCATAGCCATTTGGCCTAACCGTTGTTTATGTTGGGGGGGTCCCCAGATGATTTAAACCTGTATTCAAAGTATTAAACAAGCAATAAACTCCGGATAGTCAGGGGATATAAAACCTGGGAATAAATTCCTTACCAAACAATTTCTTCACCAATGTGTTCCTAAATGTGTCTAGTAACATCTAACAAAGATTGAAATTCAACATCCCTAGGAAAATCTTTGACAGCTAGGGTAATTCTGGGTCTCATTCACTTACTATACACTATACTATAAGGGAAAAAAGGACTCCCAAAAAATATGCTTTAAGTAGCATGTGAGGGGTCTAACTAGGTGTTTTTAATTATTCTGAATCCATTGCAAGCATTTGTTTTGCAAGAAAAACATTAATTGGGCTAAAAACAGCAAAAAAACAACAACGATATTTTAGTGATGAGTCATCACTTTTCACAGTAGTATGGGGGTCCTTTGCAATGGATTCAGAATAATTAAAAACACCTAGTTAGACCCCTCACATGCTACTTAAAGTATATTTTTTGGGAGTCATTATTTCCCTTATAGTATAGTGTATAGTAAGTGAATGAGACCCAGAATTACCCTAGATGTCAAAGATTTTCCTAGGGATGTTGAATTTCAATCTTTGTTAGATGTTACTAGACACCTTTAGGAACACATTGGTGAAGTGTGTGTGTGTGTGTGTGTGTGTGTGTGTGTGTGTGTGTGTGTGTGTGTGTGTGTGTGTGTGTGTGTGTGTGTGTGTGTGTGTGTGTGTGTGTGTGTGTTTTCTAATATTATATTATATGCGAATAAAATACAAACAATTTTAAGAAATATGATTTCTTACCCCCACTCAACCTTTCTCCATTCATCTGAGGAAAAAGGTGAAGAGAAACATTAAAACAAAAACAAAAAAGTGTCGATAATGTTTACATTTATATAAAATTGTAACATTCTTACCTTGAAAGAAGGGATCTTCAGTTTTCTTCCCTTGAGCGTTTCCCATTGTGTAGCTATAAAGTAAGACAATTGTTGATTATCAGTATGTTTCATACAATGTACATAAAGTATTAGTGGTTCTCAAAGTGGGTTCTTGTAACCATATCATGGAGGGGGTTCCAGCTAGGGGGTCCCCAGCCAACACTTATTGTATTAATATGTATTTAATTGTTTTGTGTCTGACAATTGCTGAGCTACAATGTAGAGTAGCTCAACAACGTTGTTGAGCTTGTATTCTGTCAATTTTATTTTTTATGTATAGACAAATCTTCTGTTATACCTGCTCAAAAATGTTTTCAATTGGGGTTCCGTGGCCAAATACATATCAATGTGGGGGTCCTTGATGTGAAAATGTTTTTGAGAACCACTGACATACATAATACATTGCTAAAATATCTAAAAGAAAACATAATCTTACCTCTGTAAAAGTTCAATTGCTGAAAATAGAATAAACTGTGAAATGTTAACATTATTAAAATAAATGAAAAACGTTTAACATCACATTGTATATCATATTACAGTATTTATATTGTCTTGATAACTTTTGTTTTCATACAAACTTGTAAATACCCTTTTTAAAGGGGGGAAAATACGAACTTACCTAAGAACTAGTAGTGTATAGGTTGATGGTCCAAAGGGAAGAAATGGACTGCATGGACGCCTTTTATCCCCTTCATTTCTGCCATAACAGACATGTGATTTCATGTATCTTTGTGACAAATGTGGGAGGTGCATCGTGCAAAAGTTCTTAAAGCAGCCAATCAGGGCGTAGGGAACCATAATGGGTTGTAGCGGCCCTAGAGTCAACATTCAAAGATAGCTGTGAATAATAAAATAAATAATATGCTCCCACTGCATTATGCTTCTAACATGAGGCAATGCAAATACAGCTTTTTTTAAAATATCTTCACTGTAGCCAGATTCTTCTTCAAAAAGTTTGTTTCCAGGGGACAAAAAAAAGAGTGTTAAAAAGAACAATATTTCCATATTTAAATAAAAAAGAAAAAAAGCAGGGTTTATTATTCCATTTCAACTTTTAAGTAATTCTCAGAAAACAAATAAGGCTGAGCAATATATCGAAAATGTATAGCCTATCGGTATCAAAGTTTTAATTTGAAATACTTCACAATCAAGTTCACTTCTTAAATAGTTGAACCGGCCAGTATCTTAAAGAAATATGGTGATTAATAATGTAAATAATAGTCTATTTTTTATATTATAAAGACACACTCTATGGCAGGGGTTTTCAAAGTGGGTGACGGGGCACCCTGGGGTGCCGTGATGGCAGTCCAGGGGTGCCGCGAGATAATTTGATAATATTTGGAATTCATTTGGACACTTAAATATTTAGTATCATTTTAAACTTTAATTACAAAATTATTTTCAGTCAGTTCTAATCAAAATGGCTATTATCTCAACGTTTTCTTCGCAACATAATCGCTAAAATATGGCATAAATATAAGGTGAATATAATGCAGGAGTGCCTCGGAGCCAAAAAGGTTTGGGATACCCCTGCTCTATGGCATGGTCTTTAAATCTAAAGCTAAAGGTTTCCAGCTCCTATCATGTTAGAGGCAGTGACATCAGAGTCAGAGCAGTAACATGGAGGAGGAGCCTTACAGATCAGACCGAGACCAGAAACATGTGAAAGAATCACTTCTTACAGTCGACAGGCTGAAGTGGTACAAATAGGCCTACCAGACACAATACATATTCAACCAAAATATTTCCTTATTAACTTAAAAGGAAGATTAGACGGACACCATCTCAGAGGATACGACCGGGTTAGTGAAAATTTCAAGTGACTTCTCTTTGGGTTTCTGCATCACTTTAAAGTTATGTTATATTATAACAGTATCAAGATGATGATAAATAATAATAATTTGGTCCACACTGATGTATATGTATGTGAAATATATCCTCTTCCTTTAACCATCCTATAACTAAAAGCAGCAGTCAGGGATCGTAGTTCAGAGTAGTACAGAGCTCAGTGATCAGTTAAGTGTCTTTTGCTCAGGGACACATAGCCTGGCGCCGGGAAATGTACCGGTGACTCAAGCAGCCTCTAGTGTCCTCCCACTCAGCTATGGCTTCAATTGAGGCTACCTGTAAATGGATGATATGTTTTAAAGACTGCAGTTAAATTGCACCTATACATAAATATATACTGTGAAGTTAAATACACTAACCTGTTGTTGCACATGGAATACACTGTGAAGTTGTCTACAAAAAGTTAAATAGGCCTACAGTAGCAATTACTGGAAAAATGCGGTTGGTGTATACAATATGCCAAACTTTATGCACAAAATGTACATTTGAGGATGCTCTTTTATTCTCTCTTTGCTCTTTAGTCTTTTGCATTCTCTTTTTTTCCCCCAAATCTTTCTGTCATTATTATTATTATTATTACCCTTATTATTATTACCCTTATTACCCTTATTACTCCTAATTCCATCCCCAGCCCCATAATATGCAGATCAAATTCCATAAACAGTCCCATCTCCATACTTTATTGATCTAATTTCATAGACAGTCTGATCCACATGATTTGTAGATATAATTCCAAAACCAGTCACATCCCCATGATTTGTAGATCTAATTCCAAAACCAGTTCCAACCACATGATTTGTAGATCTAATTCTAAAACCAGTCCCATCCCCATGATTTGTAGATTTAATTCCATCGTCTATGGAACAATTACAATTACAAGTTGTTTGTTGTATTAGCCGGATTTTGAATGCCCTGTATTTTTTATCTTAGTATAATTCAAATCTTTGGGAAAGAATGGAAAGTCAAATATCTTTTTTTAGAGCAAAAAACACACATATGTAACAAAACATGTAAATCTTTCTCTTAATATTTGACAGTTTATCCTGTTTGGTAGCACAAAAAGAGTTGAGGCATTTGTAAAACACGGTCTTGTGAAAATAGCAGATATACATGCTCACAATGCCTCACAACGCAAGGTGGCGTGAGCTTGTAGATCTGCTATTTTAACCGACATTGTTTTCTATTTGTTCTACTCTTATTATACTGAATATACAGCTGCATTGTCTGAAGGAAGCCAAACCAAAATATGTTTTCATTCTTATGTACCTGTAAAAAATATGTAACAATAAAGTAAAACCTTGAACCTTCAACCTTGACAAACAACACAATTATTAACCTGATACTTTGACGATTGTCCCGATTTTTAGTGACTTGCTTTTCTGGTGATCATTTCATCTGATGTAATTTTCTATTCCTCAGAATCATGCTGAAGAAAAACACACCACATGGTAAGAACATCATGTGACACACCACATTTACTAATTCAATTAATGGCACACTATGTCACTTTTTAAATTAATAAATTATGGTTTTGTCAAATCTGTATCTTAGAGTATGTTAATATATATATACAAGCTGTATGGTATAGTATGTTAATACAATATAACTTATACAATCTGTATGTAGAGTATGTTGATAAGCCAATGTCAATTCTGGAATAAATACAGACATTCTTGACTGTTTCCTCTATACAATCTCTAGCCTTATTCAATCTATCTAACTTGATAACAGGGCAGCTTGTCAATTTCTTTGTCTTTTTGACTGGAGAGACTGGTGGTGCCCATGAAACATTCATTTCCCCCAATAAGATCTCCAGCCTTACAGTTCTCTATCTATCTTGATCACATGCAGGGTCGCTCTCAAAATTCTTTGTTGTTGTGACTGGAGAGACCCTTGGTGCCCATGAAAAATTCATTAAAAAACTTCAACGTAAAGGACAGAGTCAGAAGTATTCTGTGGACCAAAGTGACTACACCCTGGCTTTCTGCCCAATCACCTCACGAACTGGAACTGATGTCGAGCAGGCAATGGGGGAGATTCCAAGTGAGAAATCCTCTGATAAGAGTTTTTGGTTCGATTGATGTAAAAATCATCATCCATATTATTATTTATATTTTAATTTGTCTCTCTGTTGAAAGGTGGTAAACCAGTGATTCTGGTGGTGATGCATCACAGAAGTGATGTTGCAGCTTATCTAGATGACAGCAGTAGACATGTGACCAGAGAAGATGTCATCCTCACTGTCGACACTCTGTTCTGGGAAGGTGAATTCCTGAAGTGCAGCCAAAATAAGAAAGCCCTCCGTAAAGTCCTGGAGGCTGTTGGACATAGACAGGTTAATATTTATTATTTTCTTCTGATTGAATTTATGCCTTTAGGGATATTCGCTTCTCTTTTTTATGGTCATGATTCACGAGGATCCTGGGCGGCTTGATTCTAGACTTACAATAATTGAATAACTATTTTTGTAAATCTCAATGGGAAAAATAAATGGACGATATTTTAGTGGCACCAGAAAACCACATCCACTGCTATGTTTAAATGCAAATGTCCTTAATTGTTGTAGCACTGGATAATGTTACCGACTACTGTAGGTGCATTCTCTCGAGACAGAGTCTGTAGCTAACTACTGAAGAGGGACAAACCGAGTGGGTGTTCCCCTTTCTTTGACGTTAGCTAGCCAGATTGCTTTAGGTGCAACTGAAGTGAAAAGGCCTTAGAACACAGAGACAGAAATACCCAGAAAAAAACACTTTAAGTAGATTTAGGGGTCTAACTATAGGGTTTGTCATTATTCTGAATCCATTGCAAGCATTTGTTTTGCACAAAAAAGATTCTGTGTTCTAAAAATGGCCTGGAATGTAATAATAAACCATTGTTTTTGGGGCCATTTTTAGGCCAAGGAAAGTTTGTGCAAAACAATTGCTTGCAATGGATTGAGAATCATGACAAACCCCTAGTTAGACCCGTTAGACCCCTCACATCCTACTTAAAGACGATTTGTTTTCAGGGTATTTTCTTCCTGTAGTAAAGTGGCCCAACTTCATTTGGCCACTTGTGTCGACCCCAAAGGTCGCCGACTTGGGCGCCTTAGCTACATCTGTGCAAAACTTTTCAGCGGCGGGCTGGCCTTCTGGCATACCGGGCATTTTCCCGGTGGGCCGCTAGGCTAGGGGGCCGCAACTGGTAATACAGTAATCCATCAGCCCAACCAATCAATCAATCAATCAACTTTATTGTCACAACACAATTACAGGTAACAGTGAGGTGAAACTCTTGTTTATGCAGGCTTCCTTTTGCAGCTCAAACAAGAAGAAAAATAAAAGATAAACAGTAGAGAAAGTAAGAAAGCCTAGTACAGTATGTTAAAATCAGTATTTGTTCGAAGAGAGGTCCTAAAAATAAGTGCAATCAGTGTAATGTGAATCAGTATGTCGTTAAAAGTCAATAAAGGTGCGTCAGTAAGATGCAATTCAGTTCGACAGTCTTAGGTTTTGTTCAGCAGCCTGACAGCTGCTACATAAAAACTCTGCCACAGTCTTTTATTGTGGCTCATGATACTCTTGTATCTCTTGCCCGGTCGGGGGCGTGGCATTGGGTCGAACAGACTGTGGCTGGGATGATGTCTGTCCCTGATGATAGTCTCAGCCTTAGCTGTGCATCGCCTATCGTGGAGATCCTGGAGGGAGGGAAGCTCACCTCCTACAACTCGCTGAGCTGACCGCACCACTCGCTGCAGAGCCATACGTTCGAGGACAGTACAGTTCCCATACCATGCAGTAAAACCGCTCGTCAGGACACTCTCTATAGTGCTACTATAGAAAGCCCTTAGAATCCGAGGGCTCACCCGAAAGGACTTAAGGCGCCGGAGACAATAGAGCCGCTGCTGTGCTTTCTTCACCACATGTGTAGCATGTGTGGACCATTTCAGATCCTCTGAAATGTACATTCCCAGCAATTTGAAATCAGTGACCCGCTCTACCTCAACGCCACTGATGTGAATAGGGGTGTGTTCTCTCTTTGGCCTCCTAAAGTCCACTATCAGCTCCTTGGTTTTTGAGACGTTGAGAGAGAGGTTATTCTCCTCACACCAGCGTGTGAGAGTACTGACCTCATCTCTGTAAGCTGTCTCATCATCGCCGTCGATCAAGCCCATCACTGTTGTATCATCAGCGTACTTGATGACAACGTTTGAGCCGTGTGTGGCCACGCAGTCATGCGTGTACAGAGCGTACAGGAGAGGGCTCATCACACACCCCTGTGGGGCTCCTGTGTTGAGGGTCAGGGGGTCCGACTTGATGTTGCCCATTCTGACCACTTGCCGGCGGTCTGACAGAAAGTTCAATATCCAGCTGCACATAGACGGGTGCAGGCCGAGATCCCTGAGCTTCATGTCCAGCTTAGCAGGCACAATGGTGTTGAATGCTGAACTGTAGTCGACAAACAGCATGCGCACACACCTGTTCTTCCTCAGATCTAGGTGCGTGAGGGCAGTGTGTAGGGCCAAGGCAACTGCGTCGTCCGTGGACCGATTTTGCCGATACGCGAACTGCCACGGGTCCAGAGTTGCAGGCAGAACAGAGCAAATGTAGTCCCTCACAAACCTCTCAAAGCACTTGCTGATGACTGGAGTCAGGGCCACTGGTCTCCAGTCATTTAGACACGTCACCTTGGGGTGTTTTGGGACGGGGACAATGATGGAGGACTTGAAGCAGGAGGGGACCACCGCCTGGGAGAGGGAAAGATTGAAAATATCCGCAAATACTCCTGCCAACTGGGATGCACAGGTTCTGAGGACCCGGCCTGGTATGCCATCCGGTCCAGTGGCTTTGCGGATGTTGAACCAGAAGAGAAAGAGAGCGAGTGGCCCTATCACAAGGCTAGAATGGCCCACATGTTGTTACAAGCCCTCCCACCTCCCAGGCAGCACAAGTCTAAGGATAGGAGTCAGTGGAGGAGGATGTGGTGGTTTGTGTATGTGTGAGAGAAACAAAAACAAGTTAACAAGAATGAAAACAAATGTTGGAGGAGGAGCAGGATTACATTACACTTTTTGACCAGTTGCCATTTGCCATCATCGCACAAAGGAGGAATTGGTGGTGATTTGGTAAGCCCCCCTCCACCAACACAACACTTAAGCATGTGGAATAATAAATAAATTAATAGCAATGTTTACTGCAACAGTTGTTTAGAATGGACATATCAAACTCAATGTCCAGCAGATTGCTTTGTGTTAACCTCTTAACAGGTCTGGGCCCGCCGGCGGGCCCGCCTGCTGTATTTTGACAAACAATCACGTTTAGACGAGCCTCTGTTTCACTTGCATTGCCAAGCTGTATACCATTTTAAAGCTAAGATTCTTGTGATTCCGAATGTGCAAACCATTTGATTATAGCCCCAAAACTCAAACAACGCAGAAGTCCGACATAAACAAACAAACAAATATTCATAAATCTGCTGCTACTCACGTTTAGAGTTGGATTGTACTCCAACAACATCATATATTTCCACAACAATGATGTTCTTGTGTAGAGGAAGGGTAAACATGATAAAATCCATGGCTGAAGTGAACTACAATACCCAAAAACCCCTGCGTAACAGCTCTACTGGACGTGCGTAAATGCGCAGCAGCGCGCCGAACCCGGCCGTATTTTGACAAACAATCACGTTTAGACAAGCCTCTGTTTCACTTGCATTGCCAAGCTGTATACCATTTTAAAGCTAAGATTCTTGTGATTCCGAATCTGCAAACCATTTGATTATAGCCCCGAAACTCACGCCGCAAACAACGCAGAAGTCCGACATAAACAAACAAACAAATATTCATAAATCTGCTGCTACTCACGTTTAGAGTTGGATTGTACTCCAACAACATCATATATTTCCACAACAATGATGTTCTTGTGTAGAGGAAGGGTAAACATGATAAAATCCATGGCTGATGTGAACTACAATACCCAAAAACCCCTGCGTAACAGCTCTACTGGACGTGCGTAAATGCGCAGCAGAGCGCCGAACAGACCAAGAGTGTTAGGGCTGTCATTAAAATAAATAAATTAAATAATAATAAGAATAAATATATAAAAATAACAAAAAATTAAAATAAAAAAAATCCAGTCTATTAGCCCTTTTTTGACCTTTTTATATGATATATGCAAATGTCTCCAAATGAAAACGCATAAACATACACTTAGTAAAACATGTGTAAAATATTAATATTTTGTAGTTTTATCATGTCCTTTGAAATTGGGCTAGGTAAGGCTTCAAAATGTGTCCACATTGTGTTTTTCAGCTCCTATATGATAATAACAGTGTTATGCAGGCATCTATTTACTGAAAATATTTAGGCGAGGATTAAAAACCTGCTATTCCAGTAAGTTAAAACTTGCATTACTCAATGTCAGTTGCACACAGAGTGATTATTTATTTCTGGGTAAAACTTCAAAATGTTTCTTCAAAATGAGACCATGCCCAATGCATTACTCCAAATGGTTTAAAAACAACAATCAATTTACTTTGGGTACGCTGTGTATAGGCGTTTTTTGCAAATTATACAGGATTGTTAACAGGTTCAGTTTCAAGTGTCAATCTCCCTCTCGAAGACACTGAGGCTTCACTGCAGTCTGTGTTTTATGTGCTTTGAAGAGGAAATTACATTATTATGTTTGTAGTGTTTTCTCACTGTAAACAAAAAAAATATTCACATTAGCTAAGCTAAGCTAACATAACATTGCTGTCTGTAATGACTGGTTGCATTTGGTGGATACTATACTAGGCTAGTATGCACAACTAAGAGAACTGGTGCACTATTGTGTTGGAGCTATCTCTTCCTGATTGATTGATTGATTGATTGATTGAAGACTATTTGAAGTTTGCATAGGAAAAGGTACAGTTTCATGACAGTACAGTTCATTGGTACAAGGTCAACTAAAAGGAGATCCTAGCAAGCTTTTCAGCTTATTTGCACAGGAAACCTTTATGTATCTCATATAACAACTGAGACCACACTATTAAGTCATTATGCTAATTAATGTATGGACAGAAGATAAGAAATGGGAAACATTGTAATGAGTCAGAGTTGGGGATGGTCTGGTCAAGATGCCAGGGCTGAATTTTAGTCCCAGTCTGTCCAGTCTGATTTGCACAAAATTGCCATTTATACCCCTTAGGCCTTTTAATACTCATTTGAAGGACTAGGATAAATACTGCTATCTTTTATAAAACAACATGTCACAAGACCCTTTAAACTCTTCAAAGATGTCACAACATTCTACAATAATAATAATAGCAAATGTTATTTATTGCACATAATTGTCTGTTACACCATGATCTTCAACCATAATGACATTTTTATTTTTCTCTTCTTTTCTCTCCCTTTATTTTTCATTTATTTTATTTTTGTTCCAGGGTTGTCATCCAAATTGGCTTTGGCATTGTGCTTTTGTTGTTATAGTAGGCCTAGTTGTAATAGTATGCACATTGTATACATTTAATGGCAACTCAACCACCCCCACCCCCCATCACCAACTCAACCACCCCCACCCTCCGTAAAGTCCTGGAGGCTGTTAGACATGGACAGGTTAATATTTATTATTTTCTTCTGATTGAATTTATGCCTTTAGGGATATTCGCTTATCTTTTTTATGGTCATGATTCACGAGGATCCTGGGCGGCTTGATTCTAGACTTACAATAATTGAATAACTATTTTTGTAAATCTCAATGGGAAAAATAAATGGACGATATTTTAGTGGCACCAGAAAACCA
Organism: Nannobrachium achirus; assembly: GCF_963921795.1. NCBI lineage: Eukaryota > Metazoa > Chordata > Actinopteri > Myctophiformes > Myctophidae > Nannobrachium > Nannobrachium achirus. Next base: position 59,579,021 of record NC_137818.1, read on the forward strand.
CATCCACTGCTATGTTTAAATGCAAATGTCCTTAATTGTTGTAGCACTGGATAATGTTACCGACTACTGTAGGTGCATTCTCTCGAGACAGAGTCTGTAGCCAACTACTGAAGAGGGACAAACCGAGTGGGTGTTCCCCTTTCTTTGACGTTAGCGAGCCAGATTGCTTTAGGTGCAACTGAAGTGAAAAGGCCTTAGAACACAGAGACAGAAATACCCAGAAAAAAACACTTTAAGTAGATTTAGGGGTCTAACTATAGGGTTTGTCATTATTCTGAATCCATTGCAAGCATTTGTTTTGCACAAAAAAGATTCTGTGTTCTAAAAATGGCCTGGAATGTAATAATAAACCATTGTTTTTGGGGCCATTTTTAGGCCAAGGAAAGTTTGTGCAAAACAATTGCTTGCAATGGATTGAGAATCATGACAAACCCCTAGTTAGACCCGTTAGACCCCTCACATCCTACTTAAAGAAGATTTGTTTTCAGGGTATTTTCTTCCTGTAGTAAAGTGGCCCAACTTCATTTGGCCACTTGTGGCGACCCCAAAGGTCGCCGACTTGGGCGCCTTAGCTACATCTGTGCAAAACTTGGCGCTTTTCAGCGGCGGGCTGGCCTTCTGGCATACCGGGCATTTTCCCGGTGGGCCGCTAGGCTAGGGGGCCGCAACTGGTAATACAGTAATCCATCAGCCCAACCAATCAATCAATCAATCAATCAACTTTATTGTCACAACACAATTACAGGTAACAGTGAGGTGAAACTCTCGTTTATGCAGGCTTCCTTTTGCAGCTCAAACAAGAAGAAAAATAAAAGATAAACAGTAGAGAAAGTAAGAAAGCCTAGTACAGTATGTTAAAATCAGTATTTGTTCGAAGAGAGCTCCTAAAAATAAGTGCAATCAGTGTAATGTGAATCAGTATGTCGTTAAAAGTCAATAAAGGTGCGTCAGTAAGATGCAATTCAGTTCGACAGTCTTAGGTTTTGTTCAGCAGCCTGACAGCTGCTACATAAAAACTCTGCCACAGTCTTTTATTGTGGCTCATGATACTCTTGTATCTCTTGCCCGGTCGGGGGCGTGGCATTGGGTCGAACAGACTGTGGCTGGGATGATGTCTGTCCCTGATGATAGTCTCAGCCTTAGCTGTGCATCGCCTATCGTGGAGATCCTGGAGGGAGGGAAGCTCACCTCCTACAACTCGCTGAGCTGACCGCACCACTCGCTGCAGAGCCATACGTTCGAGGACAGTACAGTTCCCATACCATGCAGTAAAACCGCTCGTCAGGACACTCTCTATAGTGCTACTATAGAAAGCCCTTAGAATCCGAGGGCTCACCCGAAAGGACTTAAGGCGCCGGAGACAATAGAGCCGCTGCTGTGCTTTCTTCACCACATGTGTAGCATGTGTGGACCATTTCAGATCCTCTGAAATGTACATTCCCAGCAATTTGAAATCAGTGACCCGCTCTACCTCAACGCCACTGATGTGAATAGGGGTGTGTTCTCTCTTTGGCCTCCTAAAGTCCACTATCAGCTCCTTGGTTTTTGAGACGTTGAGAGAGAGGTTATTCTCCTCACACCAGCGTGTGAGAGTACTGACCTCATCTCTGTAAGCTGTCTCATCATCGCCGTCGATCAAGCCCATCACTGTTGTATCATCAGCGTACTTGATGACAACGTTTGAGCCGTGTGTGGCCACGCAGTCATGTGTGTACAGAGAGTACAGGAGAGGGCTCATCACACACCCCTGTGGGGCTCCTGTGTTGAGGGTCAGGGGGTCCGACTTGATGTTGCCCATTCTGACCACTTGCCGGCGGTCTGACAGAAAGTTCAATATCCAGCTGCACATAGACGGGTGCAGGCCGAGATCCCTGAGCTTCATGTCCAGCTTAGCAGGCACAATGGTGTTGAATGCTGAACTGTAGTCGACAAACAGCATGCGCACACACCTGTTCTTCCTCAGATCTAGGTGCGTGAGGGCAGTGTGTAGGGCCAAGGCAACTGCGTCGTCCGTGGACCGATTTTGCCGATACGCGAACTGCCACGGGTCCAGAGTTGCAGGCAGAACAGAGCAAATGTAGTCCCTCACAAACCTCTCAAAGCACTTGCTGATGACTGGAGTCAGGGCCACTGGTCTCCAGTCATTTAGACACGTCACCTTGGGGTGTTTTGGGACGGGGACAATGATGGAGGACTTGAAGCAGGAGGGGACCACCGCCTGGGAGAGGGAAAGATTGAAAATATCCGCAAATACTCCTGCCAACTGGGATGCACAGGTTCTGAGGACCCGGCCTTGGTATGCCATCCGGTCCAGTGGCTTTGCGGATGTTGAACCAGAAGAGAAAGAGAGCGAGTGGCCCTATCACAAGGCTAGAATGGCCCACATGTTGTTACAAGCCCTCCCACCTCCCAGGCAGCACAAGTCTAAGGATAGGAGTCAGTGGAGGAGGATGTGGTGGTTTGTGTATGTGTGAGAGAAACAAAAACAAGTTAACAAGAATGAAAACAAATGTTGGAGGAGGAGCAGGATTACATTACACTTTTTGACCAGTTGCCATTTGCCATCATCGCACAAAGGAGGAATTGGTGGTGATTTGGTAAGCCCCCCTCCACCAACACAACACTTAAGCATGTGGAATAATAAATAAATTAATAGCAATGTTTACTGCAACAGTTGTTTAGAATGGACATATCAAACTCAATGTCCAGCAGATTGCTTTGTGTTAACAGTTTCAAGTGTCAATCTCCCTCTCGAAGACACTGAGGCTTCACTGCAGTCTGTGTTTTATGTGCTTTGAAGAGGAAATTACATTATTATGTTTGTAGTGTTTTCTCACTGTAAACAAAAAAATATTCACATTAGCTAA
>NC_137818.1:59584387-59881887 GCF_963921795.1 Nannobrachium achirus
ACGTCCCACACTAATATACGTTGATGGTTGTCATTGTTGTTTTTGATTTAGTTTTAGTCATAGTTTAGTCTCCTGAAAGTTTTAGTTTTAGTCGACTAAATATCATGAGATTTTAGATGACTAAATCTACAGTTGATTTAGTCAACTAAAATGTATTTTGGCACGCCTTGATATGATGACATCGTAATGACTGATTTTACACTTGGTTGCATGCTGAAAATAGCCGATCTACAAGCTCACAACGCGCCGCGCTGCGATGCGTTGTGAGCTTGTAGATCTGCTATTTTCCTTTTCTCAGTTCACTTTTTTGCTGGAAACATCTGGTTGTGGTTTCTCTGAACTTGTATTTGCAAGTTCCTTTTCTTTGTCATAAATGTGCAGTTTTTGCTAAAAGAGACAAATACATAGTTAAAATATTGCTGACAGCGCTTGATCCATCATCATGTGCAGTAAACACAGCCTACTTTCACTTCCTTCACATGCTTGCGGTGCCCTTTTGCAAAAAAAGAGGCCGAGGGCCTACCTGCCCAACATCCGTATATACTATAATAGAACGAAAAAAACATGGCATGGATGCACCTGGGACGTGATGTAGTCTGAAGTCATCTGGGTTTCGGGTCTCGAAACATCATCCTCGAAAAGGTTACCCAGCTGGGGTTGATCAAGTACCGAGTTATGTCCCAGTAGCTACCCACGATCAGTCCCATTAAGGAAAGACAGGGTCATACAATCCGCTGCTCCGGAACTCCACAACAGGGGGTCCGCGACTCCTGGGGGTCCGCAGAGATACTTCAGGTGGTCTGTGAAATTGTTGCTCAATTAAACTATACAACTGTGTTTAATAATACTACTACTACTACTAATAATAATAATCTATCTATAAATGCGTCAAATCTCGGTCTGTCTTCGTGTGTGTCTGTATGTAATCTGTGTATCTCGAGAACCGTTCGTCCCACCGGCTTCAGATTCGGCACGCGCGTTCCCCGCCGCGGCGCGGAGTGCAGTGCCGGACCTCGACCCGACCCGGCGCGCGGTTTTCCCAAACCAGCACGAAACGTTCGGAATCTCCTTATGAGGAGCTGATTGTTAACATCAGGCTGTTCCGGAGGAAATCGGCGCAAGCGCTGACAAAGGTGCATCAATAGCGGAGGCGAATAATATATAAGTATATATATACAAAAAGTGTCTTACAAAAAGAGACCATAGCAGTCAAAGCTAGTTAGTGCAACAAGTATCTCACTGTCATTGTTAAACAAAGCAAAATACTCAGAAACTACCAACACAAACAACATAATAGTGCAATGTCAAAAAATCTGTGCGAAAAAACAAACAAAAAAACAGCTCAGAGAAGAAGAAACTAGGAAGCTGTCATGATGAGATAAGATGAGGAGATAAGATGAGCTGAACATGTGCTGTAGTTATGACACCCCCCTCTTGCCCTCCACCCCCCAGTGCAGGCAGACAGACAGGCTTCATCATTATGAAGACACCCTGTCTGCCTCGCACCGCTCCTAAACACACCAAGGACACCAAACAATTACATGGGACGCCGCTAGGCTAAAGGGTCAATTTAAAAACTAGGCACAAATCAGGGCATGAGAAAAAAGGCCCAGACAAATGAAGAATACTTTTTGTTAAAAACTGTAGGTTTTCAGTCCATTTCTACCAGTGACAGGGCCGGACTGGGACATACATTCAGCCCTGGCATCTTGGCCCAGACCGCCCCACCACAACCGGCACGAACCGAAGATCTACAAGCCCACAAAGCGCAGAGGCAGCGACGCCTTCTGGGCTTCTATCGGCTGTTATGTTTCGGGGAGACTCCTGGGTCAAAGTAGGCTGGTATTCAGATGATAGACAAGCCAGTTGGCCAATCATGTGACGTCTCTCTGCTCTGTGGGTCGGTGCTACTGAAGGATTGGCCCTCTTCACTTAGTGGCCGCCCAGCCCAAACATTACCGTAACTATCCTATAACAGGGGCAGAATGAATGTGGTTCAAATCAAAGATACTGGATTGTTTTAAAAATGCGGACTCAACAAGACACTGGTGTCTACATATTGACAAGACAGACACAAGTGGGGGGGGGGGGGGGGGGGGGAGGTTAGGGTTAGGGTTAGGGGGGGGGGGGGGCACAAGGCCAAACTGAGGGGCAACGACGGCCATGGCCTCCATGTAATTCCCTGCCCTGCTCATACGCTAGCTTGGTAATGATAGCGGTCATGATACTGGCTGCTTTATGGAGCTTGTCACAGGGCAGCCCGTGCCCTATACACACTGAGTGAGGACAATGGACATACCTATCTAGTCCTATGCATTTGTTACCTTTTTCCCTTTTGTGTTGCAACTTGCAATAACGTGGCTCGTTTAATTGGGTAACTTATTAAATTGTCCATACAACTTCTGTGCAGAGAACGATGGTTTATTATTCCAGAGCCAGGCAGGAAACATACCGTATATACGTCACTTTCTCACAGTTAATTCTCTTACAAACGTCTTACTTCTCACTAGTATTCTTCCCAGACACACACACACACGCCAAAATGACTTCCACGGCGGTTCCAAAACAACGTCAACGTCATCCCCTCTCACGCCCAAGCCCACCCCCTTAGGCTGGACTCACACATATGCGTGAAACATCTTCTCCGTATCGTCTGAGAATGGCCACTGAGGGTGCTGTACTAATGCATTGTCAATGGAAGGTTGTTTGGTTTTTGTCGTTGCCGTGTCTCTAGCTCAACCACAGCCTGTCTTTTGGCCAAGAGACACGGCAACGACAAAACACCAAACAACCTTCCATTGACAATGCATTAGTACGGCGCCCCCAGTGGCCATTCTCTGACGATATGGAGAAGATGTTTCACGCATATGTGTGTGGCGCGCCTACAAGGGACCGGCTTGGCATATAACACATTTCAATGTTTGCCTGTTTAATGAATGATTGGGGTGGTGGTATTAAGGGGTGTGGTCACTTCTCCTGTGTCTCTCCTGCATGGTTGTGGGCAGTTCCTTCATTAATAGGAAGGTGCCAACTGCTGTGGAGGAGAGGGTTCTTTCCTGGGTTTTCAGAGTAATGTGTTCATTTTCTGACTTGCTGTGGGTTTTTTAGGAACGTAAATATGGAAGTATTTAGATGGAAGTATGTGGAAGTATGTTTACTAATTGTCACTGTCCTGTGGTTTGGTCCACTCCCTATTTAATGGAGGCTGCAGAGACAGTCTAGTCAGTGTGATGTGGGCAAATACACTGAACATCCTGAGGGAGAGCTTCAGGACCTGGCTGTGATCTAGGTGTTACCTGAAGAGAGCTCTCAGCCTGTGGGGTTGTTTTCTTATTGTTCACCCTAGTATTTACTTATAATAACCTGAGGGTTGTGGGGTGAATGTGTGGGTATGTGCGTGCGTGCATGTGCGTGCGCGTGTGTGTGTGTGTGTGTGTGTGTGTGTGTGTGTGTGTGTGTGTGTGTGTGTGTGTGTGTGTGTGTGTGTGTGTGTGTGTGTGTGTGCGCCCACAGAGCTCAGTGCTTAGACTGATAGAACTATTGCTGTATTGACTTTGACCTCTGAGGCTTCCCACAGACAGTCAGGCACTAAGTTGAGTGAGAGTTGTGTGGGGGAGGCAGGGGGCAGAGACAGCGCAATGCATTCTGGATGGAAGTCTAGTGGTTTGAAGTCTAGTGAGTGTCCTGTGGTTGCACAGAGCACCATCCAACAAGCACACAACACGCACTATACTTCAAACCACTAGACTTCCATCCGGAATGCATTGTGCTGTCTCTGCCTACCGCCTCCCCCACACAACTCTCACACAACTTAGTGCGTTCCAGTGTGAGTGCAGCCTAAGGACCTTCCAGGGAGAGTGCTCATGTGCGTCTTGCGGTGACACGCTTCCTAGTTTCTTCTTCTCTGAGCTGTTCTTTTTGTTTTCTTTGTCTTTTTTGCACAGATTTTTGACATTGCACTATTAGGTTGTGTTGGTAGTTTCTGAGTATTTTGCTTTGTTTAACAATGATAGTGAGATACTTGTTGTACTAACTAGCATTGACTGCTATGGTCTCTTTTACATAAAGACACTTTATGTATATTATTCGCCCCTTCTATTGATGCACCTTCTCTTTATTGGTACTGTACTGCTCTTGTTTTATCTATCTATCTATCTATCTATCTATCTATCTATCTATCTATAGGGATTGCTGTCAACCAGAAAGTGATGAAGATGAAGAGATACGATGAGCTGACGTGTCACTAACATGATGAAGAGATACGATGAGCTGACCTGTCACAGCTTAGCATAGTGCTTTAAATGAATGAGTTGTATGTACAGGGGCCCATGCTGAGGTAGTTTACCCATGTTTTAAACTTGTGTAAATAAACCACTGTATTTTGGAGTTTTAAATTGGTCTTGATGTGGTTGATTTGGGACTGGGAAGGAGGGAGTCCACCTTTTTGTTGTGGCTTAGACTCCCCTATGGCTCCCCTAGACTCCCCCATAGCTCCCCTCGACTCCCCTATATGTAGCTCCCCTAGACTCCCCTATAGCTCCCCTAGATTTTTATTGTTTTATTTTTTTTAGTTTGGGCCCGCTGGCCCACTAATGGTCGGCCCACCGGCTAATGCCTGCTATGCAGAGATGGGCACAAGGGAAAACAAAGAAGAAATCAAAGAAAAACTAGAAATACTGTTCCTTCGAAACAGTGTGGGCTCGGTTCCAACCCAACAAATAGGATACTTTAAGGTACTGTAAGGTACAGTACCTTACAGTATTGTACTGTACCTTACTATACTGTACTGCACCTTACTGTACTGTACTGTACTGTACTGTACTGTAACTTACTGTACTTTACTGTACTCTACTGTACTGTACTTTACTGTATTCTACTGTAACTTACTGTACTTTACTGTACTCTACTGTACCTTACTGTACTGTACTCTACTGTACCTTACTGTACTGTACTGTACCTTACTGTACTATACTATACTGTACTCTACTGTACCGTACTGTACCTTACTGTACTGTACTCTACTGTACCTTACTATACTGTACTTTACTGTACTCTACTGTACTTTACTGTACTCCACTGTACCTTACTGTACTTTATTCTACTTTACTGTACTTTATTGTACTTTACTGTACTCTACTGTACCTTACTGTACTGTATTGTACTTTACTGTACCTTACTGTACTGTACTCTACTGTACCTTTCTGTACTGTACCTTTCTGTACCTTACTGTACTTTACTGTACTCTACTGAACCTTACTGTACTTTTACTGTACTCTACTGAACCTTACTGTACTGTACATATTATATGTGTTCTAGATCTACATTTTTGATTCTGTGTTTGGGAACCAGCAACTGTCAAATGGACTCCAACTGTAGTGGAGTATATTGAGTGCATATACTGTAGGCTAACAATCCCAGATCACATATGTCCTCCACTATGTCTATAACCAAGGCGTTCTTCTATGTGGCCACTCCAGACTGAGGAGTGGAGCATGGCTTTTATTGTGTTTGTGGATCTGACTTGGAAATGCATTGGTTTTGATATCTCCCTGACAACCAACAACAACCACTAATATGGCTGACTGTCCCTGCGGGCTCTAGGATATATGGCTATGGGATTTACATCCCATCGCCCGGACTTGATTCTTGATCACAGCTGTGTAATCAGTAGAGTGGAGAGGGACATTTATTTATAGTTTTAACTATAACTATAGTTTTATACATCACACAGCTTAGACATTTGGATCAAATCAGAGAGCAGACCTGTGTGAACGCAATGATATAGATAGCATATCTGAAGTGTGAACACTGCAGCCACAGCGCCTTAACATAAACATGGGTCTATTATCCTTCTCTCCACTCTGGGGACCCATTGGAAATGCATTGGGTGCTTAAAGTTAAACATTTTTATTTTTTTATATTTATACTACAAAACATTTCAAAACCAAAAATACAAGCACACTTGTCCTCAGTAAGCTGAACACATAAAAATTTGAATGGTGTTGAAAGGTGTAAGCGTTTAAGAGATGAAGCGCGCCAAAGTATTGAGGAGATACACATATATAAATAATGAAGATAACATACGTGTGCTCGCCTTCCAGGCGAGCCCACAACTAGAAGCAGTGTTCTTCCGAACAGGTCTCCAGAAGATCAGGTGTTTTTTTTTTGGCCTACTGGTGACTCTATAATAGGCCAAAGGGAATAGGGTGCCAGGCCTTCTTGGGCCTTTCACGGCAATCGGACACTGCATGCAGGATTTGAGGCATTTAGTTCCAAAAATGTGTTTTGCGAAAGTTGACCCGGTGGTGGCGCTATAACAGGCCGATGTGAGAAGGGTGGCATCTGTTCCTTGGCCTAGTGGGAATGTGTGTGCAAAATCTCATACACATAGCAGGCTGCGTTCATGATTTGAGACGTTTTGTTCAAAAAGGAGCAATCCTGCAAACCTTGGAATTCAATGTTAGCCAATTAGATAGAATATATCGGACAAATCTGTCATGATTACATCACTGTAGAGATACTGTGTACTGATTTGTGTGATTTTCGGATCAAATCTGAAGGAGTAATATCGAAGAATGTGTTTTACATACTGTAAGTCGGCCTTCTAGTGGCGCTATAAATGGCAGATGTGAAAAATGCAGGGCACAGGTTTTTCCTTGGCCTCTGGGAATGGGCATACAACGTTTTACACTAATCGGTGGAGTTATAGGTAAAAGCACAAATAGAGGCGTATCTGGGCCCGCCCCTTCCGCTTCCGCCACGTGACGTGACCGGCGGACATGATGGAGTTACCCAGAATGTAAACAAAAGGACCACCCACACTGCTAGCAATGGTGAGCCATCTCACGGTGCCCGAGAGGCAACGATATGACGACAAAATCAAACTAATCGGTGTCGATCCCTACAAAAATAACAAAATTATTGTGAATACGATTTTTATCCGGCCATCCAATATCCGGATATTGTAAACTATTTAGTGTATTCGCGCAGTGCCTACACCACAGACCTTCATGGCCTGAAAGCCTACACGTTCTTCACGGCTGGATGGGTGAGAGAACCGCTGGTCACCGTTCTCAAAAACCTCCACGGTGCAAGGGTAAGTTTATAATGTATTTGTTTGGCAGTTTTCAGAAAGCTGCAACAGCAGGCCTGGCCTAGCTCTGGTCCATAGCGTTAGTGGATTTTCTCTAACAATATGTGGACCAGAGCTAGCCAGGCCTGCTGGCTGCAGCTATAGTGCTAACATGCGCACTGACTGCTGCTGTTATACTAATTTATCGCCATAAATGTGATTTCAACTGCTCGACTTGAGTTAAAACTATGACTAAAACAACAAGCTAACTGTAAACCATGCGTTTATATCTCATAGGTCTGACTGGGTAGGGTTATCCTCCTTGAAATGGGTCACGACTATGTGGCTAGTGCTGCCCTGAAAGGTGTTGAGCGACATGATGAAAGAAGAAAAAAGCGGTCTAAAAGATCATCTGAGGCTGAAGGTAAATGCAATAAACAGTGCAGCATATGATACAGTATATTCTGGTAACCATCACCTCTTTATGTGGCTGCTATAGGCTACATCAGGAGTAGCTGCTGCTAAACTAATACATGTGATGTTGTCAACTTGCTCGGACATGGGCTAAAACTATCAATAACAATCGTGCTGTTGTTGGTGAATGTTTAAAGTAAAACCTCGATCATTATAGTTCAGGCCTGTGTGTCGTCAGTGGTATAAACACGTGTTTTTTTTTTGTTGTAGACTCTTGTGTGTGTGACACATTCTGATTTATTATATTATTGATTATAATTGAATAGTAAATGTATTACAGATAGAAGTCGAGTCTTGCTGTTGTGTCTGAAAGGTGAATAGACAAGAGTATATTCTTAGTAACTAAAAAAAAAACAATAACTCATGCACGTTAGCCTAGCCATCACTTTGGCTGGTCTTCTAAGCAACGTGTCGCGCTATATGTATTTGACCTAACATTGTTATTGTCAAAATGCAATGCACAACCAGGGCCAATAAAAACACAGTATTATAACTAGATATAATGTCGAGGCCTAAGATTGATGCCCAATGTTGTTTCCTCTCAACAGTAAACAAACCAACCTAAAGTTTAAGTGTATAGTGCATACATGCATATTTCAAAAAGTGCACATTGAAGGACTTTTCAATACATCTAAAATAACAAATTAACATTGGTTGTCAAATATTAGAGGCAGACATTTTGAAAATAGCCGATCTACATGCTACATGTAGATCTGCTATTTTCACGTGTCATACCAAATGTAATGCCTCAACTCTTAGTGCTTGTCAGGGGTTGCTGCCTGAAAAGGTTGAGAACCACTGGTCTAGGTCTAGGACACCTTGGCTGAGAGAGATGAAGCAGGCAACCCCACAAAACATAGAATAAAATTGTGTTTCCACAATAAGGTATGACATTAAGGGGTGGGAAGGAAAATTCTCAGAAAAGCTGAGTTCTATAGTCTGAGAATATAATATAATTATAATCATAAATATTTTCAGAGAGCTTCATAGGCTTGTTTGATAGCGCTGTAATCAGTGTTAGATTAATGTTTGTTAATGTTGGATTCGTGTTAATGTGTGAAATTTTCAGACATTTAAAAAGCCATTAGCTTTCTTGGGAAATCCCTTTCAGAAGACTGTACTGTAATGCAGTGCAAACTGTTAATAAAAAAAGAACAAAAAAGACAACAACCGCCTAATAGTTGGTCAAATTGAACAATCACTGTGTACTTGGGCTGCTCTTTTTTCCCTCTACGCCAAAAGTCTTAGCCAAAAATAGCCAATTTAAAAGCGAGGTGTTGGGAGCTTGTAGATCTGCTATTTGCATGTGGTAATGTCCCTGTAATAAGTTAAGACCCCCTGGTGAAGAACTTGGCTTTAGACATTATTACATGTTTTCTTATTGAAGATGAAGAATACCCTACTGTACTGGGCTGTTCTAGCAGTAATCTCACTGTCTTTTTTTCTTTTGTGCTGCACTCTCAGCAGCCGAGGGAGACGCCCACCTCTCCTTGGATCATCGCTGAGCAAACTGGGAGGGTTCTTGCTGCGCATTGTGACTGCAAAGCAGGCCTGGGTGAGGTGTGCTCCCATGTCGGTGCAGTGCTCTTTTTCATCAAGGCTGCAGTTCGTATCAGAGATTCCAAGACTGTCACTGAAGAGATCCTGTTTCATCATTATACTGTATTATACATAACAAGTGCATAGAGATGTGATAAAAAAATCTGTGATCCTTTTCATAATAAATAAAATAAGAGACATTGGATTTTATTTATTTTTTACTTCTAAGAAATAATGTACACAGTTTTAGTATAGAGTTGTGTGAACCTGCGATTTGTAACACAGTACACCCAGTAAAATCAAATTGTTGATTGTAGCCTATGTGCAGTTCAACAAACACAGCAAGTACTTTTCTCAGTTATTGTCTGTTTCAGAGAAAGTGGTTCTCAACATTTAGATCGGCTACTTTCTACTTTCACATTTTTATCTGTGGAAGCTTAATGTCAAGCTAAATGTAATGCCTCAACTCCTACAGTCCAAGTAAGCTTATTAGGGTGGGGGTTCCCCAGTTCAAATATTATGTTGCTTGAAAAGGTTGAGAACCACTGCTCAACTCCAGCAAATAATGGGTGACAATACGTGACAAGGTTATATATTGTTTTTTATTCACAACATGATTATTTGTTTGGCTGCAGTATGCCTTTTTGGCAAGTCCACCTGAAATTGTTCTAATACAATTTGTGCTGTCATATACAAAGGACAGGTAGAATGGATGTTTGGATCTTTACAGAAGGAAGGTAGCTTCATAGATACCTGTTTGAACATATATGTACACAACATGCACTTCAAATAATACAGGTATGGGTCATTCTAAATAGTATATACATAAAACATCTTAACGACAGTTTCCCTGTGTTAGGTGATATAATTTACCAGAAACTTAATCTGAAGAAGGGCCTCACGCTTCTTGCTAAAGTATAATTATTTTGCTCCCTACAAATTGGAACAATTACTCAAACTATTCTGATCTTGTTTCCCAATTTGACTTATTTCAATAACAAGCTCACAATGTATTGTACCCTTACAAGTATGTAACTCTGATAGTATACAAACTGGTCCATTTGGTTTCATTTGTATAATGTTCCAATTCTGCAATGAATCTCTACAGGATGTTTTTATAAGGTTCCCTCATGATTGTATCACAATATATACGATATCTCTGAAAAGGCATATCGTGGAGGCATATCGCCCTCCCCTACTGTCAACAGAGGGGTTAGATTAGTAGTAGTCTAATATTTTTAAATGAGATCACATTGATGTATGAATCAATATTGTGTGTGGTGCAAGGTTGGAGTAATAAGTTCCTGTATGCCACTTCTTCCACATCTCTTCTGAGGGCGATTCTTCTATGGACATCTTGGACATCATGGTGCAGTATGGACTGCAGACGGCATCTCGCTCCTGCATCAAATAAATGAATATGCAATTATAGACAACAAAGATGAGGAAAAAAGTTTGAGTGTTCTCACACATTTTTACCAATAAAATGTCAATGTTTCAATAGCTATGTATTTAATCCTATTTCCAGGCCTATAGTAACCATACCATGCAATAATTACCCTTAAACCATTGTGCTATCAATGCACTAACCAGACTTCCACTGACAAAAATAATATATATATAAGCTGTTCCCTACTGTTCCCCACAAAAAAGGTTCTATGTTCCCCACTCATCCAAAAATTCAGGAAACATGTATTGATAATGATTAACAACTCTAAACACAACTAAAATAATGGGGAGAAATTGTGTAGACATTTGGACGAGTGGCACCTGGACAAGTAGGCACTTAGGGATGGAGTTGTGGAGACATCTGGGCACTAGGGACATGTGGGCAGACTGGGCAACTGTACAAGTGGGCACCTAAATTACGATTACCCACATGTTCCAAGTGCCCAGATGTCCCACCATTTCCTGCATTTGAACATTTAGGTCGGAACATAGATCTTGTTTTTGGTTGAGCGGGGAACATAGAACCTTTCTTGGGGGTGAAGGGGCTAGCATAGAACCTGGGGAACATATGGAGGACCAATCCTTGATCATACTACGCTGTAGTCTACAGCGTAGCGTTTTTGTCAACACTGTGCTGTTCACAGTGTTGACAAAAACGATACATGTTTTTTACACCACGGACGAGTCATGACCTTAGAGTTATAATAAGTAGGTCACGACACACGGACCTGAACTGTTAATGATCGAGGTGTTATTTTAAACATTGGCCAACAGCACGTTTGTTATTCAGTCAGCAGTAGCCTACTGACGGCTGCAGTAACAATAGCAGCTGTGCATGGGTTTAGTAGTGGATGTGTTCTTTAGACATTCACCAACATTAACGTTAACTTAGTACGTTGGTTTATTCATAGTTTTAACTCAAGTCGAGCAGTTGAAATCACATTTATGGCGATAGATCATTATAGCAGCCGCAGTGACTAGCTGCTGCAGCCCTGGGCTAGGTATAGCCCTGGCCTTCTAACAGTTTCAGCTTTCTGAAAACTGCCAAACAAATACATATAAACTTACCTTCGCACAGACGTCATGTTATTGAGAGCGGTGACAAACGGTTCTCTCACCCATTCAGCCGTGAAGAACGTGTAGGCTTTCAGGCCATGAAGGTCTGTGGTGTAAGCACTGCGCGAATACACAAAATAGTTTACAATGTCCGGATATTGGATGGCCGGATAAAAATCGTATTCACACTAGACTCCCTTTTGTTAATTTTGTAGGGATCGACACCGATTAGTTTGATTTCTTCCTCATACCGTTGCCTCTGTGGCAGTGAGATGGCTAGCGGGTCCATTGCTAGCACTGTGTGAGGTCCTTTTGTTTACATTCCACGGTCACTCCATCATGTCCGCCGGTCACGTGGGGGAAGCGGAAGGGGCGGGCCCAGATAGCCGTCTATAGGAGTCTCTGAGTGTGTAGTCTTTGCACCACCGTTCATTCACAAATATACACACTCCCCCGCCCGTATCTTTCTCCGTCACCTCAAGGTCTCGGTCAAGTCTAATGGGCTCATTGAACCCTGGAACACGGATGGAATCATTGACAATCGTGTCGTTAAGCCAAGTTTCACTGAAACAAAGCATGCAGCTTTCCCTGTACTCAGAGAAGTACCTCACCGCGTTTTGTAGTTTGTTGTACTGCCGCGGGAGAGAGCGGACGTTTGCGAGGAGTATTGTCGGCAGTGGTGGCCTCGATCCGCGGCTGCCGATTCTCTGCCGTACCCCTCCTCGCCGGCCCCTCTTCCGTGTTGATCGGTGGTCTCTTCTCGCATTCCTCCGGTACATTAAGTGGAACGTTGCCACGATCGCTGTATTGCCTCAGCTGGTTAGTTGATCAAGGCCGTAGCGGAGGACCAAGTGGCCCCCCGTGGAGGTGCGATCAGCGGTGTTGAGCGTCAGCGTCGCCGGCAACAGCAGGTAGGTGACATAAGCAGTAATATACAGAACAATGGCTATATGCATTGTTGCCAACTTCGGTTGTTCCAACTACCAGTACTTATGATAGTACTGGTGTCTGCTTTGGGCCAGGTGCCCAGTGACGTACAAAAAAAAACACAAAACAAACAAACAGTCCTGACGAGCTACAGGTACCCGTCGCCACAGTGCAGCGCCGGAAGTTCGATTTACTTCCCTCTGGTAGACGCTATAGAACAGCTTGGGTACACCGTAGCCGTAATATTTTTAAAAATTCATTCATTCCAAATGCCATTAAGGCAATGAATGATGTCATGTCTCGCTGATCTGCCTGTTTTTTCACATATGTGACTGGACACGGCTAACAGCTAGTCAGCCTTTTTCATTTCATTTGAAAGCTGGGGATCATAGCTACAAAATGATATATTGGTTGTGGAGATTAACCCAACCGTTTTGAAGATATGGCTTATAGAATGATGCCATGCTGAAATAGTACTTTTGAGATATTCAAGTTTTAAATAAATTTCTGACCTGACTCCGCCACATGGGGTAGAGAGCCAATCTTCAATTCAAAGAAGCTTTATTGGCATGAGAACACAAACATTTACACAGTGGTGGAAAATGTACCTACATTTTATAATTAAGTAAAAGTATCAATACTGCAATGTAGAATCACTCTGTTACAAGTAAAAGTCCAGAATTAAAAATGTACTTGAGTAAAAGTACAAAAGTATTGGTATCCAAATGTACTTAAAGTACCAAAAGTAAAAGTACAAAATGTTTGAAAATAGCAGATCTACAAGCTCACAACGCGTCGCACCGCAATGTGTTGTGAGCTTGTAGATCGGCTATTTTCGAATAGCCTTGGTATAACGTGAGCTTTTAGATCTGCTATTTTAAAAATATATTTATTTAATACCGGACTTCTACTAGTATCAGTAGGCAACTGCCTACTGATACTTTTATGAGAAAAGGAAAGTATTTCTTCCTATAGTGGCACAAAGTTCTATGGGGCACCGTTTTCGTCTACTCCACGTTGCTCTACGGGAATGCACATGCGCAACACCAGAACTCGTGCCCTATCGAAATTGGTCGGCTAACTGTGCTAACTGTGCTTTATGTAACATCATCGAGTGTTTGTGTAACTTCAGTCAGATTGAAGGATCATCTGACTCTGATAATAAACCACAATCTACAGGCTACGCTTAACCGCCTCGCGTTGTGAGCTTGTAGAAGAGCAAAAATAGAGTTTGGTCGCGTTCTATACAACAGATGCCTACGTTAGCCTGCAGCTAGCGCTAGCTAACGTTAGCGTTATCCGTTAGCCACTCATCAGCCAGTCATCCAGAATAGTCTAATAAGTCAATTTTTCGACGGCGAGTGAACGAGCATTCCATGTGTCCTTCTGATGGATTTTTTTCCTGGCTGTGAATGTTTTTATTGTCCAAAGATAAAACGCTCTGAACTTTAAAACTAGATAGTTTACGATGACACACTGTTCTAAGTCAAAGCTAAGCTAACTCAGTGACAAAGGACACTCCTCGCCATCCGGTCCAGGCAGGAAACGGATCATTTTTTTCCAAAACTCGAGAAGAAGAACAGCCAACAGCTGAATAATAAATAAATACATAATAGATTAAATCATTATAACAACGTACTGTGATTTGCAACGCTAGGTAATGGATCGAGCGCCGATATTACCGCATTTGGCTACAAATGGCTAACACAGGGTGGTGAAAACTAGCATGTTAGCTGTATTCTGGGAGGACCAACAGAATTATGTCCCGATCTCTCACATTAATTAAAAAAAGTCTTATTTACATGCAGAGTTAAGCTCTGGCGTTTAAGTGAAATGTAGCCTAGATATTATGAGATGCTGTTGTAGCATTATTACTATTTTTTTTGAGTGGAAAAAAAAACAACGTCATAATGGGTCCAGGGAATAATGAAGCCTGCCGAAATGACTGCCCCTCAGTCAAAATGGGACACATATGCCATTGTTGTCCTTCTGGTTGCCTTAAAGATGCTTTGTGTGTAATTGTTTGTTGCTGTTATCTGTTGTTTTTAATGTTGTGAATGTATATGAGACTAAAGACAAATCTCCACATTGTGGACAAATAAATTAAACTAACTAACTAACTAACTAACTAACTAACTAACGAACGTGTGTGTGTGTGTGTGTGTGTGTGTGTGTGTGTGTGTGTGTGTGTGTGTGTGTGTGTGTGTGTGTGTGTGTGTGTGTGTGTGTGTGTGTGTGTGTGTGTGTGTGTGTGTGTGTGTGTGTGTGTATGTGTGTGTCTTTAGAGCAGTGATAGCTGAGTGGTTAGTGTCCATACCTGCGACTCCGGAGGTCCCAAAGGTCGCAGGTATGATTCCCTGCTCCAGCTATCACTGCTCCCCTCCCCCTCGCGCTCCTTGTGGGCAGCACTGGGTTCACCTGTGTTAAGCTGGAGAACTGCATTTCCCTCGTGGGAGAACAGATGCCTACGTTAGCCTGCAGCTAGCGCTAGCTAACGTTAGCGTTATCCGTTAGCCACTCATCAGCCAGTCATCCAGAATAGTCTAATAAGTCAATTTTTCGACGGCGAGTGAACGAGCATTCCATGTGTCCTTCTGATGGATTTTTTTCCTGGCTGTGAATGTTTTTATTGTCCAAAGATAAAACGCTCTGAACTTTAAAACTAGATAGTTTACGATGACACACTGTTCTAAGTCAAAGCTAAGCTAACTCAGTGACAAAGGACACTCCTCGCCATCCGGTCCAGGCAGGAAACGGATCATTTTTTTCCAAAACTCGAGAAGAAGAACAGCCAACAGCTGAATAATAAATAAATACATAATAGATTAAATCATTATAACAACGTACTGTGATTTGCAACGCTAGGTAATGGATCGAGCGCCGATATTACCGCATTTGGCTACAAATGGCTAACACAGGGTGGTGAAAACTAGCATGTTAGCTGTATTCTGGGAGGACCAACAGAATTATGTCCCGGTCTCTCACATTAATTAAAAAAAGTCTTATTGACATGCAGAGTTAAGCTCTGGCGTTTAAGTGAAATGTAGCCTAGATATTATGAGATGCTGTTGTAGCATTATTATTATTTTTTTTGAGTGGAAAAAAAAACAACGTCATAATGGGTCCAGGGAATAATGAAGCCTGCCGAAATGACTGCCCCTCAGTCAAAATGGGACACATATGCCATTGTTGTCCTTCTGGTTGCCTTAAAGATGCTTTGTGTGTAATTGTTTGTTGCTGTTATCTGTTGTTTTTAATGTTGTGAATGTATATGAGACTAAAGACAAATCTCCACATTGTGGACAAATAAATGAAACTAACTAACTAACTAACTAACGAACGTGTGTGTGTGTGTGTGTGTGTGTGTGTGTGTGTGTGTGTGTGTGTGTGTGTGTGTGTGTGTGTGTGTGTGTGTGTGTGTGTGTGTGTGTGTGTGTGTGTGTGTGTGTGTGTGTGTGTGTGTCTTTAGAGCAGTGATAGCTGAGTGGTTAGTGTCCATACCTGGGACTCCGGAGGTCCCAAAGGTCGCAGGTATGATTCCCTGCTCCAGCTATCACTGCTCCCCTCCCCCTCGCGCTCCTTGTGGGCAGCACTGGGTTCACCTGGGTTAAGCTGGAGAACTGCATTTCCCTCGTGGGAGGACGTGGGTAATTCTTCTTCTTCTTCTTCTTGATCAGGTAATGGGAAATTATAGGGGTTTTCCACTTAGAGATTCTCGGTTATGAGCACGGTTGTGGTGTGAGCAATTATGAAACAAACGCCAACCGCCGAACCTGGGGCAACAGGGCGCTCTCAGTGGCCGCCCCCACCCTCTGGAACGAACTCCCTAAATGCGTCAGAGACACCCCCTCCCTTCCCTCCTTCAAGACCGCTCTGAAAACTCACCTATTCAAAATTACCTTCCCCAGCTGACCTCGGACCATACTATTGTTTTATTGTTTTCTACTGTATCTTCTTATTTTATCCTATTTTTTCCCCTAATAAAGTTGTTGTTTTTATCTGCCGCACACACACACGCACACACAAACACGTAGTCTTGTAAAGCGACATTGAGTACTAAGAAATGCGCTATATAAATCACAGCTATTATTATTATTATTATTATTATTACCCTTGATGGTGCGGAAGATCCAGGGGTTCGGACTGCACCTCCTCCACTGTGCGGCGCAACGCGCCAGTGGAGTGTAGAGCTGTGCTGGCCTGGTGGTGACCGGCGCGCTGCCTGCACGGGGCTGACTTGATTGACATCCCCTCTGGCGAATGGGACAGTGTCCCACGGGAGCTGACGTACAAATTGTTCTGTATTCTGGTGGATCTAGCGATGCCCCGTAGGAAGGAGTTCCGACTGGAAGACCAATAATAAACAGGCATGTGCACAGATGTGCACATGCCCTGTGGGGTCTTGAGCCATTGCCCTCGTGCACTGGTGTTAATTGTATTGTGTTGTTATATTTTATTGAGTCTTTTCTTTCTTTCTTGTTGTTTATAGATGTTAAGATGGCATACCCGCATAATTATGATCTATGATCAGAGACATTGATCAGACAGTCTTCTTCTGATTCTGGTTCTGTGTCTGCTCTGCTACACTGGAGGTAAATTATAACACTGCAATTAACATGCGGTTTATGCAATTATAGATTACAAGATTACAAAATGCTGAGATTGGACTTAGAACCATGAAACATTCAAATGCTAAGAAAAAAAAAGTATGTTCTACAATCTAAGTATGATTATAATAAAGGACACACAGCATCTGACACTTGATCCCTGAGCTTGTAGAGCAGATATATTCAGCAAAGTGTTTTGGTGTACAGGGGAAAAAGAGTACAGAGCTGACAGTCAGTCAAATTAGTATTAGTTTAATTGTGACAGTAGGTCGCAGTTTACTATCAGAACCGTCACAGCTTGTCCGTATCTGTCCGACGTCCATACAGGTGACATCATAGTGATGTCAGATACTCAGAGATGTCAGATGCCACTTTTGCCCTTATGCGTCTTACTGGTATAAAAGGATAATGTGATTAAAATGACATACTAATCATCATGCAACAAACACGCAGTGCAATCCATAAAACATGTTTAGATTATATCAATTAAATTAAATCAATCTGCATCGTCCAAATGTAGGGAAATCCTGAACTTTGTCTCAAAAATATCACCTATTACAGGGGTTTTCAAAGTGGGTGACGGGGCACCCTGGGGTGCCGTGACAGCAGTCCAGGGGTGCCGCGAGATAATTTGATAATAGTTGGAATTTATTTGGACACTTAAAATTATTATCATTTTAAACTTTAAACACGTTATTTTCAGTCAGTTCTAACCAAAATGTCTATTATCTCAATGTTCTCCTTGCAACACAATCACTAAAATATGCTATAAATATAAGGTGCTGGGAGTACAAATTATGAATGTAATGTAGGGGCGCCTCAGATGAAAGATACATTTCTAGGGGTGCCTTGAGCCCAAAAAGTTTGGGAACCCCTGACCTATTAAGCCGGAAACACTGATTTTATTGAGAGGTGTTTCATATCATTTGTAGTATTGTAGACTTTTCCATAGTATCGGTATCGATAATATCGATACTCAGTTTTTACCTCTCTCGTTGGCAGGAATTTCATGGAGGCCATGAAGGCCATGGCCGCCGTTGCCCCTCGGTTTGGCCTTGTGCCCCTCAAACCAATGGCATGACCTGAGGCCACAGTGGCCTTAATGTCCACGCTGACTGTACCACTTTCTCCTCTGTCTCTGTCTTGTCAATATGTAGACTGTAGACAGCGGTGTCTCTTTCTTATCATGTAGACACCAGTGTCTTTTGTTGAGATTCTGAAATCTTAACTCCCTGAGTCCCTAACTTTAAACCAATCCAGTGACTTTGATTGGTGCAGGGCTGAGCATGGATCAGATTGTAAATACCATCATTTACTGTATCTATTTCACTGCAGATTAGGTTATCATCCCTAACCCTTATATTCAACAAATCTTTTCAATGGACAAGATTTTGTTTTATTTGATGGCCTTGGTGCCCTGGCACGAAGGCCTTTGTGCCCTCAAAAAATGGACAACACCAAAGGCCAAGTGGCCTTGCCCCTAAAATGACGAAATTCCAGGCTTTACACCAACGTTACTTTTATATGTATCCTTCCTACTTTGGCTTATTCCTAGTTATTTTAAAGGCCTATTTGTACTTAGAATGTGAAAACATCAAAGGCAGGCCTTTAAAAAGTGCACAACTGTTGTGATTAAACACAATGCAATCATACTTAGACAAATTCATTTCTAGTTCTTGCTCTGGTTTTGTGACCTCCTGCAACCTCTGTGACCGCTGTCTGAGACTTGTGGCATACAGAACATGTTTATCCATTGCGTGCGGCATGGCTCAGGCAGTGATTTTCTAGACACCTGTTCTTGTAAATCTTGCTGGGTGAGGTGCTTGCTTTGCATTTCTCACTTCCAGCCTTCCTGCCATCCTTCGCTGGCATACTGTGGTTACACGCCCTGGTTACAGTTGTTCCATCTTCCATTCGACATACATTGTATTTGTGAACCACAGCAACTACCATCTACCTCAAGAAGTTCTGTATTTTTCTTTAAATAAAAAGTAAAAATTTTGCACTAAAATCTGTGCGACTTAAAAATATAATTGGGAGCATCCGTGTGCCTACAAATAATTACTGTGGTGCGACCAAAACGGCCAGTCAAGTGAGCCATAATGAGTCTGAGCTGCAGCAGTTCTAGATGCTAATAATAATAGCATTGTACAGAGTTTTCTTATTGACACAATGGAGCGTGGCAGGGGCATCGCTGATCGCCGACATTCCAGTGCCTTTAAGTGCCACACGTCAGTTACTTTATTTAAAGTATTTATAAGTTGAGAAACGATCCACTGCATCGCAGAACTCCTAGAACGGGGCTGACCAGCTCTCTCACGGCCGGGCTACACCAGAAAACGTGCACGCACGTGTGCACTGTCTGTGCATGTGCGAAAAGCCCCTGGCTACACCAAGGAGGGATTGTATGTGCTGGAGACCAGATAGTCTGTGTACAAAACGCATATATGTGATTTTTTACGCACGCATATACGCCTGCGTAAAAAATAGAAACGATCCTATTTTTAGGGAATGCGTATCTGTGGTTTGCACTATCCGTGAGCCTATACATTGGATCTTTCCAAAACGTGCATACGCGTGCACGCCCCGCATACGCACTGATGCATGTAAAAAGGCTTGGTGTAGCCCGGCTGTCACTCTCTGTGTGTGTGTGTGTGTGTGTGTGTGTGTGTGTGTGTGTGTGTGTGTGTGTGTGTGTGTGTGTGTGTGTGTGTGTGTGTGTGTGTGCGTGTGTGTGTGTGTGTGTGTGTGTGCGCGCGTGTGTGCGCACACATGTGTGCGTGCGTGCATCTGTCAGTGATTGAAAAAGTACTCACATTAGTTATGTAAAAGTATCAATACTGCACTGCACTGTAGAAATACTGTTACAAGTACAAATCTGGGATAAAACAATACTTGAGTAAAAGTACAAACGTATTGGTATCATAATATTCTTAAAGTACAAAAGTAAAAGCACTCATTGTTGTGCAGAAATATCCCATGCTAGGCATTGTGAGCTTGTAGATCTGCTATTTTCAAATGGCCGAAACATGGCTGAGGAGGTTGTTATTGTGTTTTGTAATAATAATCAAACTAATAACTAAAGCTTTCATATTATTGCAGTTGAGTAAAAGTACAATATTTTCCTCTGAGATGTAGTGTAATAATAGGAACACAAGCTGCTGAGGCAAATTTAAAAACTGTAAATATTCAGATGATAATATTCATTGTCCACATTTGAAGTGAGTGGCAATGCAATATAATGAAGTGGCAATGGCATAACCATGTTATATTTACATTGGGATTATTTTATAAGCTTAGAAATTCAAAATACATTATCCAAATAGGCTATGAAGCCACGGTTAACAAAACAGATGAAGTTGTGATTGAAATCATGATACACTGTTATACAAGAACCCTTTTTCCAAACCTGTGTATACATTATTTTGCATTACATGTCTTGTACTTGTATGCGTTAGAACTGTCATACAGTTATTGCATAAAGCCCCAGAGGTGTCCTAAAGTGTATTTGTAAGGCTCCTTTCACCATTTCATGTTATATTGTTGTTTTTTATTCATCTAAAACATCGATAACATATTGGTGCTCCTTCCATTTTCGCGGATGCTCCTAATTCTTTTCTGATGCTGCTAAAATTTGAAACTGGTAGCACCAGTGCTACCAGGAAAAACTGTTAATTTGGAGCCCTGTCGAGGATCTAAATTCTTCGAAATTTTGTATCGAAGTTAGAATTCCAGTATCGTGACAAGCCTAATTTGTAGTGTATTGTGCGATATCGTGTCACAACATGATAAGCTAGATACGGCAGTATTCTGGCTATATTTGATAGTTTTGTCTAAGACTTAACTCTTACCAAAGCATAATACGCCTGTACTCCTGGAACAGAAATACCGAATATACAGATTTTGAATATTGAATATTTAACCAATATTTCACATGAGGAAATCTATATTTTATTTGAGTTAATCATCACTTCATCATTATGTCAAAATTACAGAGAAAACAACGAAACAACAATAAGGAAATAAGTTAAACCTACATATTAACCCTATTTTCTTTTCTTTTTTTTATAATATTTTTATTGGTTTTCTTTTTTTTACATACAATACATAAAGACAAAGACACTCACATTCACACACACACACACACACACACACACACACACACACACACACACACACACACACACACACACACACACACATACCACCTGCATATACCTATTAGTAATAATATTAATAATAATACATAATTCCCATACATTATTTACAAAAAATGTCTTTAACCATATATTGTTACATTAGGTAGTTATTTCCATGGCATTCATATACATCTCCCAAAGCTGTTCAAAATCGCTCTGTCTACCCCCAATTATATAAGTCAGTGTCTCCAGCCCAATAGAGTTCATGAGCTCTCGATGCCACATCCTCAACGTGGGGGCATCAACGTTTTTCCAGCATAATGCCACCACCCTTCTAGCTTGGAGAAGACCAAAATCTAAGATTTTTGTTAGTTTTGCTGGCTGTATAAAGTTCTTCGGATAGATTCCACCTATACAGAGTTTAGCACTTATAGTGGAACTGTGATTTAAAAAATTCCTGACAGACACTTCATGACTTCATTCCAAAAAATGTGCATCTTAGAACACTCCCACATACAGTGAAATAAAGTACCTTTCTCAGTTGAACACTTAGTACAGACGTCTGTGATATTTGCGGACATATGATGTAATTTGAGAGGAGTTATGTACATTCTCATTAACCATTTATATTGGAGTAATTTAAACCTTGTAATAGTTGTCTGTTTTTGTGCTTTTACACATGCCTGTTTCCACTCTGCGTCATCAATATCTTCCTGAATATCCAATTGCTTTTAATGTATCTGTTGCCGAATCAGTACTATATTCTAGCAGATTAATATACAGATATGGAACATCACTCATATGTTTATGAGCTGTGAACCAAACTGAGATTGTATTTTTTATGAAAGGATTTTTTGTACGTTTTTTATTGTTTTAACATCTGACGAATATATATACAGTATAAATGTAATGGTAGATTTGAAATAGATGCTTGTTCGATGCTTGCCCATCCTGGGGGTGAAATGGTATTAAAATAGTACGATGCAGAGGTTAGTTGGGCTGCAATATAATACCATCTAAGTTTTTACCTCTCTCGTTGGCAGGAATTTCATGGAGGCCATGAAGGCCATGGCCGCCGTTGCCCCTCGGTTTGGCCTTGTGCCCCTCAAACCAATGGCATGACCTGAGGCCACAGTGTACCACTTTCTCCTCTGTCTCTGTCTTGTCAATATGTAGACTGTAGACAGCGGTGTCTCTTTCTTGTCATGTAGACACCAGTGTCTTTTGTTGAGATTCTGAAATCTTAACTCCCTGAGTCCCTATCTTTAAACCAATCCAGTGACTTTGATTGGTGCAGGGCTGAGCATGGATCAGATTGTAAATACCATCATTTACTGTATCTATTTCACTGCAGATTAGGTTATCATCCCTAACCCTTATATTCAACAAATCTTTTCAATGGACAAGATTTTGTTTTATTTGATGGCCTTGGTGCCCTGGCACGAAGGCCTTTGTGCCCTCAAAAAATGGACAACACCAAAGGCCAAGTGGCCTTGCCCCTAAAATGACGAAATTCCAGGCTTTACACCAACGTTACTTTTATATGTATCCTTCCTACTTTGGCTTATTCCTAGTTATTTTAAAGGCCTATTTGTACTTAGAATGTGAAAACATCAAAGGCAGGCCTTTAAAAAGTGCACAACTGTTGTGATTAAACACAATGCAATCATACTTAGACAAATTCATTTCTAGTTCTTGCTCTGGTTTTGTGACCTCCTGCAACCTCTGTGACCGCTGTCTGAGACTTGTGGCATACAGAACATGTTTATCCATTGCGTGCGGCATGGCTCAGGCAGTGATTTTCTAGACACCTGTTCTTGTAAATCTTGCTGGGTGAGGTGCTTGCTTTGCATTTCTCACTTCCAGCCTTCCTGCCATCCTTCGCTGGCATACTGTGGTTACACGCCCTGGTTACAGTTGTTCCATCTTCCATTCGACATACATTGTATTTGTGAACCACAGCAACTACCATCTACCTCAAGAAGTTCTGTATTTTTCTTTAAATAAAAAGTAAAAATTTTGCACTAAAATCTGTGCGACTTAAAAATATAATTGGGAGCATCCGTGTGCCTACAAATAATTACTGTGGTGCGACCAAAACGGCCAGTCAAGTGAGCCATAATGAGTCTGAGCTGCAGCAGTTCTAGATGCTAATAATAATAGCATTGTACAGAGTTTTCTTATTGACACAATGGAGCGTGGCAGGGGCATCGCTGATCGCCGACATTCCAGCGCCTTTAAGTGCCACACGTCAGTTACTTTATTTAAAGTATTTATAAGTTGAGAAACGATCCACTGCATCGCAGAACTCCTAGAACGGGGCTGACCAGCTCTCTCATGGCCGGGCTACACCAGAAAACGCGCACGCACGTGTGCACTGTCTGTGCATGTGCGAAAAGCCCCTGGCTACACCAAGGAGGGATTGTATGTGCTGGAGACCAGATAGTCTGTGTACAAAACGCATATATGTGATTTTTTACGCACGCATATACGCCTGCGTAAAAAATAGAAACGATCCTATTTTTAGGGAATGCGTATCTGTGGTTTGCACTATCCGTGAGCCTATACATTGGATCTTTCCAAAACGTGCATACGCGTGCACACCCCGCAAACAAAAGGCTTGGTGTAGCCCGGCTGTCACTCTGTGTGTGTGTGTGTGTGTGTGTGTGTGTGTGTGTGTGTGTGTGTGTGTGTGCGTGCGTGCGTGTGTGCGTGTGTGCGCACACGTGTGTGCGTGCGTGCATCTGTCAGTGATTGAAAAAGTACTCACATTAGTTATGTAAAAGTATCAATACTGCACTGCTCTGTAGAAATACTGTTACAAGTAAAAATCTGGGATAAAACAATACTTGAGTAAAAGTACAAACGTATTGGTATCATAATATTCTTAAAGTACAAAAGTAAAAGCACTCATTGTTGTGCAGAAATATCCCATGCTAGGCATTGTGAGCTTTTAGATCTGCTATTTTCAAATGGCCGAAACATGGCTGAGGAGGTTGTTATTGTGTTTTGTAATAATAATCAAACTAATAACTAAAGCTTTCATATTATTGCAGTTGAGTAAAAGTACAATATTTTCCTCTGAGATGTAGTGTAATAATAGGAACACAAGCTGCTGAGGCAAATTTAAAAACTGTAAATATTCAGATGATAATATTCATTGTCCACATTTGAAGTGAGTGGCAATGCAATATAATGAAGTGGCAATGGCATAACCATGTTATATTTACATTGGGATTATTTTATAAGCTTAGAAATTCAAAATATATTATCCAAATAGGCTATGAAGCCACGGTTAACAAAACAGATGAAGTTGTGATTGAAATCATGATACACTGTTATACAAGAACCTTTTTTCCAAACCTGTGTATACATTATTTGACATTACATGTCTTGTTACTTGTATGCGTTGGAACTGTCATACAGTTATTGCATAAAGCCCCAGAGGTGGCCTAAAGTGTATTTGTAAGGCTCCTTTCACCATTTCATGTTATATTGTTGTTTTTTATTCATCTAAAACATCGATAACATATTGGTGCTCCTTCCATTTTCGCGGATGCTCCTAATTCTTTTCTGATGCTGCTAAAATGTGAAAGTGGTAGCACCAGTGCTACCAGGAAAAACTGTTAATTTGGAGCCCTGTCGAGGATCTAAATTCTTCGAAATTTTGTATCGAAGTTAGAATTCCAGTATCGTGACAAGCCTAATTTGTAGTGTATTGTGCGATATCGTGTCACAACATGATAAGCTAGATACGGCAGTATTCTGGCTATATTTGATAGTTTTGTCTAAGACTTAACTCTTCCCAAAGCATAATACGCCTGTACTCCTAGAACAGAAATACCGAATATACAGATTTTGAATATTGAATATTTAACCAATATTTCACATGAGGAAATCTATATTTTATTTGAGTTAATCATCACTTCATCATGATGTCAAAATTACAGAGAAAACAACGAAACAACAATATGGAAATAAGTTAAACCTACATATTAACCCTATTTTCTTTTCTTTTTTTTATAATATTTTTATTGGTTTTCTTTTTTTTACATACAATACATAAAGACAAAGACACTCACATTCACACACAACACACACACACACACACACACACACACACACACACACACACACACACACACACACACACACACACACACACACACACACACACACACACACACACACACATACCACCTGCATATACCTATTAGTAATAATATTAATAATAATACATAATTCCCATACATTATTTACAAAAAATGTCTTTAACCATATATTGTTACATTAGGTAGTTATTTCCATGGCATTCATATACATCTCCCAAAGCTGTTCAAAATCGCTCTGTCTACCCCCAATTATATAAGTCAGTGTCTCCAGCCCAATAGAGTTCATGAGCTCTCGATGCCACATCCTCAACGTGGGGGCATCAACGTTTTTCCAGCATAATGCCACCACCCTTCTAGCTTGGAGAAGACCAAAATCTAAGATTTGTGTTAGTTTTGCTGGCTGTATAAAGCCTGACCTAACCCTAACCCTATACAGAGTTTAGCACTTATAGTGGAACTGTGATTTAAAAAATTCCTGACAGACACTTCATGACTTCATTCCAAAAAATGTGCATCTTAGAACATTCTCACATACAGTGAAATAAAGTACCTTTCTCAGTTGAACACTTAGTACAGACATCTGTGATATTTGCGGACATATGATGTAATTTGACAGGAGTTATGTACATTCTCATTAACCATTTATATTGGAGTAATTTAAACCTTGTAATAGTTGTCTGTTTTTGTGCTTTTACACATGCCTGTTTCCGCTCTGCGTCATCAATATCTTCCTGAATATCCAATTGCTTTTAATGTATCTGTTGCCGAATCAGTACTATATTCTACTAACAGATTAATATACAGATATGGAACATCACTCATATGTTTATGAGCTGTGAACCAAACTGAGATTGTATTTTTTAGGAAAGGATTTTTTGTAAGTTTTTTATTGTTTTAACATCTGACGAATATATATACAGTATAAATGTAATGGTAGATTTGAAATAGATGCTTGTTCGATGCTTACCCATCCTGGGGGTGAAATGGTATTAAAATAGTACGATGCAGAGGTTAGTTGAGCTGCAATATAATACCATCTAAGTTTTTACCTCTCTCGTTGGCAGGAATTTCATGGAGGCCATGAAGGCCATGGCCGCCGTTGCCCCTCGGTTTGGCCTTGTGCCCCTCAAACCAATGCCATGACCTGAGGCCACAGTGTACCACTTTCTCCTCTGTCTCTGTCTTGTCAATATGTAGACTGTAGACAGCGGTGTCTCTTTCTTGTCATGTAGACACCAGTGTCTTTTGTTGAGATTCTGAAATCTTAACTCCCTGAGTCCCTATCTTTAAACCAATCCAGTGACTTTGATTGGTGCAGGGCTGAGCATGGATCAGATTGTAAATACCATCATTTACTGTATCTATTTCACTGCAGATTAGGTTATCATCCCTAACCCTTATATTCAACAAATCTTCTCAATGGACAAAGATTTTATTTTATTTGATGGCCTTGGTGCCCTGGCACGAAGGCCTTTGTGCCCTCCAAAAATGGACAACACCAAAGGCCAAGTGGCCTTGCCCCTAAAATGATGAAATTCCAGGCTTTACACCAACGTTACTTTTATATGTATCCTTCCTACTTTGGCTTATTCCTAGTTATTTTAAAGGCCTATTTGTACTTAGAATGTGAAAACATCAAAGGCAGGCCTTTAAAAAGTGCACAACTGTTGTGATTAAACACAATGCAATCATACTTAGACGAATTCATTTCTAGTTCTTGCTCTGGTTTTGTGACCTCCTGAAACCTATGTGACCGCTGTCTGAGATTTGTGGCATACAGAACATGTTTATCCATTGCGTGCGGCATGGCTCAGGTAGTGTTTCTCAGAAAGACCCACTTGTTTTTCTAGACACCTATTCTTGTAAATCTTGCTGGGTGAGGTGCTTGCATTGCATTGATGTACTTTGCAGAATCTTTCCTGCCATCCTTCGCTAGAAGTCATACTGTGGTTACACGCCCTGGTTACAGTTGTTCCATCTTCCATTCGACTTACATTGTATTTGTGATCCACAGCAACTACCATCTACCTCAAGAAGTTCTGTATTTTTCTTTAAATAAAAAGTAAACATTTTTGCACTAAAATCTGTGCGACTTAAAAATATAATTGGGAGCATCTGTGTGCCTGCAAATAATTACTGTGGTGCGACCAAAACGGCCAGTCAAGTTTGCCATAATGAGTGCAGCAGTTGCTCTAGATGCTAATAATAATAGCATTGTACAGAGTTTTCTTATTGACACAATGGAGCGTGGCAGGGGCATCGCTGATCGCCGACATTCCAGAGCCTTTAAAGGGCCACTTCACCTCTCGGACAACCCTATCTTATTGTATTGTTGTTTGGGACACGATCAACACAATCCTGTAATGTGTTCAATCTGTTTTTTGAGATATTTTAGTATTTCAACATGTACTAGTGATGCATTGTGCATCATATGATGCAAAACGCATCACTGATGATACAAAATCCATCACTAGTACATGCTGAAATACTAAAATATCTAAAAACACAGATTGAACACAAAACATAACTCAGGATTGTGTTGATCGTGTCCCAGACAACAATAAAATAAGATAGGGTTGTCCCAGAGGTGAAGTGGGCCTTTAAGTGCCATGCGTCAGATCCGCTGCATCGCAGAGCTCCTAGAACGGGGCTGACCAGCTCTCTCACGGCCGGGCTACACCAGAAAACGCGCACGCACGTGTGCACTGTCTGTGCATGTGCGAAAAGCCCCTGGCTACACCAAGGAGGGATTGTATGTGCTGGAGACCAGATAGTCTGTGTACAAAACGCATACGCGTGCATAAAAAATAGAACCGATCCTATTTTTAGGGAATGCGTATCCGTGGGTGGCGCTATCCGTGAGCCTGGTATAGCCGGCTGAATTGATATAAACGCGCTAAGGCGCGCACGCCCCGCATACGCACTGACGCGTGTAAAAAGGCTTGGTGTAGCCCGGCTGTCACTCTCTCTCGTGTGTGTGTTTGTGTGTGTGTGTGTGTGTGTGTGTGTGTGTGTGTGTGTGTGTGTGTGTGTGTGTGTGTGTGCGCGTGCGCACGCGTACGCGCGTGTGCGTGTGCGCACGCGTGTGTGTGTGCGTGTGTCGGTGCGTGCATCTGTCAGTGATTGAAAAAGTACTCACATTAGTTATGTAAAAGTATCAATACTGCACTGCACTGTAGAAATACCGTTACAAGTAAAAGTCTGGGATAAAACAATACTTGAGTAAAAGTACAAAAGTATTGGTATCAAAATATACTTAAAGTACAAAAGTAAAAGCACTCATTGTTGTGCAGAAATATCCCATGCTACAGTACAGTACGCATTGTGAGCTTGTAGATCTGCTATTTTCAAATGGCCGAAACATGGCTGAAGTGGTTAGTGTGTTTTGTAATAATAATCAAACTAATAACTAAAGCTTTCATTTTATTGCAGTTGAGTAAAAGTACAATATTTTCCTCTGAGATGTAGTGTAATAATAGGAACACAAGCTGCTGAGGCAAATTTAAAAACTGTAAATATTCAGATGATAATATTCATTGTCCACATTTGAAGTGAGTGGCAAAGCAATATAATGAAGTGGCAATGGCATCACCATGTTATATTTACATTGGGATTATTTTATAAGCTTAGAAATTCAAAATATTATCCAAATAGGCTATGAAGCCACGGTTAACAAAACAGATGAAGTTGTGATTCAAATCATGATACACTGCTATACAAGCCTGCCAAACCTGTGTATACATTTGCATTACATGTCTTGTTACTTGTATGCGGAACAATAAAAACTGTTGATATATAAAAAAAAATAAAAAAAAAAAAGATCAGCAGAGGGTTATCATCTGTCATACAGTTATTGCATTAAGCCCCAGAGGTGGCCTAAAGTGTATTTGTAAGGCTCCTTTCACCATTTCATGTTATATTGTTGTTTTTTATTCATCTAAAACATCGATAACATATTGGTGCTCCTTCCATTTTCGCGGATGCTCCTAATTCTTTTCTGATGCTGCTAAAATTTGAAACTGGTAGCACCGTGCTACCAGGAAAAACTGTTAATTTGGAGCCCTGTCGAGGATCTAAACTCTTCAAAATATTGTATCGAAGTTAGAAATCCAGTATCGTGACAAGCCTAATTTGTAGTGTATTGTGCGATATCGTGTCACAACATGATAAGCTAGATACGGCAGTATTCTGGCTATATTTGATTGTTTTGTCTAAGACTTAACTCTTCCCAAAGCATAATACGCCTGTACTCCTAGAACAGAAATACCGAATATACAGATTTTGAATATTGAATATTTAACCAATATTTCACATGACGAAATCTATATTTTATTTGAGTTAATCATCACTTCATCATTGTGTCAAAATAATGTCAGAGAAAACAACAAAACAACAATATGGAAATAAGATAAACCTACATATTAACCCTATTTTCTTTTCTTTTTTATATAATATTTTTATTGGTTTTCTTTTTTTTACATACATAAAGCTTAAGACACACACACACACACACACACACACACACACACACACACACACACACACACACACACACACACACACACACACACACGCCTATTTATAGTAATATTATTAATAATAATACATAATTCCCATACATTATTTACAAAAAATGTCTTTAACCATATATTGTTACATTAGGTAGTTATTTCCATGGCATTCATACATATCCCAAAGCTGTCTACCCCCAATTAGGTCAGTGAAATAAAACTGAATCTGCTTTAGTTAAGGTTTTGGTTGATCCCCATCATAAAACTGGCTAATTTTTGTATTACTGTGTAGATAAATTTGTTGTGAACACAGTAGCACATGTTTCCCAACTGAACGCGAACTTCACAATAAGAAAACGTATTATATAATTTCACTACTTATTATTAAATATCTGGCAACACGATACCTGGCAACCGAAGTATAACCCAATGAAAGCGTGTGTTCCTTATACGGCTCAGCCGTTTCGGCCAATCACCTTGATGGAAGAAGCAGGAAGTATCCGTCGTGGACGCTCTGATCACAGCTAACCATAGGCAGCTAACACAACGACAACTCCTGTGAAGGTAATATTTGTTTCGTAATGATGCTCAATTGTTTCATAATTATACTCATGAACATTTACAATGAACGCAGACTATAGAATGAGCCGTGTTGACGACACATTAACATGGATCATTATAACGTTCGTGGCGATCATAGACAAGAGACAAGATTGATGGCAGCAGGCTGTTTTAAAGATGCACATTTAGCGTGAATATTTACAGCTGCAAATGGTTCAGATATATTAAGCAGTGACCAATCAATATGCCCCGATCTTTAATATCTATCTATAAATGCGAGAAATCTCTGTCTGTCTTTGTGTCTGTAATCCGCGTATCTCGAGAACCGTTCGTCCCACCGGCTTCAGATTCGGCACGCGCGTTCCCCGCCGCGGCACGGAGTGGAACCGGCGAGAAACGTTCGGAATCTCCTTATGCGGGGTTGATTGTTGACATCAGGCTGTTCCGGAGGAAATCGGCGAAAGCTCTGACTCATTGTTCATAAAAGGCTCTGACATCACGTACGCCACATGAGTCAACAAAAAATCTCTGAGTGTGTATGTATGTATGTAATCCGCGTATCTCGAGAACCGTTCGTCCCACGGGCACGCGCGTTCTCCATATATGGGCATAAAATGAATGCCCCCATATATGGGCATAAAATGGATTGCAGACAGACAGATACAGATATCTCCATATATGGACATAAATGGACAGAGGCAAACAGATGGTCAAAGATCTCCATATATGGGCATAAAATGGACGCAGACAGACAGATACAGATATCTCCATATATGGGCATAAATGGACACAGGCAAACAGATGTTCAAAACGGGTCCTATGACAACAGGTATAATGAGGTTTGCATTAAAGGGGGAACCGGCACTGTGTCTGCAACACAGTTGGAGGCACAGACAGATACTCCATATATGGGCATAAAATGGACGCAGATAGACAGATATCTCCATATATGGGCATAAAATGGACCCAGAACTATAACTGCAGTGATCTCCATATATGGACATAAAATGGACGCCGACAGACAGACAGACAGATACAGATATCTCCATATATGGGCATAAATGGACACAGGCAGACAGATGGTCAAAACGGGTCCTATGAAAACAGGTATAATGGGGTTTGCATTAAAGGGCGGGGCATTCATTCCCTATTTACATTGTTCCGAGTTGGCCAGGTCGCCGACTAGACGCTGCTTCTAGTAGCTATAATGGCTCACGATCGTTGCAATGCTACACATTGTCTCATCGCGTATCATTTCTGTTCATATCTCTGCAGTCACGTTGCCAAAGTTGGTGCTAGCAACGGTTTGTTATTTGTTCATTTTCTCTTGAAAAGATCTAACCTTAAGACAGCTGTTAATGTGTTTAGATTACGTTCGTCTTGTCATAGTGCTCCATCTACATACTATATAATACTACGACCCTGTTCAGTGCTATATGATTTACTGCACAGTCAAATATTAAAGGTTTATTATATGGTTAATTGTTTTATCTCGATCTTCAAGTTGATGTGCTGGTACAGTTAGATTCAGTATCGGATGCCATTCCTTCTACTTGTCCTGGCGTGGTAGTACAGTATTTAGAATGTAGTGACTGTTAAAGGTTATGCTCGCAGTTTTGTCTCTAACTACAGAGCCTAAATAATACAGAACAGAACACCCAAGATTAAATTATATCCATTGTAAGAGCGCTTTGAGTACTTAGAAAAGCGTTATAAAAATGCTTCACTGTTATGTGATATGTGTTACAGACTACTCTACGTGGGTTTCAGAACTGCAGGAGCCTGGGACACAAACCACAAGATCTGGGAAATTATTGTGACGTGGATTGTGTCATAATGCAGACAGCAGTCTTATGAGATGGGTCGACATTCATGATTGAACATAATGATGTGCCCATTTTAAAACAATTCTGGAAAATAAAGATTTATCAAACGTTTTGGTGTCTTTTTTTCTGTGCATGCTATGTATCATTGTGCTGCTCTTTGACACATGCTGTGTTAAGATCAGGCTGGTGTGAAATCCACTCAAAATGCAGAACATATTTGTATTAAGTCGTAGCAGGGTCAGCCACAGTTTGCTGCTGTTATATGTAATATCTTTAACTTTGAAGAAATTACGGGGGTAACTTGGTATTTCACTGCTCCATATCCTTCTAAACATATGCTTTCTTGTCATTTAGTACAATGAATGTGTTACCGTGTCTCTAGAAATGTGCTCATT
Source organism: Nannobrachium achirus (assembly GCF_963921795.1). Lineage (NCBI taxonomy): Eukaryota > Metazoa > Chordata > Actinopteri > Myctophiformes > Myctophidae > Nannobrachium > Nannobrachium achirus. The sequence goes on from NC_137818.1 coordinate 59,617,056, forward strand.
ATTGGTGAAGATACTAACTGTAATTCTCAAAGACTCGCATTGGTTCATTCAGCACATCGTTTTTGCTCTGTTAGTTTCATTTGATATTAAAATGCAACTCGAATTAATCTACTGTGTGGACACTGATCAGATGACAGGAAGAAGCAGCTCATCTACTACAGCCTACAACGATGCCTATAGGGCAACACTGCATATTGTCTATAAATGGCTCACAGTTTAAATAACATACGGTTTATTTGGACAATCATCTGTAACAGATAAAGTATAATTAAATACGACGTGATTAACGTTTGTTTGACATCCTCATCAAAATTACATTGGATGCATCGCGTTGATTAAAGTGAATGGCTGCTATAGTTTTGCTAGTTTTCATCACCTAATCACCTTCCTTTCATAACCTAATCTCTACTTTTAGAATTGAAAGAAGAAAAATAATGTTACCACTTATTTTATGTTAATGGCAGTATGAAACGCCCGTGTTCCAGAGACCACAGTGGCAGTGAACGCAAAAATAAACTGGTATATAAAAGTAGTCCAACACGGTTATGAATTAACTATTAGTAGTCTTTGGTATACCTGTTGCAAGTTCGTTAGGAAAAAGCAACTTATTACGCTAATGTTAGTCTTTTTGGGCGAGAAATGTCAGCTTTGTGTAATGTTTTCTTCGTGGTTGCCATGGAGATGTCTTAGGTGCCCTGTATATTTGCCTGTTTTAAATAGCATTTGATAAAATCGGTCTTTCTCATTAGTGCGTACGAATTCAATATGAAAACATTAATCACAGTACTCATAAGAATTTTATATGTCTACTGTGAAAAAAGAATGTAGTTTTTGAGTGGGGATCAATGAAACACACAATAGACGGCCGCGTCCTAGGGACTAAATTATATAAGTCAGTGTCTCCAGCCCAATAGAGTTCATGAGCTCTCGATGCCACTTCCTCAACGTGGGGGCATCAACGTTTTTCCAGCATAATGCCACCACCCTTCTAGCTTGGAGAAGACCAAAATCTAAATTTTTTGTTAGTTTTGCTGGCTGTATAAAGTTCTTTGGATAGATTCCAATTATACAGAGTTAGCACTTAGTGGAACTGTGATTTAAAAAATTCCTGACAGACACTTCATGACTTCATTCCAAAAAAATGTGCATCTTAGAACACTCCCACATACAGTGAAATAAAGTACCTTTCTCAGTTGAACACTTAGTACAGACATCTGTGATATTTGCGGACATATGATGTAATTTGACAGGAGTTATGTATATTCTCATTAACCATTTATATTGGAGTAAATTAAACCTTGTATTAGTTGTCTGTTTTTGTGCTTTTACACATGCCTGTTTCCACTCTGCGTCATCAATATCTTCCTGAATATCCAATTGCATTTAATGTATCTGTTGCCGAATCAGTACTATATTCTACTAACAGATTAATATACAGATATGGAACATCACTCATATGTTTATGAGCTGTGAACCAAACTGAGATTGTATTTTTTAGGAAAGGATTTTTTGTACGTTTTTTTATTGTTTTAACATCTGACGAATATATATATAAATGATTTGAAATAGATGCTTGTTCGATGCTTACCCATCCTGGGGGTGAAATGGTATTAAAATAGTACAATGCAGAGGTTAGTTGGGCTGCAATATAATACCATCTAAGATTGGGTAGTTGGAGTCCCCCTCTTTCATAGGGCAAATACAACAAATTAAGACGTAGTCTGGCTTTCTTGCCATTCCAGATACATCTGCTAAATACTTTAGATAGGTTGTCATGTCAAAGAACGTATTTGGGAGTGGCAATGGGATTGTTTGAAAATAGTATAGACATTTGGGTAAAATTGTTTTACTCAAGTAAAAGTATCAATACTGCAATACTGCGATGCGACGCATTGTGAGCTTGTAGATTGGCTATTTTCTACGTGTGTGTGTGTGTGTGTGTGTGTGTGTGTGTGTGTGTGTGTGTGTGTGTGTGTGTGTGTGTGTGTGTGTGTGTGTGTGTGTGGAGCTAGTCAGAGAAATATGAACACATGGGCATGGCTATAACAGGCCTATTTCAGCAAATAAAAGAGAATCTTGAACCAGTCTTTACAAAATCTTTATAGTCATCTCACATCTAACAACTGAAATCTTTTAAAAATCATCATTAAGTCTTTGGGGAGTCTTTTTCAAATCTTTTAGTGTGAGAGGGTAGTCTTTTAGAAATCTTTCCAAATCTTTCCCAAATCTTTACAAAGTTGTTAGATGTAAGAGGGCCTTAACCAACAACCGCAGCAACAGGTGCAGTGTAAACGATAACAGGAATGTTATCGTTCCTGTTATCAACCCCTGCATGTACCACAAGGTGCACGTTCTTCTTACAACCTACAGTCTGGAAGTGCACGTTTTATTGCTGACACCACAACCGTGCTCATAACCGAGAATCTCTAAGTGGAAAACCCCTATAATTTCCCATTACCTGATCAGACACACACACACACACACACACACACACACACACACACACACACACACACACACACACACACACACACACACACACACACACACACACACACACACACACACACACACACACCTCACTTCCTGTTATCGTTTACACTGCACCTGTTCTGTGATGGCAGGAAGCAGCTTCTCTGCTTTGACCACTTCCCTTTTCTTCCTCTTCGTTGTGAATGTTCATTCTCCACATTACATTTACTCCATCGTTGTGAGCACACACACACACACACACACACACACACACACACACACACACACACACACACACACACACACACACACACACACACACACACACACACACACACACACACACACACACACCGAAAATAGGGCACAGTGTCAGACTAAAGCGTGAGCTGAGTCTGAAATCAGGCTATATTTTTCCAGGAGATGGAGCTTTCAGGTTTCTAGACCAAATGTCAGATTGGTAAACTGCTCGATTTGAATGTTGTAGCAGTACAGCCTGTGTGAGAGGAATGGAACACACACACACACACACACACACACACACACACACACACACACACACACACACACACACACACACACACACACACACACACACACACACTCCCGGCCTCCCCCTTTCTTTCTCTCTTTCTTCCCCTCTCTCTGTTACAATTATCCACGTTACAAATATAAATAATAGTGCTCAGAGACTTCATTTGACACTACTTGTCTAATATCACCCCCGTGTGTTCAAACAGTGTAACATCTATTTGTTCCACAATGGGCTTCATAGACCATATTCACACAGCACCATGTTGGCATCTTGCATTGAAAAATCACACCTGTGTGAATTGAGCGGTGGAGGCCTGTGCACCCTGAGGTACATGCAGGGGTTGAGGTATAATATACCTGACTAAAACCACTGCCTCTGCCAATGTCTACCTCATTCTACAATATGCACATGATACAGATTGCTTAGAATACAGTTTTATTCATACATTCATTGCAGGTTTAAAATCAAGCACCAAGGCGGATGTTCGGTCAATCTTACCAGTGGATCTGCAGAGCAGACGGAGTGGAGGCACAAGCCTTGAAATAAACAACATCTAGCCTCTGATCACATCAATACAAACATCATAGGGACTGAGTTGGATGGTCACCTGTCCTGTGGGGACAATAAATATGCTGTTAGTTCTAATTCGAGAATGGCTGATATTCAGTGCTGTGTTCTACCTGTAATACACATTAATGGCGTCTGCTGTCGGAAATAAAAATATGAATAGTGTCTGCCCTCGTGAAACTTTCAAAGTAACGCATTTGATAGGCATTATGCACTATCGTATGCCCTGGCCACACGAATAGCCGCGGATCATAGATTATAGATAGCTGCAAATTGCAACACTAGATTTTATTTTATTGCTATCTGATTGTAATAAACACCTTCAAATTCACCTATACAGGGGCTCTATGGAAATATTGGATTATCCTCTTTCTATCTGCAAAGAGTTTCTTTCATAAAACTCCACTGTAGACATGTTATGAGCTACTTTCTGTCAAGAAATTCGAGCAGACATGGTTTATTTTCTAAGTGTTGAACTTCGGAAGCGCTCGTCTTCTACAACTCCATGTCCCGCTGCCTCCTGTATTATGTGACATTTAGAACCAGCTGGTACACAGGACCGCTGAGTGACTTCCCACAAGCGCTTCCAAACTCCAGCACTTAGAAAAAATAATCACCCGAAGCCAATTTCTTGATAGAAAGTAGCTCCTAACATGTCTACGGTGGAAACAAACACTTTGCAGATAGAAAGAGGATACTCCAAGCTTTCCATACAGCCCCAATATTGGTGAGTTTGTCGCCGTTTAATACAATCAGAGATAGCAAACAACTGTTTTGACGCATTGGCTGCCTATGGGAGGTATTGTAACCCTATATTCATCCGATTAAAATAAAATCTAGTGTTGCAATTTGCTGCTAGATTATAGTAAGCCCTCCAACAAAAAAAGAAAACAAAAATGTCTAGAACACACCACTGCTGATATTCCAATACATGCATTCCATATACCTGTACATACACACAGAGATCACTTAGTGCATTTTAATAAATACACATTTTGTGGCAGAACCTTCAAATGGATATGAAACTAGATGACTTGAAGAGCCAGAGCCAGTCATGTTTTATTGATTGATTGGATACATACTTTATAAACAGTTTGCAAAAAGCACAGTAGAGTACTACAGTTATACGGTAATGCTAAAAAATCGAATAAAAGGCCCTGAGGGCTTGTTTCTGTCGTGGTCCTAAAACATTGGGATAGTAGTACACAGCAGCACACGGCGAGCAAATCAATTAAATGCTGAGATAAATCCCCACATTGTATACATTCCATGAACATATACAACATACAGGTTGTATATGTTCATGGAATGTATACAATGTATGAAATATCAACCCAATATACACATAATATAAAAGCTAAATAGATATGCATCCTACCTCCGTAACTCAGAGATGGTGCCATTCTAATTTGTATATTATTAATATCCAAGTAGTCTCTATGGCTGTTCACTTTCACATATGCCTGTATGCTGATGCATAATAAGCTAAGTTACAAATATACTTGTATATCTTTATAAGTATCTACTCTCATAATATCTATTGTACAATATACTGTAGCTGTACATAATTGGTGCAGTCTGGTAGAGTTTGTTTGTACCAACATGTCACTACAGGAGCACACATGAGAGCATGTGACAAATACAACGCTTGAATCTTGAATGTCACTTTAAATTGTAACCAATTGATTGATTGATTGATTGATTGAAGCCTTTATTAGAAGGTTGCACAGAAAAAGACAATCTCATGACAGTACAGTTCACTGGTACAAGGGCAACTAAAAGGAGATCCTAGAACAGAATAGAACACAATACTAAGCATAGGATCCACAGCAAGACAAAAACGTTGACAGTCCCCAATCATCTAAGCTTTCTATGACCAAGTTAGAATAACACAATACCATCAGATAATTAGTGAAAAGACAATTTGTTATTCAAGCATAGAAGACAACTTCCGGAATGTGCAACACTTCCCACATGTCCGGCTGACTTGATGAAGACTGCATATGGTTCCGCCTATTTGGTTCCGCCTAATTAAATCTTTGTGGTAAATACGCAGCGACCGATTGAGTGTTTCTCAAACCTTTACATTCAAGGTCTCAAATTAACTGTGACAGTGTACAAATCATGGAACCATTTTTTGTAGTGTACACTATGGTACACTGTCAGAGTTACAGACTTGTATGGGTCCATATTTAGACCCCCCTAAAGGAACCCACAGAGTCCCTGGAAAACACTTTAGAAACACTTGTAAGTGTATCTATTCTGCATCTAGCTTGAGGGAAGACTCAAATATAGAGTGAGCATTTTTAACTATATTTGGATCCGAGATTTAGTGGAGTATAAGTATTGGAAATTGGAAATACTCAATTAAAGTACTAAAAGTAAAAGTACTCATCATGCAGAATGTCCCATTTCAAGTATTAGAAAAAATATATATATATTTTGAAAACAGCAGATCTATAAGCTCGCATCGCAAGGCATTGTGAGCTTGTAGATCGGCTATTTTCAAATAGTCAAAATGTAGACTATAGGGCTGAAGTGGTTAATGTATGTTTAGTAGGCTAATAATAGCCTATCAATATCTACAAAATTTAACAAGTAACAAAGTTTTCAAATAAACGTAGTGAAGTAAAAGCAAAACATTTGGACCAGATATTTAGTAGAGTAGAAGTAACAGTGTTGGAAATTGGACATAGGCCTACCTACTGAAGTAAAGCAGCCTACAAATAGGCTACCTAAAAATGTTACTTAAGTACACTAGGCCTACTTAAGTAAATGTACTTGGTTACTTTACACCACTGGTCACGGGATTGCAAATGCAGAGTTCTCTTTTAAATCACTTCTTTAAACACACTTAAACATAATAGTAGTTGTAGCCTAGTAGTAGTGTAGCCCATATTAATCCACTAGAGGGCACCAATAGCCTACTTAGTGAGAATAATGATAATAATAATAATAAGAACTTTACAAAGTGCTTTAGAGTATTAGCAATAGTAAATAAATCCAAGGTGAAGATAAAATAAAAGGTCACAACAATTCATCAATTAAGAAAGCTGTGAGATCGAAGTGAATTTTAAGAAGAGATTTTAAAAGAGGACACTTATAGCAAACCACACAGCAGGAAGGCATAGTCAGGGACCCACAAGCCCAAAAGCTCAAGGAATTGCCTATGATTGAACCTGTGATGTCATGCCGTACTTTTTATTTCTGTTTCATCTATTAGTTTGGTCATTAAGGTCCACATAATGAGAGGCCTGCTCTGCCGGAAACATCGCGAAAAAATTTTATGGCCATTTGTATAGTCACAGTTCCATTGACTCCACTATACAGGAAAAGAAAAATATTTTAAAAAGAAAATAATCTAAGTAGCAAGTGAGGGGTCAAACTAGGGGTTCTTCATGATTCTGAATCCATTGCAAGCATTGCAAACATTCCTTGAGCTAAATGTCAGCCCCCCAAAAATGTGAAAAGTGATGAGTCATCAAAAAAGCCATCACTTTTCACAGTTTTAGGTTGTCGAAATGTTGCCCTAGGAATGTTGTTCATGCAAAACAAATGCTTGCAATGGATTCAGAATCATGAAGAAACCCTAGTCGGACCCCTTACATACTACTTATAGCAGATTTATTTCATTTTTAAATATTTTTCTTTTCCTCTATAGTGAAGTCGATGGGACAGTGAATATACACAATTACACATGGCCATAACTTATTTTTTCCGCAATGTTTACGGCAGAGCAGGCCTCCAATTCTGTGGACCTTAATGACCAAACTAATAGATAAAACTGAAATAAAAAGTACGGCAAGACATCACAGGTCATCTCCCATTCTGGGCTTGTGGGTCCCTGGCTAGCAAGACTTTGGAACCATCAATCCAATTTTTGGAGCGGTGGAACAGTTCCCAGTGGATAGCTTTTTGGAGCGGTGGAACAGCGCTCCCAATGGATAGCTTTGTGTGTCTCCGGCATGCCCTTTACCCCTGTCCCATTCAGCATAAATAGCTGCAATGACGCTGGGTGACCAAAACAGGGCACTGTTGCGCAGCCTAGCCACACCAGTATTGTACTGTACTAGTCTTGCATAGCCAGACAACTATTCCACAATCTCTGAATGTTATATAGAGTCTGGAACTACAACTACTAAACGGCGAGTGATGGAAGCTGGCATTTCCGTTCATGAAATTATATTTTAAAATGTCATTTCTGCTAAGCAGAGCCAAATATGCTTAGATGATTTTTATTTATATTAGGATAAATGTGTGCAATGTTAAAAATGGGCCTGGCCACACAAGACTAGTACTGTATTGACAGACAGGAACATATTGAGAAGGGCACTGTTTGCACACACACACACACACACGCACACGCACACGCGCACACACGCGCACACACACACACACACACACACACACACACACACACACACACACACACACACACACACACACACACACACACACACACACACACACACACAGGTGAATACCAACGGAACATTACAAACCATTTTGGCAAAGTTTGGGTTGGCGCTACCCACATGTTTGGCTGTGTTGCGATACAAGTGCACAAGATAGTAGTCTATAGGCTATTTGCCAACAATCAATGCTCCTGCTACACAGCTAACACCAGTTGACAAGTATCATGCAGCTAAACAACATTGTTGTTGTTTTTGACCAGGCATTAAAAGGCCAAAGCTGGAAACACCAGGGTTAGGACACAAGGACACCATCCTTAGAATGAGGGTCTTTCCATACCATCTGTACTTTCATGGCAACGATTGGAAAACGTTTAGCAGATGCTTGTCTAAGAGACCTTTGTGTTGAGGCAGTAGTGATAGCTGATGGCTCAATCTCAGGGGTTATTGGTGGTCACAGGTACAATCGAGTTTTAAGGCTCCATAGACTTCTCTATGAGGCGTTATTGGAGGGAGGGCGAGTTCTTTTTGTGGCCCCGGCCGGGAAAAGAACTCGGCCTTGCTGCGTTATTGAGACTAGCATGGATAGGTTTTCATTCATGTCTTGAAAAGAATCATCAGGAAAATAAGAACCTTATTCACTTTGAAGCAACTCTGCAAGCAGTCGACAACCTGTGTGTATCACAGAAAGGATTTGAGGGAATCCTTGGTGTTTTGCTTACGATAAGTTGAACTATGCAAGATATCTAACCTACTACTATGCTCAAATGTCTCGTCTGGAGGTGGTGCATCCTAATGTTTATGCACACTTTGTAGAGGGAGGTTTTTCTGTCCTACTGGGAAAGAACATTCCCTTTGGGGAAGATTCCTGTAGACCAGACAATCGAGGACAGAATAAACAAGGACACCCAGACTGCAGGAGGAACCAAGGGCTTCAGCCTCAAACCGCCGTGTCTCAAGTCCTTAAATAATTCCTATTTCCTTCACTTGTTTCCTATTTCCTTGAATGTTAGTCCTGCCCACTGGGGGTTGGCCTATCACCTGTGATGTTGTCATCAGAAATGGCCAATGGGACGTCTCCTCTTCTCTATTTCCTCCCCGGGAGGGACTAACATACCAGCAAGGAAATAGGATTGATTTAAGGACTTGAGACGCAGCTGAGCAGTCACCCGATATCTCAGTTCAGAAAATAGAATCAGTATCTTCGACAACTCAGGAACATGATAGGCAAAGAGTCAACTGGGTATTTAAGTCATCATGATCTACAGAAGCCCAGGAGAGAGAAGGATACGGCAGATGTAAACGCCTTTGTTGAGCTTGTGGAGAAAAGCTGGTTAAACCCTCTAGCTCCAGAACAGTCTGCGCTCATCAGTCTTTCCAATTGCTGTGTCACCAGACATAGTCAATGATCTGCTGCAAGCTCACCAAACTGGAGAGGAAGCATATTTCAAATTCAGAAGTGAACACTTGGAGAAAGAATCACCAAATGTCAAGTTCCATGACAAACTGCAAAAACTGAATCTGCAGAGGAGACATTCTCAAGCATCACGAAAACGACTAGACTAGTGCAAAATCAAGGATGTTGTCTTGAAAACAGATACACTATTTGGGCATATGATCATTGCTTCTCAATGTAGAGATCTTAACCTTAAATATGTCCTAGCTCATCCAATTGGTCCATTGCCATGGGCACTCTCAAATCCAGATGGATCACTGCAGAAAACTAACAAGGCTTCTCTTGCACACACGTTAGAAAAATCGGCATCAGCAGTTGAAGATGTTGGAGAACACTCTGCATACATCATTGGAAATCAGGAACTGAAAGGTGATGGCAAGACTTGGCGGGATTGCTGTTTGCCCCAGGACACAATGTTATGCAGTGGAGAAGCTGTTAAGCAATACAACAATGCAAGACTTCATTGATAAACTTTATATTGGGCCAGTGGAAGCTGCAGAGAACCGGGTAGAACGTAAGGACAAGCAGCCTTGTGTAATGTGTGGAGAGACATGCTATTGTCTGAGCAAAAATGACTCGCATGTTGTTGAAGAGCTGCCTGAAATCTTCCCATGAGGAAGCTGATTTCCGGATGCTACTACATGCAAACCATGCCAGACAGAATGGCTATCAATCGCCTTCATTGTGAGTGAGGATACAGATATCATGATCCTTTGTCCTGGATACAGTAAGATAATAAACTAGGGCCCCCACAGAATAGCCGAACTCCTAAACAATGTTGTGGCATTTGAGGAATTTATGACTGTGACGAGGAACAGCCCAAGTTCGCTCACGAGGCACAGTTTTTCTCGTGTCGTGTGGAAGCGCCTGCCGATATGTTAATTCGCTTTTTTACAACCTTTTTTACAACCCATCCGACAGTAGAAAATATCAAACTTGCTTGAAAATCAGTATGATTAGAACCTACTACCATTTAAATTTTGTATCATGATCTTACTTTTAATGTCACTGGTTTAATTCCCCGGTATAATTCCCCGACGGCTGCTGCTGGCTGGGGACATAAAGTCTGTCTCCCCACTTGACATACTGCTGGTGCCTCAATGTGAAAGTGTTTTAAATAGTAGGCTAAGTTGATTATTAAATAATAAAAATAACATCCGCTGCGCTGAACGTCTGACAGCTCACAACGCGTTGCGTATGCAAGGCGTTGTGAGCTTGTAGATCAGGCACGTTTGGCAGTTTGGCACTGATGGAGACGGAACACGCCGTGATGAAGAAATTATGAGCCAGGTTTTACTTGGGTGATGTGATGTGTATTGGACGGCGAAGGACGGACGAGGCTGGCACAGTGTGCACACAACAGCGCCGAAAACCTCAGCGTCGGACTTTTTCTCCATGCTGCGTTGTCTCCGTGACTGCAGCATCAACGCGAGCAGCACACACACAGTGCCACACACACAAAGGAGTTGTACACTGCGTGCATCATCAGAGAGAGTGCATGATGTATGTCATAGGTAGGCAGAGGCTATATCAAAAATATGTCGTCCGACAATTAATTATGCTATTTTCGACACGCAACAACCCCGCAATATGGTGATGCGGTGAAAGGCAAATCAAGCTTGTCGCTGACAGCTGCTGCTCTTCAGCGCTGCGCTTTGAGGGAGGCGTGATTTATTTTTATTTTTTTTGTCTCGTCACGTCTCGCACCAGATTTCACCACAGGGGAGTCGGGGGAGAGGTCTTGTTGTGTGTGCGGGCCTGTCGCGCGTCTCTCGCACAGCGGGACACACAACCCAATAATCGTCAAGACTGAGGATGGTGTAGTGTGTGTGCTCATACGATCCGATGAAAAAATTATAATGTCGTATTGTAGGCGAAATCTCTTAGTCTGTAGAGGGGAAGCTAGCTTACTGTCCCAGGACCTTTGATAAAGGAAAAGCCAAAACATCCTACATCCTTGGCTTCTGAGCACGAGACCTACGACACGAGACCATCTCATGTTCATTGTTATGTTAAACTGTCCAATGAATGTTCGACAAGTAACTTGTACTATATCTGTGAATTTATTATGCTTTGTCCAATGAATGTTCGACAAGTAACTTGTACTATATCTGTGAATTTATTATGCTTTGGATTCAGAAAGAAATGAAAGAAAAGAGTTTTGCAAGCTCATTGATTTAATACAACTAAGAGAAAAAAGACATTACATTGGTGTGGTCTCCTTTTTTGTGTGTGAATTTAATAATTTTGGGGAAACTGGATTTATACTTGTCTTAATTACATGGGATGACAAGTCCCATCAGTGTCTGTATGTGTTTATTTTAAAAATCAATAGAAAAATATATTTAAAAAAGTGGTCTGATAGTGACATCAAATAAAAGGATCTGCCACTGACAGGAACTTGCAAAAAAATAATTGCTCTTTATTCGACCTTTCGGTTGTTAGACCTTCATCAGTACACTAAAATATGTATCTGAAAACATAGGTTAGAATAATAAGCAACTTGGTAACGAACATTCTAAGCAACAACGGTAACAACTGGCCCTCAGCCCACGTCTGCAGGAGACTACAAACAAAACATTAGGCACAAACGTGAGTCAGATTTTAACGTTTCATCGCCTGAATGGCTGTGCCCTTCTGATTGGTTCAGAAAGACACAGGTTTCTGTGTCAAACTGACACTTCAAATTAAAATGTCTGAGTTTAATCATTTCAATATAAGCCTATTTTTAATTTTTGAATGTATTTTTTTCCTCGAAGAATATTCGAAATTCGAATATTAATTTACCAGCCTTATAACACATACATCTGCTATATAAAAAATGCCTAAACTACTCATGTGTTTCTAAACAGGCTTATAAATCAAACAGCTGATTCAGTATCAGTGGTGTAATGGTGATTTCTTTCCCCCACAGCAAAGCACGGCCCTGTTCGCCGCCTATGGCTACAATTTGAGGAAAATTGGCAAACATATTGTGATTATGAGAAGTGGAGACATTATGTGAAGGTGAAAAAGTGGATGGTTTCCTAGCCAGAACCCTGAGCAATATTTGTTGCAAGTTGGGAGAGAATTAGTCTCTCGTTTACAGACTTCCGCTGAACCTTTCCTTGACGATGGCTTGCCAGATTGGGAGAGAATTGGATAGGTGCTTAGTTGGCAGTATAGTGCGCATAGGCTGCCGGCCCGGGGTACGGACTTCAATTATGGTGGTCAAGATGTGTTAACTGCATGTAAACATTTACATTTACACCTGAATAACACGTACATTTTATTCAGGTGGTACCATCAACAGTTTTTGATGCATGCCCTAAAACCAACATTGTATAAACAGCAAAAGATTATATTTATTCGACAAATTCACACAAACACAAATGTCTAGGTGACTTATTACATGCTTTGATTATTTCATGATGCACATGTGATTATTTTACATGCTTATATTGTCACTTGTTGGGTAGAGAAAACAGAGAGACTGAACACACGCTTGTTAGCAATGGTTATCACAATCAAGCTTTAAATGTAATTCCTTTAACTCTAATAACCCCGATCTCAGTTGTCATTATCATGAATTTCCACAGTCATGACAGGTGTGTCTGTTATCGTCGCCCTTGACTGTAAAATCACCACCTGGGTGAGAGATCGAACGGCCTCCTTTCTGTCTGACAAATCTGTTCTCTGAGTTGTAATACATCTTGTTAAAAAGATCTTTGTCGCAGGCTTTGTTCTTGTCAAAGAATCCCGCCGCATGCCAGTTTGAGTACAGGCCGTAGTCGTAGGGCACAGATAACATGACAGCTAGGTTCTTGTTGTGTGATTTGCCATGGGGCTTGTGGAGCTCGTAGGTGAAGACTCCGACAGCGCCAGACGCTAAAGTTAATGGGACACCAACTCTAGTGGGCGATAACATCAATTAAGCTACTTCTCAGAAAGGGTTATCATACCAAAATGTAAACTAGAAACATGTAGGAAGACAAAAATTTAAAAAACGTACAGTCACCTTGGGTGGTATCAATTTGTGAAAATATCAGTATTAGCCCCTGTTCTAATTTGCTGTTAGGAATGATACGGGCCCGGGAATCCATGAGGCCCGGCCTCCAGGGCCTCACGCACGGTGTGAGCTTATAGATCGTCTATTTCCACTATACGTTGAGCTACACTCTTGTATGATGAATTTATTGGGGCATTCATTTATAAACTTACAGTAGGCCTATACTGCACATAGCAAGTTGAAATATGAAGATAAGAGGTTTCTGCCAGACATCTACAATATTTCCTATTTATAGAAGTAGTAGTAACAGTGTAATACAAAAATAAGATAAATAAAGAACCAACAAATCCAGCTGAAATAAAAAATAAAAAGTATTTATTTTATGTGTAGGCCTACACCTTCACCAATGAGGATCAAAAACACACATACAATATACTGGAGATCAGAATCATTACAAATCCTAACCCATCACATTTTCAAGCCCAAAGTCTTTCCAAAAAGACTGCATGTGTAAACGGGATGTGAGTGATATAATCACTCAATCTAACCCTACCCCTAATCAGTGTTAAATAGCTTTATATTCTGTTATAGTATAAAGGTCCATCTTATACCTGTATGTCTCGTTGACTACAGCTAGTTTAAATGTCAATGTCAGCAATTTCCACAGTCATGAAAGGTGTGCAAGTGTCTGTCATCATGGCACTGACTGTAAAATCACAGTCTGAGTGAGAGATCGACAAGCCTCCTTTCTGTCTGACAAATCCGTTCTCTGAGTAGTGATACATCTCGTCAAAAAGATCTTGGTCGCAGGCTTTGTTCATGTCAAAGAATCCCACCGCATACCAGTTTGAGTACGAGGCGTAGTCGTAGGGCACAGAGAACATGACAGCTAGTTGTGAATTGCCACCGAGCTCGTAGGTGAAGACACCGACAGCGCCAGTCGCCGTGTATGGTGTCTTCTGGAACTCCACCGTGGCCTCCCCGCCGGACGAGAAGATTTCATCTGGTAAATCACTGGTGCAACTGCCACTGGAAACGTACTGGCTTAATAAGAAGAAGAAAGGGTAATAAGGGTAATAATAATAACAATAATAATAATAATGAAAGGAATATAAAACACATTTGTAAAAAAATAAACAAATACCTGGGATTCATGAGTGAATAGGAAGAATAGTTGCTGATCTTAATGGTGCACTGGCGATGAGTACCTGTAGATGTAGCAGCAGGCTCTGCCTTCCTTGCGTGTCTAGCCCACCCTGCCATGATGATAACTGGAAAGACAAAGCCTAGCCAGAGTGCAAACAAGATGTTAACCACTGCTCGTGACATTTTACACACACACACGCACGCACGCACGCACGCACGCACGCACGCACGCACGCACGCACGCACGCACGCACGCACGCACGCACGCACGCACACACACACACACACACACACACACACACACACACACACACACACACACACACACACTTGAAATGTTTATTTGATGATAGTTCAGTCAGATAAATATGAAATATGCCAACAAAGGGCATTTTGGTATTGCATTTGCCTCAGTCTGAAATGGCTTTGAATTAGAGACAGACAGAAGATGAAATTTAAATATAAGTGGTTGTTTAGGCTAAAACCTGTATAAAACCGTATTATGGACCAATATTTAAAAATATAGAACAATGTCACTCACACTCTAACGCTCTCACATCAATGCATTTCCACCTTTTTCTATTCATTCGCTTCAGCAACTGATCCCAACGTTCACATGGCATTGACCATTAGCATCATACCGATTTAAACATTTCCCAAATTCAAGCTGTTTATTAGCGTTTTCTTCACCACTTCTGTTCAACTCTACAGTCGTTGTCAGTGTACTACTATTATCTTGTTTATTATAGTGATGTATTATCTGCTTATTGTAAGTCACTTTGGATTAAAAGCGTCTGCTTATGCCTAAACTGTAAACTGTAAACTGTAAAGGCTTCTTCCAAGCTGTAGTCAAAAGTACAGCCGACCTCAAGAATTAACACCTCCCTAAGGGTTTCATTTACAACAAAGACATAAGGGGTGTTAGCTGAAATGTTAGAGAACACAGAATCATCATTACAGAGGTTAAACATGCTCGGCTTCACAGTAGAATGCATACAGCATGATGAAGGACCTAACAATAGAAGAGATATCTTTTGATATCAAATCTACAATTCTGTCATGCCTATGTAAAATGTTGTATTCGCACTCCCTAGAGGCCAAGGAACCTTTCGCCTGTATTTTTCCGATTATGCCTTTTATAGCGCCACCAGGAGCCTGACTTGCTGTATGACAAATATCGTTTTTTATATCACTCCTTTTTTTATCCAAATTTCACGCAAATCGGTACACATGATCTCTTTAGTCATGTTATCGACGCAGATCTTTACGATTTTTCCGATTTCCAGATATAAAATTGATTGACATCTAAAGTTTGCAGGGGTGGCTCGTGAACAAAATGTTGCAAATCATGAACGCAGTGTCCGATTGCGGTGAAAATGTGCACGCACATCCCCACTAGGCTGAGTAAGAAATGCCATTCAAACATTGTCAAATCAGCCTCATGGTGGCGCTATAACAGGCCGAGTCGCGTCATGACCTATAACTGCAACTATATGCATAAAACTTGTTATGGACTTATGTGAATTTTTTTTTTTATATTAGTCCTTTAAATGTTATCTAAATATCACACAAATCGGTACACATGATATTTTGGTCATATGATGAAGACGTATCTCATCTGTCAGATTTTTCATTTTCTCTAGAGTTTGGCTAAGATTGACATCTATTTTATACAAATCGATGATCACTCAATACCAAACAATGCGCGCCCACAACCAACATTCCTCACCTAGCGGAGACCTGCTGCTTCTAGTTTACGCTTTGCAGTCGAGACCAGGCTGAAAATGCTCACCTTCTCACATTATTTGTTCAGGTATATACACCTAAACATAAGAACTACCGGTACTGGGACTCTATAAGCATTGTATACGACTAATTATTATATACATATATATATATATATATATATATATATATATATATATATATATGTGAGTTTTTTAAATCTAAATTTCGCATCCACTGGGCCAAGCAAAGCACTCTGATCGGCTCCCTTTGCGTTTGTTGTCTCTTCTTGGTTGGTGCATCGCTATGATCGGTATGCCCGAAACTGAAGGTTCTGTGGTGCAAAAACTAAGTGTGATTAAAATGTGTTAATTTTCACGTTAATTTTCTGTAATTAATTAATCGCAATTAACCAGTTAAAGTCCCAGCCAAACGTGGGTAGCGCCGACCCAAAATTAGCCAACATTTGGTCCATTATATCTCCCTTTTAATTATGCCAAATGGTATTGTTTTATATCATTGTTATCGTCGATTTGCCATCTTTACAACAAGGTACAGACTCTAAGGATATGCCATATCAGCCAAACGTGTAGCGCCCCTCCAAAAATGGTCAAAATGGCCAGGCAGGCCTGCAATATAGCTCTTTTGGTGTTCACCTTTGTTGCTTGATTCATTGAATGATTGCACTCTCCCACAGTAATAAGGAAAATAAAAAACAACACATATTGGCCATTTTTACACTTGTTAAACTGTTAATTTTAAGCTCAGTGTCAGACTCAGGGAAGCCCAAAACGAGATTAAATGCCAGGAGAACAGTAGGCCTACGTATATTGCAAGCCATTTTGGCAACATTCCTCGTACCTCGCTGTAAAGGTGACGAATCAACGATAAAAATGATATAAAACACAATACAAATTGGTATTATTAAAGGGGAGATATAATGGACTAAAATCAAGTTTCCTTTTTTTGTGCTGAGTTTACAGTATATATATATTCCTACCTGGAATCAAGATTCTGTATTCAGTTCTTCAAGAGCCTCTTTCTTGAGTTCCTTTTCTTATGACACAAATGGCAACAAATAGCACGGAGATGTCCTCTTATATAGACCCTTCCTTTTTAAATCCAGCCCCTTGGCTTTGTCACCTCACGCATGCGCCCCACATTCTAAAACGAGATCCTTATCAAAAAAGTAAACGAAAAATCTGAATTATGTTAACTATCGGTACAGACAGTGCTTCCATCTTACAGGCAACACTGCAAAGGCGAATGGGTGCATATTATACTTCATATTGTTATATATTTACATATTATTATAGACAGAAGGCTTTTCAGAGGACAGTGTTACTTGAGGAAACGAGGAGAATAGGTTCTACCAGCTAAACTAGTTTGACAACGTAGCTTTAATAGTTGTGCTGTAGCTGTCTTTATTGATGAAAAGGTCTAAGGTGCCAAAAATGTAAGAAGACTGGAGAGTCAAAACAGATAATTATGTGCATGATGAGTGATTAATGAAGGGTATGACAGGATTGAAAGGAATGCAGTGGCACAGTAGTTTAAGGCAGAGGTGAGGAGGAGGTCTGATGGTGATAGGCTGTGGATCATGGATTCTGATTGTTGAGTCTTATTATAATGTAGTTGTTATTGTTACTATTGGACACTTTGATCTCTTTATCTTAACTGACATGAATCAGTTTTATTTATAGCAGATCAACACTTTTTGGAGGTATGACCTTTTTATAGCAGGTCAAAACTATTTGGAGGAATGATTTATTTTATCTTTTTATAGCAGTTCAAAAATATTTGGAGGAATGAGTTTAAACTTTTTCAAGGTATGGTTAGCAGGTTTTTTACAGCAGGTCAAAACTTTTTGGGGGTATGATTTTTTTAATAACAGCTCAAAATATTTTGGGGGTATGATTTTATTTTTATAGCAGGTCAACATTTTTGATGTTATGACTTTTTTAGTTTTTTGTGGAAGGACACGTGACTTTTTTGCGAAAAAAAAAGTTGTTCCAAAAAAATAAAAATAAAAATAATCACGCTTTTTCAAGTGGCTAAAAATAGAAACCCACTTTTATTCATCCCTCCAAAAAAATATTCTACCTAGTACGTCCTCTGGGGGGCTCCGTAAGGAGGAGCACCAAAGAGGGTAAAGCTGATTCATGTCAGTTGAGATAAAGTGTTCAAAGTGTCCAATAGTAACAATAACAAATACATTATAATAAGACTCAACAATCATAATCCAAGACCATGATCCACAGCCTCACCATCAGTCCTCCTCACCTCTGCATCAAACTATTGTGCCACTGCATTGCATTCCTTTCAATCCTGTCATGCCCTTCACTAATCACTCATCATGCACATAATTATCTGTTTGACTATCAAGTCTTCTTACATTGTTGGCACCTTAGACTTTCTCATCAAAGGCTTTCTTTGACGATGGCTAGCCATATAGCGTTTCTGGAAACCAGAACTATTAAAGCTACGTTGACAAACTAGTTTAGCTGGTAGAACTTTATCTCCTCGTGTCCTCAAGTAACACTATCCTCTGAGAACCATCTGTCTATTGTTGACAGAGTAGTCTTCAATGCTCTATGCAGGTACCAAAAATACTCGAGGTGCAAAAAGTACAGACGGAGGAAATAATAAAGAACACACATCAACTTCAGGCTGGAACAGCTCTCACAGAACTGTGGCATGATTTATTTTGTCAACTTAAATACTTTGAGGCTAACAAGCACTTCCGGTCCCGCCCTTCACAATAAAAGTTTGTTCAGCATCACAATAAATAAATCCGTCATAAATACAATTGAGGCCATATATCTTAACACCCCCACTTGACCTCACATTGTATTTCTCTTTTCTTTTCTCTCTTCACAATAAATACAATAAATAATCTTTCAGTGTTCAACTCACATTTAACTTTACAACAATCACCATACATGTGTTATTCAAATACTTTTTTTCCCTCCTTTTTACAATATAATAAAATTCAAACATATTTCAAAGTCTTTCACCATAAATATACAATTCAAACGTAGCTGTAAGTAAGCATAATTTTGACATCCATCACGTTTTCAATTTAGCTGCAATAATCAAATACATATATTACTTTCAAGAAGTCAGTTCATCACCCCAAATTAAATGAACACTTCTTTTTCTTTTTCCAGTTTTTAACCCCCACTGCTTTCCTCCCCTCTAGCAGTCGGGCTACAAAAACGTCATTCCAGTTCAGTTCCATTTCCTCACCCATTGCAATACTAGACATCAAGCCATAGCAATAGTCAACAGATACATTGTCATTTGAATTGGGTTGTATCCTCACTCTAGGTGGGACACGTTTGGTTTTATCTTTAGTTACAGACTTGATCTGGTTTCTCTGAGGTGCAACTAATGCAGCCTCTGGAACTCGCACCTGTGGTAGGAGTGGACGCTTGTGCCTAGACCTAGCCTGTCTTGGCACCTCCATACTCACGACTGGCATGTCTGTCTGTGTCTGTCTCTCTGTACACAACCTGTGCTTCTGCACCTGACTGTAGGCATTACACATCGACTTACTGTAACACACTTTACACTGGTCAACATCATTATTATCACACTCATTGTTCACTGTGTTCAAATAATAAAGTCTGTTGCACATATCTATGTTGAACTGTGTACCATCTCTGCACTTCAAAAACTTTTACCTTTTCGGAAGATGACAGAGGCACCACTGCTGGTTGCTGCTTGCAGAAAACATATCTGCGGGTATGTAGGAATGTACAAGGCTTGTTTCAAAGTAGCTGTACGTGTGACATTGCCCCCTGCTGTCAATCAGCGTCACCTGCGCATCACCTCTGCACTCTGCCATTCCGCTGCATCTCGTACCGTCAGCCAGCTCCATGCAATGAGTCTTTGGCTGGAACCTGTTGTCGAACCTCTTGAACTTTTTGATGTCTGTGATGATATGGGACGTCGCTCTCGTGTCGACCATTAGACCGATCTTCCTGACACGCTGTCCTTGTTGAACCCCGACATCACCGTCACTCACTCGGAATGAGTACTCACGACCGCTGCCGCCGTTACTCCCACACTCTGTCGATGTGCCAACTTGCATGGCCTACTTGTACTTGCCAGCAGAGCGCACCATGAGGTGCGCTCACCACTGGCATCACCAGGAATGCTGGTCCCTCATTGGCTGTTAATGATGATGTTGCCAGAGATGCTGGTCCCTGATTGGGCTACGGGCTTAAACAAAAAAGGACATCGACATATACATACCCAACCGATCGCAGTACTTGCGCGCTCTGCTGGTGAAAGTAATAACTAGAAAGATGCAATTATAAATTGCAAGTGGTTGCAGTGACGCGAGTCTCAGTCAATGGGGAAAATGTATTCACTAATAAATGAATGGCCAAATGGAGATCTCCGTGTCAGTCCTTGTCCCTTTCATGCCCATATATGGAGATTAAAGCGCATAATATGCCCATATATGATGTGGTCATCTCCATATTTGGGAAAGGTAATTTTTTTTCATTTTCCCAATCAAGTCAATGGAGAAAATGAATTCACTAACTAGAATCAGTGCTCTTCCGTGCACAGGTCTCCACCAGGCCAGGCATCCTGATGGTGTTATAATAGGCCAATGTAAAAAGGGTGGCAACTTTTTAAGCCAATTGTAGCCAATCAGGATGGAATATGGAAAATCGGACAGATCCATGTTGATCACATGACTGTAGAGATACTGTCTACCGATTTGTAGGATTTGTGGACAAAATCTCTAAAGCTAGCCTTACACCTAACAACTTTGGTAAGATTGTGGACAGATTTGGGAAAGATTTCTTAAAGACTACCCCTCACACTATAAGATTTGAAAAAGACTCCCCAAAGACTGTAGGATGATTTTTCAAAGATTTCAGTTGTTAGATGTGTATGCCTCTAAAGATTGTGTAAAGACTGGTTCAAGATTCCCTTTTATTTGCTGAAATATGCCTATTGCCTTGTGTTCCTAAATAAATTATAATATTATTATAAAGCATTAGGCTAACCATAAATGAAAATAGCCGATCTACAAGCTCAGTCACAGCGCGTCGCATCACAGTATTGCAGTATTGATACTTTTACTTGATTACACACACACACACACACACACACATCGAGCTCCGCCTTCCTCCCTCCCCAGCCCTCTGTGGCTGTGCCTCTCGGCCCTCTCCTCTCTAGTTCTCTCCTCTCAGTCTAGCCGGCGCAGATCGATCCTATCAACTATTATCAACGTTGAATGTTTGGAATAATGGAAACGCAGAGAAATAACTAATAAAGGGCTGTTGTAGTAGCCGCACCAACAACGACCAGAATGGCAGCTCAGGCAGCGTCTTTTGGGGAATGAATGGCGTGGCTTTTGGCTTGTTCTGTTTTGGTTGTAGGCTAGGCTACGTCATTGTATTCATTCAGACTCAGCCCCGATTTGTGAAAATATTAAACCAGTTTGATATTCTCGTAACAGAATCTGGCTCTCAAGTTGGGGTAAAAATCGAGTCGGACCACTACCTCACATTTAACGATTGAGTAACGACTCGAGTCACGGGAGCGCGCCGCAAATAGCCCCGATTTTATTACGATTGAGAAATCTTTTCAAAGTTGTTAGATGTAAGAGGGCCTTAAGAGTAGTGTACAGAAATGTGTTTTGCAAACATCGGCCTCTTGGTGGCGCTAGAACAGGGCTATTTGAAGAATGTGGGGCAGAGGATCTGAATTGGCATCCAGGGAGTGTGTGTAGTCAGTTTGGCAGCGACCAGGGCAACGGCGCCTGAGATTAGCTGGTAACAAACTGGATGGACGGACGCACGCACGCACGCATGCACGCACAGACGGACAGACAGATGGACGGAGAGGGGTGAAAACATAACCTCCCCCATGCCTTCAGCTGGTAGAGACAATTAATATAAATTAAACTATCTCTTAGCGAATTGCAAGAAGACGAGTCCTGATAAAGCCGGTCGATTTGACTTATGGCTCAAACTGTGAGGAGTAGCGCGGCAAAATAAAGTTTATCTGGAAAGATGGAAAGAAAGAAAGTCGGACAAGTACTTCTGTCTGCCTGTGTGTGTGTGTGTGTGTGTGTGTGTGTGTGTGTGTGTGTGTGTGTGTGTGTGTGTGTGTGTGTTTGTGCACGCGCACAACGGTTGCTAAGCTAGCATTGGACACTCGTTGTGGGTCCGAAGGGTCAATTGGAAAGGGGGGGGGGGGGGGGATGCTTTACCCCAGCATCGGGGTAAACTGAGACAGACTAGATAAATCAAGAGGGTAAAGTGATCAACTTACTTTTTTCTCTTTAAAACTACCATAAAAACACAAAAACCCGGTTAACCAGGTTAAATATGCATGATACAAAAATTTACATAGCAGAAATTATTTTAATAATGTTTGTCCTGTCATTTCCACCCATGTGTCAAATAATATGACACATGAGCAGAAATAAAAACCCTATAAAAATATTATAAAAGGGTTTACCAAACTTTTCTCAGTTGATCCTTATGTAATTTTTCCTGTAGAATCCATTTCTGCAAAGTATATTCCCTGCCTGTCTGTCTGTCTCTCTGCCTGCCTGCCTGCCTGCCTGCCTGCCTGCCTGCCTGCCTGTGTGCGTTTGTGCGTGCGTGCATGTTGTGCTGGGAAGTCTCAGAAGCCACTAAGTGTCCAGAATGCTACCAGCCTCCACCTGAGGGGTTCTACTGCCCACAGCACTCACCTGACACAAAGTCCTGGATGAAGAGGTGAATGTCTCCCTCACTTACCCAGGTCCCCGGAGACTCTGATTTAGTCAAATATGCTAATTGTCTAATTAATTATGCACAATACAACAATATACTTTGCAGAAATGGATTCTACAGGGAAGAATACATAGGAATCAATTGAGAAAAAATTGGTATCTTTATTCAGTTTTGGTAGCTTTAATCAGGTTTTTACAGCCTTCTCCCTGTCTATCATGTTGGGGTAATGCGAGATAGTACGTTATATTTCTTTATTCTTTTCTTTTTTGAATGATTTTCTTTGTAGCATGATACTGTTGTGTTGCATCAGGATAAACATGAAAGTAGTTGTGACATTGCATTCCATGCCATGACAGTCATTTTAATCAGTGTTCAAGTTTCTTCCTCCGATGTTCCATTACTTAACTAGAATGGAATCACAATAATGTTCCAAGCCTTTCTCATCAACAGAACACCTGTCCTAAATGAAAACCATTAACTATTAGCTTCCTTGCCAAAAAGAAAACTAGTTTAGCTGGTTGTACTCGAGAGTAACACTCTCTTCAAAGCCAGCAGTCTCTAACTGTCACTCTGAAAATAATTGTGCTAATGTCACTATAACGCTGAAGGTTATTGTGTTTTATTCATCTTATTTCAAATAACACAACACAACGCTAGAACAAAACAAAAAAAAGATTGTGTGTGGTGGGTCTTTAAAGGGTGAATAAGCAGCTTCCTTCTGTATTTGATATAGATTTTATTTTTCATTTTCATAGTTACAGCAGTCTGGAGACAGAAATGGTGTATTTGCCATTAAAAATAAATAAAAAAATAAAAAAGCAGTACTGTGATAAAAGTGCAACGACCTCCCCTGTCAGTACTCCCAGGTCCATTTCTGGAACAGTTGTGCATGTGTGTGTGTGTGTGTGTGTGTGTGTGTGTGTGTGTGTGTGTGTGTGTGTGTGTGTGTGTGTGTGTGTGTGTGTGTGTGTGTGTGTGTGTGTGTGTGTGTGTGTGTGTTGCACGCGCACATACGTGCGTGCATGCATGCGTCTGCCTGCCTGCCTGCCTGTGTGCATTTGTGTGTGCGTGCGTGTGTTGCGCTGGGAAGTCTCATAAGCCACTATAGTGTCCAGAATGCTACCAGCCTCCACCTGAGGGGTTCTACTGCCCACAGTAAAACCCATTCACCTGACACAAAGTCCTGGATGAAGAGGTGAACAGAGGCTCGGAATTAGTCAAATATGCTAATTATCTAATTAATTTAGCACAATACAACAATATACTTTGCAGATTCTACAGGGAAAAATACAACTCAATTGAGAGAAGTTCGGTACACCCTTTAATCAAGTTTGTACAGCTTTCCCCTGGTCTATCATGTTGGGGTAATGTGAGATAGTGTCTCACTTTACCCCGAAGCAATTGTCTCACTTTACCCCATAGCCACATTTTGGGAAAAAGGACATCTCTTATCAATTCAGGGTAATCTTTAGCTATCATCTATCACATGGATTTATAAGTTGGTAGTTCATCAACATGTATGATATAAAATGTTCTCCCCGATTCAATTTGCTTTGACACAACAGCTGATTATGTTAACAGCAAGAACATTTACTTTTACATGTAAAAAACATATTTTTGTGAAAAAAGCATGTTTTCAATCAGGTCCTCTCCTTCATGGCAAGTGGGAAATTCAAGGGTCTTGAAAATATAATGGTCACATGACCACAAATGTGTTCCAATGCCTAGATACAGGGGGTGTCTCGAGGGCGGATTCACACTGCAATCCGTTTGATTAGAACTGTTTCTGAAAACGGTTGCGCGCCCCCCGACGACCAAACCTTTTCTGAGCCGGGGTCTCGCACCCCCCGAAGTTCACACCTCGACAACTGAGAAACAAGCCTATTTGCATATCAATAGACCTGTATAGTAGGTGTCGAGTGACGTTCGCTGATCTACAAGCTCACAATGCCTCGCATCCGCGACGTGTTGTGAGCTTGTAGATCTGCTATTTTCCAGGCGCAGAAACTTGCAGAATGATGAGCGAGTAACTGTGTCAGAAGTCCAGCGCAGCGCACGTTATTATTTTTATTATTTAATAATCAACGTAGACTGCAATTGAAACACTTTCACAAGCCAGTGTGGCTTAATATTCACATTAAGGTAACAAGCACATCAAGCAGGCACACTGCATGCACTGCACATTATTAGAACAAGTTTGCTAGTGAGTGCAAATCAGTGGCTTCCTCAAAGAAAAAGAAACAAGGCGAAAAAGCGTTGGTACACTTGTATTTCGCCTTATCGCTACGACACCAAAACGGGACGTGCCCGTGCTGTCTTCGGCTGGAGAGTGGAGTCGGAGATGCTGCTGCTGCTGCTGATGATGATGATGATGATGATGATGAAGAAGTTGGCGGTGTTGACGGACTCGGATTTATTCGACGGGAGATGGGTTGTGATTCTAGGGTGTTAGGGTTAAATAAATAAATGTATCTTTTTCATCTGTGGAGCTCACAGTTTTTAGCAGGGCATCCTTAACTTTATGATAGTGTAGTTTGAGCCACTTGACTTTAGCACGGCATTGTTCGATTGTTCTGTTAAATCCACGCACACGCATACACTCACTGAATACCGAAAATATGTCTGCATTTTTGTGTGTATTGTCTAATTGCGTTTGGATGTCAGCGTCTGCCCAAATCTCCAGCAAGCAAGCAATCTCTCTGTTAGACCAATGTCGCTGATTTCATGGCCATGTTGACAACTGTTACCTAGTGTTTATTTGTGGCGACGTCTGACTTGTCGACTTTATATGAGGTCACGTTCAACATCACTACCGTTTTTGTGGACGGTTGCTTCACACTGCAGCTCACCGTTCACAAGGACGCATCAAGCAGCCTCGAGACTACCTCCGGAGGTGGTTTCGAGGCTGGTTGCGTTGATCCGTTTCTGAGGAAAACCGCAGGCTTCACACTGTCAAAACATCTGCCAAGTAGCCTCGAGAACGTTCCCGAGACCGCAGTGTGAATGCGCCCTCAGTTTACCTGGTGTCTCAGTTTACCCTGCTCTCCCCTACCCTAATTTATTCACTTTTACTATGGCCTGTGTAGCAGAAATATATACCAATATCTTATAATGTATAACCTTTCTCTTAGTTTAGTCAGGAACACTCACATCAAAGTAGATTTAACCATTTAACACATACATCACATGGAATACAGTTCATCTTGGCGTTAAAGGGCTCCGCGCTCGGAGTTCCCTGAACTTTATTTGAGCAGCTTGCTATGCAAAAAAATCCAAAAAAGGTGGAAAGAGTACTGAAAAATCCTACTCAAGTAAGAGTAAAGTACTAGTACGAGTAAAAAGTAGCCTATTTATAAACTACTCTTTGAGTAAAAGTGCTTATTTATTTATTTTCATTTTTACATTACATTTTAAACGTTATGATTACCTAGGCTGTCCCAATGCGATGTCATTAACCAGGAAGAGAAAAACACTAATCAGAAAACCAATTTTTAAGAAAATATATTATGTCAACTGTATGTAAACAATACACACAAATCAAGTGCTCT
Organism: Nannobrachium achirus; assembly: GCF_963921795.1. Taxonomy (NCBI): domain Eukaryota; kingdom Metazoa; phylum Chordata; class Actinopteri; order Myctophiformes; family Myctophidae; genus Nannobrachium; species Nannobrachium achirus. The sequence continues at coordinate 59,643,654 of NC_137818.1, forward strand.
AAATGTTGTAAACAAGGCGGGCCGGGAACTATTGCAGCTAGTGTGTTCTAACCCGGACGGTAAAGGAAGACGGACGTCACCCCACATTAAATGCGCCTGGTTTATGAAAATAAAATTAACAGTAGGATTAAACTGTTGTGTGATGTCCTTATTCAGTTGTTATGTTAGTGCAAAGATAGAACACAAGGACGCAGGTAATCAGGGAACGGTCTGTTTACTTCTCTCTCACATGTATATAACAACCATACATACTTCCTCCCGCCTATCTCCTCACTTCCTTCCCTCTACACCACTCTACAGTACACCCCCCTAGTGGCTCAGTGCCAGACCCAAGTCTGTACTGCATATGCATACTATATATGAACACAACATCAGTCTTACTTTTAACCATCAATATTTGTTCCTTTTCTCACTCACCTCCAATATAAATGTAATGCCATCTGCGGGTTAGTAGCAGTAGAACGAGCGCTCATGGGCGATACATGGTGGTTTAGAGTTGAAATGCAGCCATTTTCACAGAACTTTAAAAATAACCTTCTGTACTTTTGCAAACTGAAAATGTTTATTTAGTATGCAAAAAAAGTTAGACCAAGGCACTCTTGAGGGACAGTTATAAAGCCTTTATTTTAGGGCTAATGCATAGCAAGAAATATAAAAAAGCACCTACGCGTTGCGGCACAATGCCTTCTTCAGGGTGACTCAACAGATGCACTCCTTACCCTCTGTTTTCTGTTTATTTAGTATATCTAGTAATACATAACATAAATAATACCAATTCTTGCAATGGACAATGCAAATGAAATATATATTAAAAATCAAACCTCGGTTCGAAGTGAAGCGGTGAACTTTTATTCTATGTGTTCTAGAGCTATGAACTCTGTATACACATTCGGTTCGAAGTGAAGCGGTATGTGTTCTAACTTCTAGAGCTTCAGAATTCAGAAAATCTGAATGAATTAATGATTTTATCTGGAGGGCCGAATTGTCATGTGAAGCTTGACCAATCCTCAAAGTATTTGACATTTTTAATCATCCAATCATCAGACCGGGACCGACGTACAGATAAAACCTGTTCACTGAAATGATCATATATGGACGTGGGGGACACACATGGGACACATTTACGGACAGATAAAACCTGTTTATTGTCTCCACCAGCCGAAGGCAGGGGGAGACTATTTTCGCCCCTGTCCGTGCGTGCGTCCGTCCGTCCGTCCGTCCTCCAAGTTTGTTACCAGCTAATCTCCGGCGCCGTTGGCCCGATCGCTGCCAAACTGAGCACACACTCTCCCTGGATGCCAATTCAGAACCTATGCCCCACATTTTTCAAATCAGCCTCATGGTGGCGCTATAACAGGCCGACTTGTGTGGCCTGGTGGAGACCTGTGCTCGGAAGAGCACTGCTTCTAGTTCTGGACTGAAATAACCATATATGGACGTGGGTGACACACATGGGACACACAAAGCCACTCCTTTATGAAAAATAAACACTTGCAGACTCCCCATTGGCTTAAAGGACAGCAATTACATTTTACAATTACAATTTAGGCAGCTACGCTCTTAATCCAGAGCGACTTACAAGCAGATAATACATCAATACAATAAGCAAGATACTACGTCAAATACATCAACAACAACAAAACAAATGCACCTAGTCAGTAAAAACTTTTTGTAAAAATGTAAAAATGATAACTAGCTTTCATGTATGGTAATCGAGGGTAGGCGAATGCTACAGTAAGTGCTATGGGTTTAGGTGGAGGTGAGTCTTCAGTCTACGGCGGAGGCTAGGGAGTGAGTCTGTAGTTTTAAGTTCAACAGGGGGTTTATTCCACAGTTTGGGGGAGCAATGATTAAAAAGTGTTGTCAAATTACGCAGCAAGTAAATATAGACCAACTATTAGGTCTTCAAGCAAGCTGGTAAAGACACAATCATTAAAGAAGCATGTGAAAGAGAATGAACCAAAAAGAAAAGAAAAAAAAGAAAAAAAAATGCATTCAAAGATAACACTAAACATGTATCTCAGACAAGGCAGACTCTTCACTGGTGATGGCTGGGTTTGTGGAAGTCTTTCTCTGAGGCAGCTCATCAGTGAAGGTGTTCTCCAGCAATTTTAGGAGAGACAGTTTGTGAATTTCATCCTTGAAATCTTTACCCATGAAAACGTACAACAGCGGGTTCAGACAGCTGTTGAGAAATGCCAGGCAGATGGCTATGGGCTCCCCGATGTCGATCACATACTCACTGGCCTCTGCCCACAACGCAATCTGTTCCATGATGTGAAAGGGGGCCCAGCACAGGAAAAATCCAGTGATAACAGTTGCCATGATTTTGAACCAGCGACGTGAGAGGCTGGCCCCCGAGTGCGTCCTCTTGAGCCGGTAGAACATGACAGAATAGCAGGAGACGATGATGGTGAAAGGGACCACGAAGGCCATGAAGAACTGAGAGAAGACCATGACCTTATATCGAAATGTCCACAATGGATTGTTTGTATCGTTGAGTGCAAAGGTGGCTATGCACTTGATGTTCTCTCCCTCCACTGTGTTCATAAAGAAGAAGCAAGGGGAGCTGAGAGCCAAGGCCAGAACCCAGACACCCAGACTCACACAAGACGCCTTTTTGACAGTGCGGTGGATTCTGACCCAAAATGGCCACACGACACTTGCACATCTGTCAACACTGATGACCATTAGAATGTAGACACTGGCGTACATGTTGAGGTTGAGAATAATATGGTTCATTTTGCACATGAACTTGCCAAAAGGCCAGTGGTTGTCCAGAGCTGTTTCTGTGATGATCAGCGGCAGGAACGCTGTGAAGAGGAAGTCGGCCACAGCGAGGTTGAGATACCAAATAATGTGTACTGTTTTCTTCATTCTGAAGCCTGTCACCCAGATGACAACACCGTTCCCCAGCACACCGAGCACAAAGACCAGGCTGTAAATGGTGCAGGACATGATCTTGAGGGATTTCTTGAGTTCAGCATGTTCATCCTTGGAGTCAGGGCCGTTTCCAGCAGTTGCGATCATACTCTCCATCGTCCTAAAACATAAAATAACGAAACAAAGGTAATTTACCACACCATGTATTATAATCTTTTAGGACATTATGTCATCAATACTAGGCATGTAACTTTTACCAAAAATAAAAATGCAATAATATCACGATAACAAATCCAATATATTTATCACAATATTTAAAAAAAGAAAGAAAATCTGTAGGACACAACTTCTCCACTCTGCTTGATTCAGTGATTCCAAAATAGTCTTTCAGAGAAATTCTGAAAAAAGGCCTTCTATAAGCAGGTTAGAGGCATTTGGGGGTAAAAGTGGGGAACCAGGCCATTTTACATAATTCAAGGGTGCAGAATCTGAAAAACCTGGTTCCCAATCAAAATGTTGAGTTTTTGACCTTCTAATTTGCATAACGAAGTGGCTGCCGAATTGTACATTTTGAACTATTTATTCAAGCAATATTTCTCGTTCAAAAAACAGTTTTTGAGTTGCTTGATTCAGTTTAGATTTAGATATTTGATATTTATTTTATCAATCACGCCCCCTTCCTATACAAACCCATTGTAACTTCAAACTCCATTTTAACCATGATAGATTGAATCTATTATGGTTAAAATGTTAACATTTTAACCATGATAGATTCAATGAAAACACCCATCCTTTTTTCTGGTGACTCCTGATGCCCTTCTAATACACGAACAGGCAGTGTTCTTTCGATAACCTTTTTAGTTTATTTACTATAATTATTTGGGAAAATTAGAAAAATAAAATACAATTAAGAAATTAAGAAAAATAAATGAATTTTTTTATTGACAAAACACAAGACAAACACAAAACAAGTCAGGAGTCACCAGAAAAAAGGACAGGTGTTTTCATAAAATCTATCATGGTTAAAATGATAAATCTAAACTGAATAAAACAACTCAAAAACTGTCCTGGGTGTTCCCAAAAGCTTGATTAGACGATAAAATTACTAAAGGTTTTTTGAAAGTGAAATATCCCTTGAAGAAATAGTTTAAAATTGACAATTCGGCAGCTATTTTGTTATGCAAATTAGAAGGTCAAAAACTCAAAATGTTGCTTTTTTCAGAGATTCAGCGCCCTTGAATTGTGTAAAATAGACTGGTTCCCAACTTTTACCCCAAAATGCCTCTAACAATCACATTTTTCAGAAATTCCACTAGACTAAAACGAATTTCACAAGTTCTCTCATTAGAAAAGTGCCTCGACCGGACCTCGTCAAATACCCAGGGTACACACATTTTGGAAGTCAGTCATAGCCAATCGTAATTGAATCAGAAAGATCTAACAAATACATTTAATCACATGACTCCCGAGAGAAGGCCAATTCACTAAGCTGCATTTCTACTACGTTTTGCAACGCCAAGAACAACATTTGACAAATAATTATTTCTCTATCATAATTATTATTTAAAATTATATTATAATGAAAAGCTGGCTGTTGGTTGGCTGGCTGCCATCAGTCAGTTTCACTTTTCACCTAGTGCAGTGCTGTCAAGTGCCCTCAGGCTCTCACGGTGTCTCACCCATTAATTAATCTTGCAGCTGTATTGAAAACAACTTGAGACAGGCACGCAAGTATGGTGAGTTCACTCCTCCAATATGTGACAATGTGATAAATAAGTAAACTGGCTCCTGACTTTAGTTTGTCATCATCTTTTTCTTTTTTCTACTTTTTTTTTTTTTTCTTTTTTTTTGATTAGCCAAGACACTTTTCTTTACCCCCCTTTTCTCGTGGATCGACACCCGGTTGTCTATTAGAGTAATGTTAACTCCACAGACATAAAAGCAGAAAAAGTACTATGGCACCACCTCTTTAAGCAAACAACCAACAATCAACAACAAACAACAATCAGACTTTTCATTCTCTTCTCTAACCAGTCCATGTGGTGGTTTGTAAGTAGGAGTTTTATGTACAGTATAACTTTTATATAGTGGAATTTATACTTTAACAGAAGTGATAATAAGCACCAGTACTGTGTATGTGTGTGTGTGTGTGTGTGTGTGTGTGTGTGTGTGTGTGTGTGTGTGTGGGGGGGGGGGGGGGGGGGGGTGCGCTCATGTGTGCATGCACGCTTGTGTGTGTGTGTGTGTGTGTGTGTGTGTGTGTGTGTGTGTGTGTGTGTGTGTGTGTGTGTGTGTGCGCGCGAGCATGCATGGGAGCGAGCGAGTATGTGTGTGTGCTTTTAAACATTCCACCTCTCATTTACATTCCTCACACCATTTATCAATAAGTAATCACAAATCACTCAACTCCCCCAAATTGACTCACAATTTCAACGATACACAACCAAGGTTGAGATTGAATATTAACCCAAATGCATTTGGCTCCCCATCAGGAATCAATTGGGGAAAATACATTTTATTTGAATTAAACTCAAGTCTTACCTGGCTGTGTTGTCGTGCAGGAAGAAGACGTCTGAAGACATGTTGCAATGCAAGGAAACACATTCTCAGTTGAGAATGATAGCGAAAGACATCTGCCACACATACTCATGTTTTTTTTTTTTTTTTTTTTTAAGTTGTTGAATGGAATGTTGTTATGTAATGACTAAAACTATCTGAGATCTGAAACCGCCACTTAATACCACACGCCAGGCCCTGACTTGCAACCCTCAGGGGAAGAGGAAGAGAGGGTTGACCTAAGAAAACCTGAAGACGAGACACAGAGGCGGAGCGAAGAGACAGGGAACCTGTTGGGCACAAAGGACGGTAGACATAGAAAGGTAGACGCCTCCTTCGCTTCTGGGGCATGTGCATCACGAGGTGGTTGGGGGGGTTGGGGCAGATTCTGCGTGCGTTAGAGAAACAGACGTTCGGTAGGCCAGAGTGATTTAGGCCTAGGCCAGACGGAGCTGGATATTTCATATATCCCGGTTTTTCAGATATCCACATAGAAAAATATCTAGGTCTACATGACAAAGATATCCAGGTCCAGGGATGTGCTGGCCATTGGGAAAAGCGGGATAACTCCCGAACGGCTGGTCCATTCACGGCCGGTCCAGGCCGACAATTAAAAAGAAAAAAAAAAGAAAAACGTTGGCCGCTGATAATTACGGTAACCGCCTTCGTTACATTTTGAGCACTGGCGGCCCCGATGCAATAGGTTTTCACCACAGGCCTACAGTTCTCAGCACAGTGAATGCAGCTGCTCTGCTCCTCCACTCTCTCTCCCCTCTACACATACACACATGCAGGCGATGGAGCGAGAGAGAGAGCCCTGACGGCGGTTGCTGCGATGCTTTCTCGCTGGGATCAGCTGGGCAGGGGATCGCGCCGCCCCCGCGGTGGATAAACACACTCGCTCCGTGAGTAAACGCCGGGCGATATTTCACAAAGATGACCACAATCCAGCTCTTGCCTCCCGCGAGCGCATGCACGAACAAGCCCACGTGCAATAATTTCATGGGATGGGTTACTATCCACTTGTCTTGAACCCTAATATCCCGATATTCTGAGGAGGGCTTTAGAAGAGATAGGGTGGTTTGCACCAACAATACCAACACTACTACTCTACTAATATCCAAGTAGCCCAGTGGTTCTCAACTTGTGGGTCAGGACCCCCAGGGGGGTCCCCAAATTATTTTGTAGGGGTCGCCATGATTAATTTAATGTGCAACATTGTTTTCTCACTCGACAGTAAACAAACCAACATACGGTTTAAGTGTATAGAGGGTATCTGCACATTTCTAAAGTGACAATTTAAGGACTTTTTAATAGCTCTAAAATTACAAATTAAACTTTGGCAAAATTGTCAAGTATTAGAGGCAAACATTGTGAAAATAGCAGATCTACATGCTCACGTGTAGACCTATCTGCTATTTTCTCAGTAGAACCGTGTTATACAAAATGTTGCCTGAACGCTTATAGGGTGGAGGGGTCCCCAGCTAAAATATGATTATTTAGGGCGCAGTCTGAAAAGGTTGAGAACCACTGAAGTAGCCAACTGATGAGACTTTTAAATGTTTGATAAATACACAGTGCTGTCAAACAAGTCTATGGAGCTATCTACAACATCTATTAAGATTTAATTTGCAACAGAATGTTGATACAATAGGTAGTGGGGGTCCTGATTCATCTCCCTTTAGCTAAGGGGTCCTTGACTTGAAAACATCGTCTTGCCTGCAGTGCCTGCCTGGCAAACCAGCCAGTAGCCACAAATCACAATATAAAAATAGAAATGATTGCCCAGGATATTTTATCAGCTGCTATACAACAACAACAATAATTATTATAATAATTATACTTCATTAAAAATATGTTTAAAATGGGACGTTGGTTTGTCTGGAGCCCTGCAGAAGTGTTCACTGTTCAGCCTGTAAGTTAGCTGCACTTGATCAACCATTCCAGCCCAAGGACCGCAGGTAAAAAAATAAAATAAATAAACCATAGAAACCCGGGAAAGGCCAAAATGGTAAGATATTTTGCTTTTGCAAACGATATAGTAGATCATTGCAAATTAAAATCGATTTTTCGATTCAGTTACTATATCATTACACCCCTAGAAAATACCCATCAGTGTCTGTATGTGTTGTCTTATAAAAAAAAAAAAAAAGAAAAACGAAAAAAAAAAAGAAAAGAAAAAAAGAAAAAAAAAATATATATACAGTATATATATATATATATATATATATATAAAAAGTGGTCTGATAGAGACCAAATCAAATAAAAGGATCTGCCACTGTCAGGAACTTGCAAAAAAAATAATTGCTCCTTATTTGACCTTTCAGTTGTTAGACCTTCATCAGCACATTAAAATATGTATCTGAAAACATAGGTTAGAGGGGTCGGCAACCCAAAATGTTGATAGAGCCATATTAGACCAAAGAAACTAAAAACAAATCTGTCTGGAGCCGCAAAAAAATATAAAAGCCTTGTATATCGTCGTTGTCAGGTGGAAACCTTGTATGTCCAAAACTTCGTTTTGTATTTATCATTTACAAAATGGACTAAACTCGTGAAAACAGCCGATCTACAAGCACACAACGCCTCGCACCGCGAGGCGTTGTGTGCTTGTAGATCTGCTGTTTTCACTACTTTTGTGCGTCAGTATTGTATGATGAAGCAGGGCTTTACTTTGCGAGAAAAAAAAACATACAAATTTGAAACTTGAAGATACAAGGTTTCTGCCCGACAGTGACAACATATTAAGTCTATATTAGCTATATTAGCCTACTGTCAAAATGCCTACTGTCAAAATGTTACAGCATTGGAAAGCGTTAAGAATGTTTGTGTCATGTTTGTCCTCCCACAGAAACCATATTAACCCTTTCCAAGCCACGGGGAGCCCCTTAATGTTAAAACCGTACTATATCGAACTTCCTGGGGGGGGAGGGGCAGCCAATCGTCTTTTCCCGTACTTTCCCGTATTTACCGAAATAAATGATTTTCATCCGAAAATCGGCGATCGTCTAACCTTCCCTAGTCACCACTCGTGCATCGATAGCTCATGGCTGGGCTGAGATGAAGCAGAAGTGATGTCATTGGCCTTTCCTTTTCCAAGGCACATTATCCCATTCGGTTACTGTCTGTACCCTGGTGCTTCTACAGCAGCCATGCTAGGGGCTATGCTAGCGAAAATTTTCAGTTCTGCTCTTGAGTCACACATGGATTATTTGCGGGGACATTTACGTGAACGGATCGCGCACGCAAAACGCACGGGGAGATCGATGATCGGCCAAAACCACCACTTTATCCCAACGGAGATCGAGAAAATCACAGTGAGTTACTGACCTGGGAAAAAAAAGAAAAAAAAACAACGGCGCTGTTCAAGATGGAGGGGCTGCGGGCTCATGTTTATAAACATAATATTATGTCTCGATCACAATACAATAATAGAAATTTCACGGCTAATCTACCAACCCCCATTCTATTTCGGCTTACAAAGTGTTAACAAAACCCATTCTGAGCCCCAGAAATTAACGGATTATAATGTCCAGAGTGCCTCTCGCTGGCTCCATTAACGGCCACTATCTTATTTTGAAGGCTAGAAGTCCATAGCGTTAACACTTCCGGTCTGACGTCATCGCGTCATGACGTCATGACGCTGGTCGTACACGTGGTGTTGTGTAATGGCGGAACGGAGCTTTTCAACATGTGTTTTATTAGCGAGCATCTATTGCCATCCTCCCACTTGAAAGTGTTGTTTGGAGATAATGGACATTAAAGATGAGATCCCCCGTCTGCCTCAATGTTATGGGATTACTATTTTGTGCTTGTGGATCCGTGATGATCATAAATCAGCGACGGAGATCGGCTCGGGACCATCCGCCATTGTATCCGGTAATATAACCGCCGTTACAGTAATATATTACTTTTCGCGATTATACTCGGGAATGGCACTCTGGGTACTCGAGTATTTTTCACGAGTATTCTCGGGAATGGCACTAAATCGGTTAAAACAAAAAAAAATCACCCTATCATTTTCCCTTTTGAAAAAGCTCCAGGGAGCCACTAGGGTGGTACTAAAGAGCCGCATGCGGCTCTAGAGCCGTGGGTTGCTGACCCCCGGGGGTTAGACTAATAAGTAACTTGGTAATGAACATTCTAAGCAACAACGGTAACAAATGAGACTACAAACAAAACATTAGGCACACACGTGAGTCAGATTTTAACATTCCATCGCCTGAAGTGCTGCGCCCTTCAGATTGGTTCAGATAGACACAGGTTTCCGTTTCAAACTGACACTTCAAATTAAAATGTCCAAAAAAGGAATTTTAGTCCGAAATTAATAATTTTAATATTAGCCTATTTTTTGAATTTTCAAATGTCCTTTTTTCCATATTCCAAGAATATTCTAAATTTTAATATTAACTTATGACAGTTTGGTTTTACAAAACACAGGATAAGATGTTAATTTCCTTTGTGCAGGCACATGCGTGTGAGAGAGTGTGTGTGTGTGTGTGTGTGTGTGTGTGTGTGTGTGTGTGTGTGTGTGTGTGTGTGTGTGTGTGTGTGTGTGTCATCTTGGTGGTGAATGATGGATGCAAGGGAGGGGGGGGGGGGGGCTAGGGTTAGTTTTTAATCTAGGACGCATCATCAGTAGTGTTCCTCCAGGTCTTAGGGTGTTTCGGCCATTATACACTATACACCCTCTCCGGAGGCGGCCAGCTCAGGGTCATGAGTCCCGAACTTGCGTCATTTCCAATTAATCATGAGAGTATCGTTCATCTTATGGATGGCAGACTTCTCATGGGACTGTGCAAGGCAGGGGCGTCCTTTTCCCTGAGTCAAGCCTATAGGCTGACCGCATACCTCCTGGCTCAAGTTTAGGCATTTAGCAGAAGCTCAATGCCCAGACTGGAAGCTCCAAATCCAAGCGACCCACAACAAGCAAAGCAATACAATAAGCAATAAGCAATACAACAATCAAAGTGATTAAGCATGAGGATAGCGTTATGCCCCCTCCTCATGGGACTTAATCAACATCAATACCCAAACTGGAAGCTCCAAATCCAAAGCGACCCACAACAAGCAAAGCAATACAATAAGCAATAAGCAATACAACAATCAAAGTGATTAAGCATGAGGATAGCGTTATGCCCAGGGGCATAGTTCTGCCGATTTAAAATGACTCCAATACGGAACTAAAACTTCCTATGATTGGCCGCTAGTTGCGCCCCGGCCGATCGCAAAAAGAATTTCCCACCATTGGATCCCATTCATTTTCCCCTTTCATTTTCTAATCATAATGGTGATTGAATGCCTTTCAATCACCATCATATTCGTTTTGTCGAAATGTGGTCCAATGTATTTTAAAATAAATGATAAAGTTGCGGGGGTATTAGTTACAAAAACTAATACCAGCCGGCTGTGTTCTTCTTCGTGTGCTGTATTTCGGGAGGCTCCGACCACATTCTCCCATGTATCCCTGCGTTGCACGTGACCGTTGGCAGCCAATAGCATCTCTGATGCTTTTACAATTCTATGATGGCGACACCCATTCCAAGGAGTAGAAAGGGCCATTTGCGCTGCATAGAAACCAATGGCTTCGCTTCGTCCATGTTTTTCTACAGTCTATGGTTATGCCCCCTCCTCATGGGACTTAATCAACATCAATACATCAACTGCATAGAGATATCAATCCAGAACAAAGAACAAATCGTATATACCTATACAAACGCTATCTAGCTTGGTTACTTTGGGGCCCAGCAGGGGTCCTTCCTCCTCATAAAAAGCCACTGGCTGCTTCTTTCGGCTGCCTCCGATGCAGCTTTGATGGCTGAACGCTGGCTTTGGCCTCTAATTCCCAGGTCTGCAAAGAGTCTGGTTGTAGATCTTGCCACAAACCCTCTGCATCCCACCTCCACTGGGCGGACTTCAGCGTTCCAGCCGCCATATTCCAAGAATATTCTAAATTTTAATATTAACTTATGACATATATACATCTGCTATATAAAATGCCTAAACTACTTATGTGTTTCTAAACAGGCTTATAAATCTTACAGTGATTCATTATCAGTGGTGTAATGGTGATGTTTTTCCCCCCCGCCTAACCTTGACTACAGCAAAGCGCGCCGCCTACAGGCTACAATTTCAGGAAAATTGGCAATCGTGATTATGAGCAGTGGAGACATTATGTGAACTTGTGAAGGTGAAATAGTTGATGGTTGCCCAGTCGTCGGGGCCGTTAGGGATATTTCATGCTAATCAGTCTAAAAGTGCCAAATTTTGCACAGATGTAGCCCAGGGCATGCTCTAATGATTTAGCTAGGGCACCCGAGTCGGCGACCTTCGGGGTCGCCACAGCGGAAATGGCCCCAGAAAATGCCCACGAAAGTGTCAAAGTGATGAAAAATGATGAGTCATCACTTTTTTTTATCACTAAACCATTGTTTTCTGGGGCCTTTTGTAGCCCAAGGAATGTTTTTTTTTGTGCAAAACAAATGCTTGCAATGGATTCAGCATCATGACAAACCCCTAGTTATACCCCTCACATCCTACTTGAAAACCCAGAAAAAAAATGTTTTTCTGGGTATTTTCCTCCTGTATAGAAAGTCGATGGGAGCCCAACTTGATTTGGCCACTGTGGCGACCCCGAAGGTCGCAGACTTAATAGTAGGAAATATTAAGAAAGTTCGAGAGCCACATGTGTCATTTCTGGGGGAGAAATAGTGGGGCGGCAAAAAAGAAAAAAGACCACTTAAACCCCATTTTTAAGATCCCCTATCTTCGCTATTTCGGGGGGTTGGGTTTGGGGAAAATAATTACAATTGAGGTTAATTGTGAATACTAGGGGGCAACTATTGTCACCCACAGAGACTACAAATGACATTTGGCATACCGTACATACGTTTGTAATGTTGAATAAGTATTATGCATATATACGTTGACTCCGGAGGTCCCAGAGGTCGCAGGTATGATTCTCCGTTCCAGCTATCACTGCTCCCCTCCCCCTCGCGCTCCTTGTGGGCAGCACTGGGTTCAGCTGGGTTAAGCTGGAGAACTGCAGCTGGGTTGGGCTGTATATTACTGAATTTCCCCCGCGGGAGGAGTAGGTAACTATTATTATTATTGTATACTGGGGATACTGGATACGTAACAAATGTAAGTATTGGCAGTACTGAAGTGTTGTACAGAGTGTTGTTTCTAATCATTTGAATGTTTGTTGCTGTTTTATTTAAAGCACTTTGTGAGTTCTCTCTATGAAAAGTGCTAAACAAATAAAGATGACTTACTTACCTTCTTATGAATGTGAGTTGTGAGCTTTCCTTCAAAATCATCATGGGTGTTACACAACCCATTGATACAGTATGCAGCCATGGCAATGCATGTAAAAAGTAAAGCCTGATAAAAGTATCAAACTCCCTGTTAAAATGCACCAGAATACACAAGTTTATGAAGGAGGGCACTGCAACAACCAATCATTGTAATTACTCCATGTATACTAGGATAGGCATTCATAAGCTTTCACCTGTAACAATGAATAAGTGGATGTATGACCTGATAAATGTATGTGAGTGATCAAATAAAGTAAACTAAACTAAAATTTGATTGATTAACAATTACCATACTTAGGCTACAAAACCATGAAAATACTAATTTGCTGTTAGGAATGATACGGGCCCGGCCGGGACTCATTGAGGCCCGACCTTCAGATCACATGACCTTTATTTTATTAGGCCCGTTCATTGTGGCTTGCCTACTGGCCCGGTTTTGAGTTGTTCCGCTACTGGAATAGTTACATGGCAAAATCAAAAGCTGTTTGTTTTTGCCAACACAAACCTTTGGACACAACCTTCTTGGTGACTTTTATTACATGCTTTTATTAATTCATGATGCACCTGTGATTATTTTACATTTTACATCGGCTATTTCCACTTTTGAGCTACACTCTTGTATGAAGATTTTATTAGGGCATTCATTTATAAACTTACAGTATACTGTACATAGCAAGTTGAAATATGGAGATAAGAGGTTTCTGCCTGACATCTACAATATTTCCTATTTATAGAAGCAGTAGTAGCAGTGTAATACAAAAATAAGATAAATAAAGAACCAACAAATCCAGCTGAAATAAAAATAAAAAGTATGTTTATTTTATTTTATGTCTAGGCCTACACCTTCACCAATGAGGATCAAAAACAACATACATACAATATACTGGAGATCAGAATCATTACAAATCTTAACCCATCACATTTGAAGCCCAAAGTCTTTCCAAAAAGACTGCATGTGTAAACGGGATGTAAGTGATATAATCACTCAATCTAACCCTATCCCTAATAAAATAGCTTTATATTCTGTTATAGTATAAAAGTCCATCTTATACCTGTATGTCTTGTTGACTACAGCTAGTTTAAATGTCAATGTTACTTGTCATAAATGTCCACTTTCATTTCAGGTGTGTAAGTGTTTGTCATCGTGGCCCTGACTGTAAAATCACGGTCTGAGTGAGAGATCGAAAAGCCTCCGTTCTCTGGGTTGTTGTTATACATCTCGTTAAAAAGCTGTTGGTCGCAGGCTTTGTTCTTGTCAAAGAATCCCACCGCATACCAGTTTGAGTACGAGGCGTAGTCGAAGGGCACAGAGAACATGACAGCTAGTTTCTTGTGCGGATTGCCACGGGGCTTATGGAGCTCGTAGGTGAAGACACCGACAGCGCCAGTCACAGTGCGTGGTTTCTTCTGGAACTCCACCGTGGCCTCCCTGTGCAAGCCGATTTCGCCTGGTAAATCTTTGGTGCAACTGCCACTGTGAAACTTCCTTAATAATAGGAAGAAGGGGTAATTATAATAAGGGTAATAATAATAATAATAATAATAATAATAATGAAAATATAAAACACATTTGTAAAAAAATAAACAAATACCTGGGTTTCATAAGTGAATAGGAAGAATGGTTGCTGATCGTAATGGTGCACTGGCGATGAAAAGTAAAAGCATCAGGCTCTCCCTTAGAAACAGCAGCAGGCTCTCCATGATATGCGTGCCATGCCCACCCTGCCATGATGATAACTGAAAAGACAAAGCCTGTCGAGTCGTGAGGAATCCACTGGGAACTGAATTCTGTCTTACCATTTATATTGTGATGTCATGTGTCGTGATGTCATGTGAAGCATGACAATGGTGACAACAGTGTGACCAAAAGCTTCCCTTTTGAGTCGTGGGGAATCCACTGGGAACTGAATTCTGTATTACCATTTATATTGTGATGTCATGTGTCACGATGTCATGTGAAGCATGACAATGGTGACAACAGTGTGACCAAAAGCTTCCCTTTTACGTTTGTGCAAAAGTTTACAAATAGCAGGTTCACTTTGCAAGCAAAATGTATACATAAGCCGGTCGATTTGACATATAGTTAGGTCAAAAATGGCAGTTCCGTGACCGTGGAGAGCAAAGGTCCGTTTCTCAATGGATTTGTCATCTAGAAGGGTTATTAAACAAATTTGGCCGGGGTGTCTTTTTTAAAAGGGTGGGGAATTTTTTTTAGAGACCAAAATCCAAAATGGCTACAATCAGCTATGACGAAAATTAACTTTTCAATGGTTTGACCTACAGTTATGAATAAAACTAGTTTTCTGTGACTTTTTGGGTTGAGGAATCCATAATTGATGTTAATTTAATGATTTAACCTGTTTTCAAACTTCTGATCCAAGATGGCTGCCGACTATCAGCTCAGAAAGGTCAATTTTTTAACATTGTCATAGAACCTTCATATTAGGCTCTAATGAAAGCTCTGCTCAAGCTAAAGCTAGTACAACTAAAATAATTACACATAGGTCACCTCAAAGGTCATCTCAAAGGTCAAAAAGGTCACCGTTGTCTTATACAGTGATTATTTATCAAACTAATAGACCGCTACACTTCATCGGAATCTGTTGATTCTCCACACTGGCTCCACTCATCATCATCAGATTCAGTACTATCATTTGAAGAGTCACAAGGTGGGAGCTGCTGGGGAAAGGGGGAAAGGTGTGACACATTGGTCGGCACTTCAAATTCAACAGTTCTCAACCATAACCAAGGGGTAAGGGATGCTCTAGCAGGTTGTAATGGAGCTGGCAAAATGTAGGGTAGTTTGTCCCTTAAAGATGAAGATTCAGTGAGTCATCATCAGGAGGAAGATGTAGTGTGAATTGTTTCTTAAATGTGTCAGTTGAAGCTCTGGCCTGCCCACCGGTAATAACTGAACTCTCACCATTATAGATGACGAAGAGCACACATGACTTCATGTCTACTCTGACATCTTGCCAACACTTTCTTAGTAGGGTAGCTCTCTAAAGTTCCATGGCATATAACAACCATGACTATGGGAGGTCTACTAACTCCAAACTCTCACTCATGAGCTCTCTTTCCTCAGGACCAGACATCACTTTCCTCTTTCCGTGCCCATAGGACCCTGAGGTGTGGTCACTGCCAGTGATTACATGGATAGTTATGATGATGTCTGCAGCCTCTTCTGGCTGCAGGATGGCATGCTGAGTTTTTGTGAAACAAAAGCTGCTTGGACATACACGTCCGTGTCCTCACAATGGATGCTTGAAGACATAGTCCCTACAGTACACGCCTCACACTATACAACGTCACCCTGGCCTGCACCCGACAAACTTGTGCTTTCAACTCTTCCTTCACAAGCTTCTTCAATCTCACCTAGTTTCCTGAGTTGACCCAAGGAAGACCAAAGAAGGAATGGACACCAACGTCATTTTAGGCTCCATGGCCATCCGCCATGACACTTTGGGTGGCGGAAGTGGCACCGGAGGTTCGGTGAATAACATTAGCGGTGCCACTTCCACCACCCAAAAGTGTCATGGCGCATGGACCGTGGTGTGCCAACTTCCGGGTGGGTGTCTTCTCCTTCTTTGAGCCTTCTTGAGTTGACCATGAGTTGGTTGAACTCAGCTCCTGGGAACTTTTCTTCAGGCTTGAGGAAAACATTTGGGAAGTGTGGATGTTTTGTTGCTTGAAATGGTAAATGGTGCATTTATATAGCGCTTTTATCCAAGGCACTTTACATAGATTGTGCATTACATTCACCCATTGACGCACACATTCATACACCAATGGCGGAGGAAACCATGCAAGGCACCAACCTACTCACCGGGAGCAATTAGGGGTTCAGAGTCTTGCTCAAGGACTCTTCAACATTAACTCAGGGGGAGCCCGGATTCGAACTGGGAACCCTTTGTGCTCTAATAACGGTTTCTCTACCCCTGAGATATGCCGCCCCACATGAGGAAGATGATAATGCTCATAAGCCTTGATGCTGAAGAGTAGGTCAGCTTCAACATCTGCATGGCAAGAGAACATATTTTATCCAGATAGTCACTTCAGGGGTACTCTGAGAGCCATCCCTCTTCCTAGCCTCACAGTCGCTAGCCTCCAGATCAGCCCCATGTCCACAAGGGTGATCTGGTATTTTGGTTCCTCTGTAATGGACGACTAGCGGCTCCGCCCCCTCCAAAAGCTGCCTCCGCCACTATCACAGCGCGCCGCTATTGGCTTCATTCACTTCAATGGGAAATACGGCGGATTATACACACATTTTACACATTAAATACTAATTCAGTGTTGGACCCAGAGCTTCGAAATCTCTTCCTGGCATGCGTTGGAGGAAGGTGTAGTAGCCTACACGGCTAATGGAACAAAACTATGGAACAAAACCGCAGAGGAATATTTGGGGGAAAAAAGGGAGGAAGCCCCTGTCTGTTGGACCACAGATCGCCGTTTTTTATATAAAAAAGCCGATTTAAATATGAATACACTGTGTTGGCTAAAAGGCCATTGACCATGACTACAACACCTTATTTGTTATGTAAAATAGCTGCTGATAAAGTAGCCTAATGATGAATGAACAACGCGAAGTGTATTTTTTCTGACATGCAACAGGATGCGTGCAGGTGCGTCACAAGAGGGGGGAGAGGGACTGAGTTACTAAGGCCCAAGGTGGAAGGGCCTTAATTATTTTATACGTTAGCTATTGAAAAATAGCAGATTATATAAACTCGAGAGTGCCGCGCTGCGAGCTTGTATATCTGCTATTTTTGAAATCCCCAGATGAAGAACATTCATGTGGGCCCGCAGTGAATCCTTGTACCCAGGGCCCAGAATTTGGTGCGACGACACCCTTGGCTGTATTTGCGACTCGCTGCGGCTAAAACTTTTCGGAATCGAGACGTTTTAACGCCAGAGATATCATTTATAAGCAATCGACATGATAAGAAACATGTAGGCCTAGCCTACATTTGATGCAGTTTATTCTGGTTGTTGTGAAATAAGAGAAATAGACAGAGTAGGATACTGCCTACCTCATTCGTCGCTATAGGCTGTTTAAACACCATCATCACAGATCAAATAAATACATTAACACGCCGCGTCAAATTCACTGGTAGGTATATTTATTATATTTATTTGTTGTCTTTCTTACCTTATGTACACAACTGTCCAGTCCAGTCAGTGATAAGTTGCTTTATATCAGATGAAGTAGCCTATTCCTTGGTGCTTCTTCATATAAACACATAGAATGTTTGTGTTGGTATAAATGAGTAGCCTACACATATTTTCTCAGTTCATATGACTTGATGAAAGTAACTCATATTCCGCCCAGGTCAATAACACTAATCATTATAATGGCATGAATCGATCTAAACAAATAAAGTCTGTGCTGATAATGATGATGGTAGTATGCTTATGGTTTATGTTAGGCAGGCCACTTAATAGATATATAGATAGAGAGATATCTTTATTATCCCAAGGGGGATAATCAGTAGCTATTTAACATAACAAATAAGGTGTTGATGTTATAGTCATGAGCCATTTAGCCAATACAGTGTATTCATATTTAAATCTTTCCGAGTCAGTGTAAAACGGCTCTGAATCCAGCAGAGAACTTCTGTATTCTCTGCTGCTTTGTTTTAATAGGCCTACATATTTTTCTAATTTCATGCCAGGTCTTGTTGACGGATTTGGAAGAGATTTCGAGGCTCTGGGTCCAAAACGCGACATGCAGTGTGTCTGTGTGTGACATTCTCCTCCATCGTGCTGACAGTGTTGTTGAATGACTGAGTGAGGAATGTCGGACTTCAAAGAAGTAACGTGGAGGGAAAGGTGGGGGCGGAGCTCCCGGTACTCGTCCATTGGGTCTAGGTTGAAGAACTCTTAACGACTTAACAGTCTTGCACATTGACCCAGATGGAGAGATCGAGGCTGTCGGTCCACCAGGGCCTACAGCCTCGATCTCTCCATCGGGGAGATCGAGGCTAGGGTAGGACAAGACCTGTCAAATAGCTCAGTATTCAAATCCTTCATGCACAGCATCCTTCAGGGTCCTGAACTGCTTGCTCAATGCTCATCGATGGTAGCCTGACACTTCAGTCCGCACATCACCACCCCCTGTTGGTGGGTGGTTTATCCCACAAACGAAGTGTGTGATTGAGTCTGGCGCTAAGTCAGGCTACATCGATGGCAGTTGATACCAGACCGATGTGGGGAAATAATCTGACATCCACCTCCCATAGTCATGGTTGTTGTCATATGCCATGGCACTTTAGCCGGTCCACGAAAGGGCTACCATATAAGAAAATGTTAGAAGGTGATGTCTGATCCTGAGGCAAGAGTTAGAATGTGTCAGTATGTGTGCTCTTCGTTGTCGTCAGAGCTTCAAAGTGGCACATATAAGAAACAATTTACACTCTGTCCTCCACCTGAAGATGACTCACCGAATCTTCATCTTGAAAGAACAACCTTACATTTTGCCAGCTCCATTACAACCTGCTAGAGCATCCCTTACCCCTTGGTTAAGGTTGAGAACTTGTGAATGGGAAGTGCCGACCAGTGCATCACACGCTTCCAACCTTGCCCCAGCAGCTCCCACCTTGTGACTCTTCAGATGACAGTAGTACTGATGATGAGTGGAGCCATTGTGGAGAATCAACAGATTCCGATGAAGTAGAGCAGTCTATTAGTTTGATAAATAATCACTGTATAAGGCCAAAAGGTGAGCTTTTTGACATTTGAGATGACCTTTGAGATGACCTATGTGTAATTATTTTAGTTGTACTAGCTTTAGCTTGAACGGAGCTTTCATTAGAGCCTAATATGAAGATTCTATGACAATGTTAAAAAAATGACCTTTCAGAGCTGATAGTTGGCAGCCATCTTGGATGAGAAGTTTAAAAACAGGTTAAATCATTAAATTAACATCAATTATGGATTCCTCAACCCAAAAAGTCACAGAAAACTAGTTTTATTCATAACTGTAGGTCAAACCATTGAAAAGTTAATTTTCGTCATAGCTGATTGTAGCCATTTTGGATTTTGGTCTCTAAAAAAAATTCCCCACCCTTTTAAAAAAGACACCCCGGCCAAATTTGTTTAATAACCCTTCTAGATGACAAATCCATTGAGAAACGGACCTTTGCTCTCCACGGTCACGGAACTGCCATTTTTTACCTAACTAATATGGCTCAAACTGTGGGAGGAGTAGCGCGGCAAGATAAAGTTTATCTGGAAAGATGGAAAGAAAGAAAGTCGGACAAGTACTTCTGTCTGTCTGTCTGTCTGTCTGTCTGTCTGTCTGTCTGTGTGTGTGTGTACGTGTGTGGCTTCACACGTGACTGTTCAGTCAACAGGCTGATGCTGCCACCACAACTTCTCCTCCTACTCAATGACTGGCTACAGCAAAAAGAAAAAATGTCACCTGACCAAATTGCTATTGCATCAGCTGAAATATTTTAACCCTTAGGAAATATTAGAGGTTTGTTGGATGCAATCAACACTAAAAAACACTGCCATACAGCATTTAACATTCAACTCTAGGCAAGCCCGTCTTTTGGTTAAATAAGTGTCTGGGGATATTTGTGCCGGCCACATTAAATTGAGGACTTGGATATAGAGCTTGGTGCCACCATAGGAGCCTGACTTATGTGAAACATATTTTTTCCCCTTTAGATTTCCCTTTATCCGAATTTCACACAAATCGGTACACATGATAGTCATGTGATCGGAACAGCACTTCCTCTATTACGCTTTGCAGTCGAGACCAGACTGAAAATGCTCACCTTCACCCATTATTAGTTCTTACTTCTGGGACTCTATAAGCTTTGTATAGGACTGCTACTAAGTATAATATATATATATATATATATATATATATATATATATATATATATATATATATATATATATATATATATATATATATATATATATAATGGTGTCCAAAATAACGCGTTATTAACGAGTTAACGCACTAGCCTATTAACAGGATTAAAATTTTTAACACAATTTTTTTTGCCTTTTTTTTTTAACCTTTGAGGCCTCCGTAGCGCTCCCTCTGCGCTCCGCATCTCAGAGTGTCAACATTAGCTAGCCCAGAGCAGAGCTCAGCTCAAAGTCAGGAACGGAGCTCAAGCTCACTGTGTGTGAGACCATGAGTGTGTGTGTTTGTCTGGATCGAAGCTGGGTTGAATGAATGATGAAAAACACAGTGGAATTATCATCTACAGGTGCCTTTAGAAAGCAACCTCCCCCTGCTGTTAGCCTGTTAGCAAGTTCGCTAACAGTTAGCCTCCAGATAGCCAGGACTACTGTCTGTAGTAGGCTACAGTATGTTCAGCTGGGCAGCCCCGAGCTGAACACTACAGTGTTCAGCTGGGCAGCCCCCAGCTGAACACTGTAGGAACGAAATGGTGTGTGTGTGTGTGTGTGTGTGTGTGTGTGTGTGTGTGTGTGTGTGTGTGTGTGTGTGTGTGTGTGTGTGTGTGTGTGTGTGTGTGTGTCTGTGTGTGTGTGTGTGTGTGTGTGTGTGTGGTCAGCATTTGAGCCACAGACCACCATTTGATTAGATTTATTCTCCCAGACCCCAAAAATAAGATCTATAAGGGTCCATTTGGTTTACCAACTCTCCATCATTTAGCTGCAGTGGTGGAAAAAGTACTCACATATTTTACTTAAGTAAAACCAATACTACAATGTAGAGATACTCTGTTTCAATTATAAAAGCCCAGAATTCAAAATGTACTTGAGTAAAAGTATGAAAGTGTTGAAAATAGCAGATCTACAAGCTCACAACGCGTCACGATGCGACGTGTTGTGAGCTTGTAGATCGGCTATTTTCAAACAGCCTAAGTATACAACATGGCTAAAGTGGTTCATGTATGTTTTAAATATTATAACTTACCGGTATATCTGAAAAGTAACTAGTAACTAAAGTTTTCAAATAAATGTAGTAGAGTAAAAGTGCAATATTTCGATCTGAGATGTAGTGGAGTAGAAGTAAAAGTATTGGAAAATTGGAAATACTCAAGTAAAGTACAAATACCTCAAAATTGTACTTAAGTAAATGGCAGATCTACAAGCTCACAACGCGTCACAATGCGACGTGTTGTGAGCTTGTAGATCGGCTATTTTCAAACAGCCTAAGTATACAACATGGCTAAAGTGGTTCATGTATGTTTTAAATATTATAACTTACCGGTATATCTGAAAAGTAACTAGTAACTAAAGTTTTCAAATAAATGTAGTAGAGTAAAAGTGCAATATTTCGATCTGAGATGTAGTGGAGTAGAAGTAAAAGTATTGGAAAATTGGAAATACTCAAGTAAAGTACAAATACCTCAAAATTGTACTTAAGTAAATGTACTTAGTTACTTTACACCACTGTTTAGCTGGAACCCCCTCAAGGACCACTGGTTGAAAACCACCACTGCCTTAAATGATGTAGTGCAGAGGGGTTATCATTTATAATATAATGAAATAAATAACATTGAGTTTATAATGTATTGGATACATATTGGAAATTATAAAAAAATACATTTGGATGCATCCTGCACCAAATATACAACATATTAT
Source organism: Nannobrachium achirus (assembly GCF_963921795.1). Lineage (NCBI taxonomy): Eukaryota > Metazoa > Chordata > Actinopteri > Myctophiformes > Myctophidae > Nannobrachium > Nannobrachium achirus. The sequence continues at coordinate 59,665,985 of NC_137818.1, forward strand.
GCAAGTTTGAGCCAATAAAAAATATATTTTTATTAACTACAGAAATCATGCGATTAATCGCGATCAAATTTTTTTATCGTTGGACAGCACTAATATATATATATATATATATATATATATATATATATATATATACACACACGTACACATACATTGTGGTGACTAGATCCAAACCAAAATACAACACAGAGGAATAGTGCAAGCCAACTGGCGCGTTTATTTATAATAGGCAAAACAAATTCAGAAATTTGCAGGAAGGCTGTCAGAACATACTTTTCAAATAGGGGAAATAAGGTACAATATTAACTCAAACGAATTGTCCGTTCTTTCCAGGGGAATCTTCTTCCTTGGCCGGGCCAGGTAAGGTAAGTAATGTGTTGGGGGGGGGGGGGGAGGCTTGGTTTCAGACTCGGACAGCCCAACTCAGGTGGGTTTTTTAGAATGTGCTCCAAGAAGTGCTCCTTCATCCTTTTTCATGCGTTTTCTCCTCCACGTTTGTGGGTATTTAGGGGTGCTCCATGGTAGAAAGAGACAATGTCAATACATGGTTTAGAGTGAGAACAATGGAAAGGAAATAGTGGTGTGCTTGCCTTACCGCCAGAATGCACGTCTGTCTGTGCTGAGAACCAGAGAGTGGCTGAGGGAGAGTGAGCAGCCTTTAAGGTGTGGTTCCATTCTAGCCAGAGCACGCAGGTGTGGAGACATCAGGCTGATGAAGAAGATATGTGGGCAGGTACCGTCCCTCGATGACGCTCCCCAGAGGGAGGTGCGGTCCTCTTGGGCTCACTCTACCCTCATGCCACTCTCTCTCTCTGGGGTGACGTGCCTACCTGGCGGTGGTCCTCGCAGCGACACACTACAACATACACACACACACACACACACACACACACACACACACACACACACACACACACACACACACACACAGTATATTACTACCTGGAATACAAATTCTGTTTTCAGTTCTTCAAGAGCTTCTTGAGTTCCTTTTCTTATGACACAAATGGAAACAAATAGCATGGAGGCAGAGCTCATGTACCCAACGCTGGTTTTATATCACAAATGCGAGGCCCTGTGCGACCGCACCGTTCGCTCTACCCTAGCGGCGGCCCTGTTTGCTCCAATAGCCCTTTTTTCAGGCCAAGTACAAGACATACTTCAATTTGAGTACCAATAAGCTAGGAGAAGAAAAACTAATGCCAAATCAATCACAATAATACAATATCCAAAATCACAGACAATATCCAGTCTAATATGATATGTATATAATATTGATGCCAGTTGATCATTCACTGAAAGGCCTACAGTTAAAAATACATACTACTCTATGTATGTTTTAATTGTTGTGCCATTGCTGTTATGTCTGTGTCACTGTTAGAGCTGCATGATTATGGCAAATCCTGTATTTTAAAATTATGAGTGGAAAATAGACTAGAATATTTTCTGTGATTTTGGATGTTGTACTATTGTGATTGATTTGGCATTAGTGTTCTTCTCCTGGCTTATTAGTACTCTAAGTACTCTGAGTACTCAAAATGAAGTACATCTTGTACTTGGCCTGGGGGGGGGGGGGGAGCATTGGAACAACCCTATTTTCTGGTTCTTAGCTAAAAATCGGTATCGGAAAAATGCCAGACCTCCTTTAAAACCGGGAATCGGTATTGGCCAAGAATTTGGCCAATACCAACCGGTGCATCTCTAATATTTACCTAGCCTTGCATTAAGACGCATTCTGTCGAGACTTTCGCATTGTGACGTTGGGGCGACGGCAGAAGTGTCTTACCGACTTGTCAGACAGGTCGGGGGCATGGTCGGCAAAACTGCTATTGCGGCTCTACACATGCACAAATGCGAATATAGCTTCCGGAGAAGTTCTGCAAGATGTATGCGACTTGTCCGGAAGCCTTGTTTAATGGATTAGTCCGTATTTTTAAATAAAATTTGTTTTTACCAAGTTTACTGCTTTTCCTTGTTTGCTACAATGTTAGCTGCAACAGCGCCCGTTGGTGGCTGGAAGCATTATTGTGCATTCTTCCGTACACATGTCCTTGTATGAGCGAATGGGGGAATGGATGAACGTCACGTGATAAGTGCAGCCATGTTTAACCAAACCAGTGATGCTCGATTTGGAATCGACACACACTTAGTAAAAACTAATTTTATTTAAAAATACGGACTAAAACATTGTTCGGTGTGCTATATTTCGCATTTGTGCATGTGTAGAGCCGCAATAGCAGTTTTGCAGACCATGCCCCCGACCTGTCTGACTAGTCGGTAAGACGCATCTGCCGTCGCCCCAACGTCACAATGCGAAAGTCTCTGCAGAATTCGTCTTAATGTAAGGCTAATATTTACCCATTCTCCTGCTGTGCTTCTGCATTGTAATATCTCCGGAACATATCCTTAATTTTGGACAACTCATCCCAGACTCTATGACATTCCACATACCAGGTTAATCACCTTGGTGATTACCTGGTATGTTATGTTTGTAGTAGAAATATATACCAAAGTGTATAACATTTCTCTTAGTTTAGTCAGGAAAACGTACGTCAAAATAAATGTAACCATTTATTACATACATCACATGGAATACAGTTAATCTTGGCGTTAAAGGGCTCTGCGTTCGGAGATGTTCCCTGAACTTTATTTTAGCAGCTTGCTATGCAAAATCAGGGAACGCTAAGCTAACCTCCCATAGGGATACAATAGTAGTACAGTACATATTAGCTTGAATCAGCAGACATACAATTGCAAGTATTTAAGCCTATGCCAGACTCTGATCTAAAAGTGTAGGCTGGGGTGGAGTAGGTAGCTAAGCAGCAGCTTAAACTGACTGACAGCTGATTACTGCTGGGGCTGGGCGAGACTCACGCATCCTGCATAAACTAATGCTGAAGCTTCATTTATATGTGCTAACTGCATGCTTGGTAAACATTAACACTCAATATTTATTCCGGTGGTGCCCCGAACAGTTTTTAAATGCCCTATAAACCAAAATTGTATAAACAGTAAAAAAAAAAAAAAGAAAAAAAAATAGTTTTTGCACCACAGAACCTTCAGTTTCGGGCATACTGATCATAGCGATGCACCAACCAAGAAGAGAAAACAAATGCAAAGGGAGAAGTAGCCGATCATGTGCAAAGACAACAAACGCAAAGGAAGAAGTAGCCGATCATGAGCGCTTTGCTTGGCCCAGGGGCATAGTTCTGCCGATTTAAAATGACTCCAATACGGAAGTAAATCTTGCTACGATTGGCCGCTAGTTGCGCTGTTTTCCCCCCCGGCCGATCGCAAAAAGAATTGTTCATTAACATTTTCATGAATACTGTATGGTTCCTATCGCTAGTTAAAAATTGCCTTTCAATCACCATCATATCCGTTTTGTCGAAATGTGGTCCAATTTATTTTTAAATAAATTATAAAGTTGCGCCAACTAAACTGATACCAGCCAGCTGTGTTCTTCTTCGTGTGCTGTATTTCGGGAGCCACATTCTCCCATGTATCCCTGCAGTTGCACGTGACCATTGGCAGCCAATAGCATCATTCACCCTTTGTTAGCCTCCTGGTTGGTCCCTGACAACCAGCAGGCTCTATCTGCCTTGTCCCGCCCTGGTTCCGCCTTTTTATGTTGAATTAGCTAAAACATAATTTTTGGAGAAATAAAAACATTTAAAAACATGCTGATTCACTATGCTGCCACTGAGCAGCTCCAATTGACTGAAACAAAGTTTGAAATTAGAATTGAGCACACAGAATAACAATATGAAGCAACTGAATTAACATGGCAGTGGATGGAATGTCCCACTGAATGTCCCTCCAAGTCAAAGCAACCAATGGGTGTGGAGAGGGGCAGGACAATGGGCGGGACTTGACAAAGGGTGAATTCTATGATGGCGACACGCATTCCAAGGGGTAGAAAGGGCCATTTGCGCTGCATAGAAACCAATGGCTTCGCATCGTCCATATTTTTCTACAGTCTATGGCTTGGCCCAGTGGATGCAAAATTTAGATTTAAAAAACTCACTCATACAACAAAATGTGTAATTTTGCAGTCCTCACGTTATTATCATTATAAGGAGCATGATGGTGGTCACTCAAAAATAAATATGTTTAATACAAGAATACCTTACGACCAGTTGCCACCTGTGTAGTCACGTCACAATTTTAGGTATTTCTGACCGAGCCGACTATAATAATAAATTGGTTCCAGCAATGGAGATGCTGATCCATACAACATTCCAGACAAGGTTTAAACTAAGGGGCTCTCTTGACTGTGTGGCATATCTTCAGAAAATACAGTCGGCTACTTAACAAGTCTCACAAAGGAGCATATATTATGCGCCCAGTCAGGGTAATTAAGGGTCCATGCTCAAGCTACCTCAACCCTATGTTCCCTCAGCCTTATGTTCCCTCAGCCTTATGTTCCCTCAGCCCTATGTTCCCTCATCCCAAAATAGGACCCTATGTTCCCTCAGCCCTATGTTCCCTCAGACCAAAAATAGACCCTATGTTCCCTCAGCCCTATGTTCCCTCAGCCCTATTTGGGCTGGAACCTGGAACCTCCAGAGTTCCCTGGAACCTCCAGAGCTCCAGGGACCACCCTCCGCACCTCTAGCCCGACTTAGGACACCTTCCCGGGCCGGGCGCCACCCAGCGCCGGCCTCTATACCTCCGTGATGGAGGGTGTTCCCATTTACTGCAGGAGAGTTTTTCAAAGGAAGGAGGAGGGAGAGGAGCCCTGGCTCCTAGACCACCTCCAGGCTCCGTCGGGAGGGGCGGCGCCGCCGCCGGCCTGCCCCACCGAGAGCCACTCTCTTTCCCATCCACGAGATGGCACTGGTGCCTCCCAAATCCTGGTTCTTTTTCCCCCTTCAGAGGGGAGAGGGGGGAGAGCTCCGTTCTGTTAGGTGTTTGCTTTTACCGCCCGAGAGAATTTCAAAGGAGGACACGGGGAGGATTCCCCAGGGACTGGCGGGGGTCCACGGACCACCAGAGCACCAGGGCCGACGTGCCGGACCCTCAGCCCGACTTGGGACACCCTTCTGGGCAGAGCGCCACCCAGCGCCGGCCTCTATACCTCCGTGATGGAGGGAGTGCCCACTTTAGGCACAGGCTAACATTATAAGGCAGGGACAGGGAGAACCAGCCCAGGGAGTCCCTGGAACCTCCGGAGCTTCAGGGACCACCCTCCGCGACTCAAGCCCGACTAGAGACACCATCCTGGGCAGGGCGCCGCTCAACGCCGGCCTCACTACCTCTGTGATGGGGGGAGTGCCCACTTTAGGCACTGGCTAACATTATACGGCAGGGACAGGGGCGGAAAGCCCAGGGGGTCCCTGGAACCTCCGGAGCTCCAGGGACCACCCTCCGCGACTCAAGCCCGACTAGAGACACCATCCTGGGCAGGGCCCTATTTTGGGCTGAGGGAACATAGGGCTGAGGGAACATAGGGTCTATTTTTGGGTTGAGGGAACATAGGGCTGAGGGAACATAGGGTCTATTTTGGAATTGAGGGAACATAGGGCTGGGGGAAACATAGGGTTGAGGGAACATAGGGTATAATAAATTGTTAGGGAGTGAGGGAACATAGGGCTGAGGGAACATAGGGCTGAGGAACATAAGGCTGAGGGAACATAGGGTTGAGGTAGCTTGAGCATGACCCCCCCCTGGGTCTAATGGGAATCGTCCTTCGGGAGTTTATGAGAGTGTTCTGTTATCTGGAACGAGCTAACGCGTCATCCCATAGGAGTGGAGTGCTTCCTTCCGATTCTTAACAAACAGGTGTTTCATACGAAACACTTGTGTTTTACTTTGACTTTCATAAACAGAATGCAACAGCATTGCTAAAGCTGTTGCAAGCTATACAGAAAAAGCCATCCTTTATTTTAGCCAGTTTCAAAGGAAAATCACCTTCCGTTTCTCTGTGTGTGTCTGTCCACAGTCCACACGCTGGATTAATCAATGTATGTCCAGGTGAAGCCCGTTAAAGGTCTCCTCCGATAGTTTCACAAGCAACAGAAATGTATTATGTAACATTTTAAGTCCCTATACAGAGGTTTTACAAGCCAAAATAACCGGAGCAGTGTCATGAGGTAATATTTTGCCCTTAAATATTTGAAAGGAACAGACTAAAGACTATTGTGACATAAGGTAAACTTCCCACCTTGAAAAAAATGAAATGCAACCTTATTTATTTTAGCTTTTAAGACAATCTTTTTGCATTAAGATAAGATTTTGCTTGTTAAAAAATATTTATTCAATAATAATATTAATAATATTGAAATAAATGATCAAAATATGGACTCATAATTTTAAAATAAAGGATTTGCCATAATCATGCAGCTCTAACAGTGACACAGACATAACAGCAATGGCACAACAATTAAAACATACATAGAGTAGTATGTATTTTTTACTTTAGGCCTTTCAGTGAATGATCAACTGGCATCAATATTATATACATATCATATTAGACTGGATATTGTTTGTGATTTTGGATATTGTATTATTGTGATTGATTTGGCATTAGTTTTTCTTCTCCTAGCTTATTGGTACTCAAATTGAAGTATGTCTTGTACTTGGCCTGAAAAAAGGGCTATTGGAGCAAACAGGGCCGCCGCTAGGGTAGAGCGAACGGTGCAGTCGCACAGGGCCTCGCATTTGTGATATAAAACCGGCGTTGGGTACATGAGCTCTGCCTCCATGCTATTTGTTTCCATTTGTGTCATAAGAAAAGGAACTCAAGAAGCTCTTGAAGAACTGAATACAGAATCTTTTTTCCAGGTAGTAATATACTGTGTGTGTGTGTGTGTGTGTGTGTGTGTGTGTGTGTGTGTGTGTGTGTGTGTGTGTGTGTGTGTGTGTGTGTGTGTGTGTGTGTGTATGTATTTTGTGGTGTGTCGCTGCGAGGACCACCGCCAGGTAGGCACGTCACCCCAGAGAGAGAGAGTGGCATGAGGGTAGAGTGAGCCCAAGAGGACCGCACCTCCCTCTGGGGAGCGTCATCGAGGGACGGTACCTGCCCACATAATCTTCTTCATCAGCCTGATGTCTCCACACCTGCGTGCTCTGGCTAGAATGGAACCACACCTTAAAGGCTGCTCACTCTCCCTCAGCCACTCTCTGGTTCTCAGCACAGACAGACGTGCATTCTGGCGGTAAGGCGAGCACACCACTATTTCCTTTCCACCATGGAGCACCCCTAAATACCCACAAACGTGGAGGAGAAAACGCATGAAAAAGGATGAAGGAGCGCTTCTTGGAGCACATTCTAAAAAACCCACCTGAGTTGGGCTGTCCGAGTCTGAAACCAATATATATATATATATATATATATATATATATATATATATATATATATATATATATATATATATATATATAATACTTAGTAGCAGTCCTATACAAAGCTTATAGAGTCCCAGAAGTAAGAACTAATAATGGGTGAAGGTGAGCAGTTTCAGTCTGGTCTCGACTGCAAAGCGTAATAGAGGAAGTGCTGTTCCGATCACATGACTATCATGTGTACCGATTTGTGTGAAATTCGGATAAAGGGAAATCTAAATCTAAAGGGGAAAAAAGATGTTTCACATAAGTCAGGCTCATATGGTGGCGCTATAATACTTAGTAGCAGTCCTATACAAAGCTTATAGAGTCCCAGAAGTAAGAACTAATAATGGGTGAAGGTGAGCAGTTTCAGTCTGGTCTCGACTGCAAAGCGTAATAGAGGAAGTGCTGTTCCGATCACATGACTATCATGTGTACCGATTTGTGTGAAATTCGGATAAAGGGAAATCTAAATCTAAAGGGGAAAAAAGATGTTTCACATAAGTCAGGCTCATATGGTGGCGCTATAAAATGCATATTCGGTTTAATAAGGGGGAAAGGTTTTTCCTTGGAATCTAGGCCAGAAAACACGAATGAGCCTGTTATAGCATCACAATGAGGCTGATTTGAACATTTTCAAGTTTTACACTGATTGGTGGAGTTATAGGTAAAAACACGAATGAGCCTGTTATAGCACCACAATGAGGCTGATTTGAACATTTTCAAGTGGCATTTCTTCCTCAGCCTAGTGGAAATGTGCGTACCAAAACATTTTCATGATTTGAGGCATCTGAGCTTCAAACGAAGCACTCCTGCAAACTTTGGAAACCAATCATAGCCAATCAGGAAAGACTATGAAAAACCTCAAAGACCCTTTTCATTTTATGACTATAGAGATATCACACAGACGGACGGACAGGGTGCAAAACATAGTCTCGGCCATGTCAATGAAAAACACCAATAATTTCAGCTACACTCTTGTTTCAGCAAATACCTAAAAACCCTAAAAATTCAAACCCTGCAATATGTGTAGGAATACTGTTGTACTCCAGATAAAGCATGCCCTGCATGGATACGTTTTCAGACCAGTGTACTGTTAAACTATAATCCTCTCTGTTCAGGAAACACAAACAAAATGCCCAGTTCTATTTATAGTAACAACTGTTTCATACGCTTTCACTCATAAGATCGGACGTTAAGGTCCTCTTGATGAAAATAGACAAATCATGACTTCTCTCATAGAAAAGGAATTTTATTTAACAATTAAGCAAATAAAAAAATATATTAAACGTTTCTGGTAAGACAGACAACTGACACCAAGCTCTATATCCAAGTCCTCAATTTAATGTGGCCGGCACAAATATCCCCAGACACTTATTTAACCAAAAGACGGGCTTGCCTAGAGTTGAATGTTAAATGCTGTATGGCAGTGTTTTTTAGTGTTGATTGCATCCGACAAACCTATAATATTTCCTAAGGGTTAAAATATTTCAGCTGATGCAATAGCAATTTGGTCAGGTGACATTTTTTCTTTTTGCTGTAGCCAGTCATTGAGTAGGAGAAGTTGTGGTGGCAGCATCAGGCTGTTGACTGAACAGTCACGTGTGAAGCCACACACGTACACACACAGACAGACAGACAGACAGACAGACAGACAGAAGTACTTGTCCGACTTTCTTTCTTTCCATCTTTCCAGATAAACTTTATCTTGCCGCGCTACTCCTCCCACAGTTTGAGCCATATGTCAAATCGACCGGCTTATGTATACATTTTGCTCGCAAAGTGAACCTGCTATTTGTAAACTTTTGCACAAACGTAAAAGGGAAGCTTTTGGTCACACTGTTGTCACCATTGTCATGCTTCACATGACATCACGACACATGACATCACAATATAAATGGTAAGACAGAATTCAGTTCCCAGTGGATTCCTCACGACTCGACAGGCTTTGTCTTTTCAGTTATCATCATGGCAGGGTGGGCTATACACGCATATAATGGAGAGCCTGCTGCTGTTTCTAACGGAGAGCCTGATGCTTTTACTACTCCTCGCCAGTGCACCATTACGATCAGCAACCGTTCTTCCTATTCACTTATGAAACCCAGGTATTTGTTTATTTTTTTACAAATGTGTTTTATATTTTCATTATTATTATTATTATTATTATTATTATTACCCCCCTTATTACCCATACCCTTTCTTCCTATTATTAAGGGAGTATGTTTCCAGTGGCAGTTGCACCAAAGATTTACCAGATGAAATCGGCTCGGAGGGGAAGCCACGGTGGAGTTCCGGAAAACACCATACACTGCGTGTGGCGCTGTCGCTGTCTTCACCTACGAGCTCCACAAGCCCCGTGGCAAATCACACACCAAGAAACTAGCTGTCATGTTCTCTGTGCCCTACAACTACTTCCAGTACAAAAACTGGTATGCGGTGGGATTCTTTGACAAGAACAAAGCCTGCGACCAAGATCTTTTTAATGAGATGTATTACAACCCTGTGAACGGATTTGCCAGACAGAAAGGAGGCTGTCCGATCGATCACCCAGACGTAGATTTAAGAGTCACAGCCACAATGACAGACACTTACACACCTGTCATGACTGTGGACATTTATGACAAGTAACATTGACATTTAAACTAGCTGTAGTCAACAAGACATACAGGTATAAGATGGACCTTTATACTATAACAGAATATAAAGCTATTATTAGGGTTAGGGTTAGATTGAGTGATTGCCAGACCCATGAAATGGGTAGGCCTACATAAGCAAATGTCTGTCGGTCCGGGTTTTCTATATAAAGGGTATATATGATGATGACATGATGATGACATGCCTACAAAAGGCATGATGTCATAAATGATGATGACAAACAGGGGGTCTGGCACAACCAGGTTGACCTGGTCTAGTTATATATATCACTTACATCCCGTTTACACATGCAGTCTTTTTGGAAAGACTTTGGGTTTCAAATGTGATGGGTTAAGATTTGTAATGATTCTGATCTCCAGTATATTGTATGTATGTTTTTCATCCTCATTGGTGAAGGTGTAGGCCTACACATAAAATAAAATAAACATACTTTTTATTTTCATTTCAGCTGGATTTGTTGGTTCTTTATTTATATTAGTTTTGTATTACACTGCTACTACTGCTTCTATAAATAGGAAATATTGTAGATGTCAGGCAGAAACCTCTTATCTCCATATTCCAACTTGCTATGTACAGTATACTGTAAGTTTATAAATGAATGCCCTAATAAATTCTTCATACAAGAGTAGAGCTCAAAAGTGGAAATAGCCGATCACGTCCCCATTCGAGGTTTCTACCCAACAGTGACAATATAAGCATGTAAAATAATCACAGGCGCATCATGAATTAATAAAAGCATGTAATAAAAGTCACCTAGAAGGTTGTGTTCAAATAAATTAGGGAAAAAATGCTTTTGTGTTGGCAAAAACAAACAGCTTTTGTATTTGCCATGTAACTATTCCAGTAGTGGAACAACTCAAAACCGGGCCGGTAGGCAAGCCACAATGAACGGGCCTAATAAAATAATGATCATGTGATCTGAAGGCCAGGCCTCATGGAGTCCCGGGCCCATATCATTCCTAACAGCAAATTAGTATTTTCGTGGTTTTGTAGCCCAAGTATGGTAATTGTTAATCAATCAAATGTTAGTTTAGTTTACTTTATTTGATCACTCACATACATTTATCAGGTCATACATCCACTTATTCATTGTTACAGGTGAAAGCTTGAATGCCTATCCTAGTATACATGGAGTAATTACAATGATTGGTTGTTGCAGTGCCCTCCTTCATAAACTTGTGTATTCTGGTGCATTTTAACAGGGAGTTTGATACTTTTATCAGGCTTTACTTTTTACATGCATTGCCATGGCTGCATACTGTATCAATGGGTTGTGTAACACCCATGATGATTTTGAAGGAAAGCTCACAACTCACATTCGTAAGAAGGTAAGTAAGTCATCATTTTATTTAAATCACAAAGTGCTTTAAATAAAACAGCAACAATCATTCAAATGATTAGAAACACCACTGATGATGAATCACTGTTAGATTTATAAGCCTGTTTAGAAACACATGAGTAGTTTAGGCATTTTTTATAGCAGATGTATATGTCATAAGGCTGATAAATTAATATTCAAATTTCTAATATTCTTTGAATATGGAAAAAAAGGACATTCGAAAATAGAATAAAAAAATAGGCTAATATTAAAATTATTAATTTCTGACTAAAATTCCTTTTTTGGACATTTTCAGGCGATGGAACGTTAAAATCTGACTCACGTGTGTGCCTAATGTTTTGTTTGTAGTCTCATTAGCCTGCAGACGTGGGCAGAGGGAGATGGCCAGTGGGCCAGTTGTTACCGTTGTTGCTTAGAATGTTTGTTACCAAGTTGCTTATTAGTCTAACCTATGTTTTCAGATACATATTTTAGTGTGCTGATGAAGGTCTAACAACTGAAAGGTCAAATAAAGAGTATAAGGTCGAATAAAGAGAATAAAGTTCCTGACAGTGGCAGATCCTTTTATTTGATTTGGTCTCTATCAGACCACTTTTTATATATACAGTATATATATATATATATATAAATTCTATTGGTTTTTAAAATAAGATAACACATACAGACACTGATGGGTGTTTTCTAGGGGTGTAATGATATAGTAACTGAATCGGAAAATCGATTTTAATTTGCAATGATCTACTATATCGTTTGCAAAAGCAAAATATCGTACCATTTTGGCTTTGTATCGTATCGTATCGTTTTAAAGTGTGGTAATCGGTATTCAATCATTTTGCAATGCAAATAATTGATTGTAGCAATTTTAAGAGGGAAAATGAAAAAGAGGGGTCTAATTACCTTTTCATTCCATATAGCTACTCTTTGTCTATCGATAAATGTAATCTCTGTGTTCATGCCAAGGTGGGTTTGTCCATGTGTTGAAATATAATGTCCATGTATTTGCTAGATATTCACAGTGTTTACTTAATAATAGATTTTTTACATGTTTTACACAGATTTCATCACTTTGCTAAATAGTTACTATATCAATTTTAAATCATTGTATCGTATCGCCATGAATGGACCAATATCGTCCTTGTATCGTATCGTTAACCATGTATCGTGATGCGTATCGTATCGCTGTTAAAATGTATCATTACATTACATCGTTACGTTAATCGTTACACCCCTAGTATTTTCATCCCATGTAATTAAGACAAGAATAAATCCAGTTTCCCCAAAATGATTAAATTCACTCCGCACACAAGAAAGGAGACCACACCAGTGCACAACCGTTTGTTTTCTCTTAGTTGTATTAAATCAATGAGCTTGCAAAATAGTAAGGTCCGGTGGTACAATAATGATGTTTCTCTTTTCTCTCGTTTCTTTCTGAATCCAAAGTGTTAAATACATTATGAATAAAGTTAAATAAATATGGATATGGATAAATCCATAACCAAAATAAGACAGAGACGAGTCAAAGGACTATCAATCAATTGCTGTATTTGAAGAGAGTCAGACCCCGAGAAGTTCAATCACCCGAGAGAGACTTGGAGTAGAACCGCTGCTCCTTCACTTGGAAAGGAGTCAGCTTAGGTGGTTCGGGCATCTAGTACGGATGCCCCCCGAGCGCCTTCCTAGGAAGGTCCTCGATGCACGTCCCACTGGGAGGAGACCCCGTGGCAGACCTAAGACCAGATGGAAGGATTATATCTCCAGACTGGCCTGGGAACGCCTTGGTATACTCCCAGAGGGAGTGGAGGAAGTTGCGCAGGATAAGGAAATCTGGAAGTCTCAGTTGGAACTGTTACCCCCGCGACCACATTCCGGATAAGCAGTTGAAGATGGATGGATGGATGGATGGATGGAAGAGAGTCAGACAAGGAGACAAACAGCTGAGCATACCATCCTGGTGGCAGCTTTGCTAATTCTCTCTCTTCCAAAATGGAAGTTAACATTCCATTTTGAAAACAGCTAAAATGAAATCAGTACAGATTATGACAGTAAGATCTTCGTGGGACACATTGATTCGTTCCCAGATCATAACAAGGAAGACAGTGACACGTAGTGTTGGTAACTTTCCACTAGTGACATACAGTATATCATGATTTCGTAGTCAGGGCAACCAAAGTTGCCATGACCTGTAATCAGTAGCCTGAACTTACAGTATAGGACCAAAATATGGTCTCCTATACTGTAGTGTAAGTTAAGTTCATAATATAACTTATGGTCATATGAGCCTCATACACCAATCATACAATTATGTATCATAATTCATATTTAACACAAAGCATAATAAATTCACAGATATATAGTACAAGTTACAGACACAGGGAAATAGACTTGTCGAACATTCATTGGACAGTTTAACATACCAATGAACATGAGATGGTCTCGTGTCGTAGGTCTCATGCTCAGAATGTTTTGGATTTTCCTTTATCAAATGTCCTGGGACAGTATGCTTAGTTTATTATCTTACTGTATGTATCCAGGACAAAGGATCATGTTATCTGTATCCTCACTCACAATGACTGTCGATTGATAGCCATTCTGTCTGGCATGGTTTGCATGTAGTAGCATCCGGAAATCGGCTTCCTCATGGGAAGATTTCAGCTCTTCAACTACATGCCAGTCCTTTTTGCTCAGACAATAGCATGCAGGGACGTGTTGGGCCCCTGATTCAGCCCGGGAAAAAGAATTGGAGAGGCCCTCATTGTGCGTGGCTATTGGCAGTGCGCCAGATTTTTTGGGTGGCCGGTATTCACATGATAGACAAGCCAGTGGGGCCAATGTGATTGCAAGACTTGTCTATGTCCATGGCCCATTTTGTTTATTTCTTTTCAATGAAAAATATAGTCTATATAAATATTTTTTTTATTGATTGGAACACACTGTCTAGTAAAATTATTTATATCCTGATCAATGAGAAAGTACATGGAGGCATGAGTCAATACGAAGGTTTATATGATGAAGAAAATGAAATGTGTGTAAAGAATATATATATACAGGAAATTATCAAGTGATATGCAAGATAGAGCTTTTCTCATATCCCAAAATAAACTCCCGGTTAGACACGTCCTGAGATGGTGCAATAGAATTAACACAACAGAATGTGACCTGTACCTAGCTGTAGTCAAGCTGAAACTCTGAACCATTTCCTGTTCGAATGCAATAGATCTAAAGCTGTGTGGGCCAGCATGACAATGGAATTGTTCTTAACGTAGAGGTAAACGAAAAAGCATGTAGGTATGGGGTCTTTGGAGAGAAAATGGAGAGGGAAAAGCATGATTTATTTTGCTGGATGTATGGTGTGGTCATAGCAAAACTATGGAAGACTAGATGTAAAATGTCTTTGGGTCAAGTACACATAATTCCACACAACATTGTTTTTAACCAAATTCTGTCCAGTCTTAGAAGGTAAGGGCCCGTACTCTAGACAGAAATAGAGGAAAGAGAACACCTTGGCACCTCCTTAATTTTTAACTGTTTAACTGAGAAAAAAAAGTTGATATGTATAGCAATGCATAATCGAAGTAATGTACCGTATAGTAGACTATGGCCTTACTTCACTTCCTTATTTGATTGAACTTGCTTTCAGGATCCACAAATGTAATGTTGTATTGAAATGTGTTGTATGAAATATGAGGAACTAGTTTTGTGTTTTATGAGATTCTTCTTGTACAATTTGTTAAAATATATATATATATATATATATATATATATATATATATATATATATATATATATATATATGTATTTGCGAATACAAAATTAGTTTAATAAGGTTTTTAATATATATATATATATATATATATATTTTTTTTTTTTTTTTTTTTTTTTTTTTTTGAGCGGTGCTAACCGCTCCTATAGACCGCTTTTTTACCAAAACCATGATGTCACAAATGATGATGACACAAGTCCGTTAGACCAATGAAACACTTCGATTCTGTTGATCTGTCCATGATGTCATAGTCACATAGGCACCCGATTGGTTAACTCTGATTTAGAACGCGTTTAGGCCGCCTAATTTATGTCATAAAAAATTATTGAGCGGTGCTAACCTTGAATTTCAAAATTGTATTAGTCATGTATTTATCTATAATACATGAAAACAAACCACACCTTTAGACAGAGCGCTTTAATCACAGGGCCCTGTCTAAAAGTGTGGTTTGTTTTCATGTATTATAGAGATATCCAGCTCAAGACAATTTTGAAATTCAAAGAATATAAATAAACAGCTTATGATTATCATGTAGATAGAAGTACAAGCTTTACCACGCCTAACCAACCCCATATCCTGGACACTTCATGGGAGCGAAAATACAGTAGAACCTCCTTCTCCTCTTTGGATCTGCAACTACTGTTGAATCTTGTACAATCGGTCTCTCATCTTGCCGGCCTTCTGGCTAAACTGGGACAGTGATCATGAAGGTGATACCTATAATAATGTCATGATGATGACACAAGTCCGTTAGACCAATGAAACACTTCGATTTTGTTGATCTGTCCATGATGTCATAGTCACATAGGCACCCGATTGGTTAACTCTGATTTAGAACGCGTTTAGGCCGCCTAATTTACGTCATAAAAAAATATTGAGCAGTGCTAACCTTGAATTTCAAAATTGTATTAGTCATGTATTTATCTATAATACATGAAAACAAACCACACTTTTAGACAGAGCGCTTTAATCACAGGGCCCTGTCTAAAAGTGTGGTTTGTTTTCATGTATTATAGAGATATCCAGCTCAAGACAATTTTGAAATTCAAAGAATATAAATAAACAGCTTATGATTATCATGTAGATAGAAGTACAAGCTTTACCACGCCTAACCAACCCCATATCCTGGACACTTCATGGGAGCGAACATACAGTAGAACCTCCTTCTCCTCTTTGGATCTGCAACTACCCAACAGAAATAACACTCTGCCACATGCCAGACTTGTCTTTTCGAATTACTTTGTCTTCAAAATATCTGAACATGACCTTTCAGGGTCATTAGAATCCTCATGTATTCTAATCTTTAGGTTACAGGTAGACCAGTTTATGGTCCTTATGGTCCATGCGGTGGATCTCAGACATGTTCCTCATTTGCTGCTGGACCAGCGAGGCCTCAAACGCCACCAGCATGAAGAGTGTGAACACACTGTAGTACTAGTACTCATCCAGACACCACAGCCCCACACAGAACACCTGGAACACAAAGAAGGGGGCGGTGGCTCTCTCCCTGAAGAGCTCCAGGAAATCAGGCACTATCATCTCAGCGCGGTTGGTGCCGTATCGCTTCTCTGCCGCTCTCAGGTCCGTCTCCTCCTGGTAGCCACGCCACACCTGGAAGTGGCTCATTGGGTGCCTGATGGGGAACGCCACCGGGAGGAAACATTTCTTCTCCTCTCGGTCGAAGACGTAGCGGATCTTCTGAAACTCAAAGGACAGAATCTCCTCGCCATCCTCACCCTGGTCCCTCTGGAGAGCCACGAGCTCTCCAGATCAATCAACACTGATTCGCGCAGGCGCCCTTACAGGAATTAGTTTGCACCGCTCACTTCGCACGGGTGCGATTTTTTCTTTGTTGAGTACTTAATTGTGTTGGGATGACTTGCTCATTAATATGTTGCAGGAGATTTGTGGTACTGTACATGAATGCATCAGATGAGAACAAGACAGCTAGAGGTAGTATTTGATAATAACCTGAATTCCCTGAAAATAACAAAACGTGTGTCTAATCCTTTGTTGGAGAAACCTAGTTTTTGGACAATGGATTCATATGGTGGTCAGACAATGAAACAACTAAGGTCAATGGGACCACAGTGAAAAATTGTGCAGGTAAAGATCAAAAACAGATCTGTTCAGAAGGATCTATTTGCTACAAAAGCAAAGGAGGGGCAGCATTGGACAAGTAAACCCTTCAGAGAAAGTGTTTGAAAGTGTCCAAAAATAACAATATGCTGTAGTAACACTCCATAATCATAGTCAGTGGAAACCACTGACCACAGCCTAGGGTCCACATACAATCACCATCAGACCTACAGCTTATAAATCTGCTCACCTCTGATTAAAGTTAGGAGACATTGCATGAAAGTAGACGTGACACTGCATTCCTTTAAATCCTGCCATGCCCTTATCATTGTCTAATCACTGGTCATGTACAGTACATGACCTTTCTATTTCCATTGTTCCACATATCTTGTATCACAACTCTGCAATTGGTCTAGACTGTCTCATCATGATAGAAGATTTCTAATCAAGATATCACCCCAATGGAAAGAAACCTCAACTGTCGAAGCTACTGTACCAAAATATTTTGGATTGATAAGGTAGAACTGGTAGAACTTGATCACCTCCTAACCTCAGCTATAACCTCTGACAAGCCAGCAATCTCTACAATAAGCATATGACATGCAGCCACTTGCCCTGAATGGCCCTTTGGCTCATGTAATGTGCGATGGAAGTACTAAATATACAGATAAGACCCAAATATTGAAATCCCAAATACGGAATAGACTTTCACCATGCCATATTTAATGCCTGTCTTAACCTCCTGGACGTCTTAAGGTTTTTCTTCATAATTGGGCATGTCATTGAAGGCCAAGTAAATAAATACGTAATGAGAAATATCATGAGCTTGTACATTGGCTTTCAAAACAATGGCTTATAATGTTTCTTTGTGGCTCAGTGGTTAATGCAGACATACTATCATTGTAAAATGTGGAGCACATTGGCATAGACAATAAGGAGTTGATGAAGTATTTTTTGTAAAAGAAAAAAAATGTGTTGATTGATTTGTGTTGATTGAAATATTTACATTTATATATTTACATACATTCTCGGTAGTTTTGCTATTTTTGAAGCGGTGAAAGCCGCTTCCAAGGAATGGCTTTGTCTGTCCCGTACATGTTTTTGCCAGACCCATGAAATGGGTAGGCCTACATAAGCAAATGTCTGTCCGGGTTTTCTATATAAAGGGTATATATGATGATGACATTGTAGCGGTCCCCTTGTGATCAGGTATTAAGGGGAGGGCTTTTGAGTTCTTTTAAATATATTTAACTTAACTCCGATTAACTCAGTTTTAAATAGCTTGGATCTCTTTTTAACTAATACACGCACATGCAGTTTTTTAAAGTCACAATGTCAATGAATTACCTTTTTAAAACCTTTTAAACCTCAAAGTAATATAAAATGAGTATTACTTAGCTTCGTATTTAACCAGTAACCATGACTTAAGGTCTAGTAACCAAATGGACCCTTCAAATACCAGAAAAGGCACACAATAAATTCACACAACTCAGTTGTAGAAAAATAATTCTCAATTATTTAGTTAATGCAATGATTGTGCAAAAATAGTGAATAGAATATAGAATGAATAATGAAACATGAAAATGAAATGTAAACAACACTGAGCAGGTTGAAAACCTGGGAATGTGAACCATAAACCTCTTCTTTCAGGTATAGAATCACAATAAAGTAGTGCAAACAGTATATAATACTCAAAAAGGAATACCCTTTAGTTGTCACCCTTTAAGTCACTTAGGAAACCTTAATATAATTTGTGGGCCCACACACACACACTCTCACACTCACACCTGAACACTAAAAGCCGGCAAAATTAACTATTACCTAACAGCACTTAAACAGTTAACCCCCAAAACCTTAGTTGCAGGCCTGATCGTTGCTCGTGTGCGTTGTGGCCTCAAATCACAATGGCCCCTTCGCTCCTCGGTGAGCAGAAATAAAAGAATGATACCTCAATGTTCCTGTATGCTCCAAACACAGTCACTCAGTCACAAGGTCAGCAGCAGGTCAGCAACATAGTCCAGACACCATCTTCTCCTCCCACGTTGCCAGAAAGCTATATAGTGAAACTTCGTCTGTTCAAGCTATATCTGGATCGTCCTCTCTGCGTCCTCCAGTCAAACAACAGGCCACCACTCTCAATCAGTCCAACCGTGGAAACTAGACTGCGTTTAGAAAACGTCTGTTCATGTGTGATGAACAGACTCCAAACCAACGAGCTGGTTAGCTTAGCGTTAGCTTTAGCGTTAGCTGCAGCTTGCACTGTTGCACAACAAAAACAGTCTTGGAAACTCGTGCAGAACTTCCTCTTGTCTTGTAGTTTTCTCTCCTCTCAGAAGGCTGTGTAAACCTTCGCAGGACTTAAAACTAACACTGGTTACTGCACAGCAAAACACTCAGAACTATCGCAATACAGAACGTAGCAGAATCACTATTGTGTTCTCTGTCCCTCTCATTTTTCCGCTCACGTGATCTCTCCCTCCTCTCACTCGTCCGGGCTGTGTTACACTCAAAGCTGTCCCTGCAGTATGTTAAACCCATACATGCTGGTACAGAACATAACATGAAAACATTGCTTTTAAAACAAAAACAAAACTCCTAATGAATTAATTATGAAATACAGATTACGTTTTTAAACCAAACCTCATCACACCTTTTAAAGGCTTTTAACATTGTTAAACAAAACCTTATTTAAATGTTTTAATACCATTTAAAGTAAACCATTTCGTGACTGGGTTACACCCTCCCCCTTCTAAAGTTTTGATGCCCTCATCAAACAAAATAAACATAACCTTTCAAAAGTTATGCATAGAAAAGGGTGCATGCAAACGCTGAACTTAACTTTAGCCAATTCTAATGATCACACCTCTATGAACTATTGTAAGAGGCTGATCGCTTGCTTTACCAGGTTCATCATAAGTTAACCTAATGACTGGTTTCACACTTCTCTTAGGGCGAGTTTCAGATTTGTTTGTCAAATTAGACATGGTTGGTGTCTGGGTGTCGTGGCATGGGTCTGACTCAGGATCTTCTTCAGGTTCACTTTCTTCCTCAGGAACGGAATCTTGAGCTGTATCCACTTCGCCCACACTGTGGTTCTCCTCTTCTGCACCCTCATCCTCCGATGCGTCCTCTTCAACAGGATTTCCATCTGACTGTTGAGAATCACTGTCATCTTGGACGAGAGCTGACTGCCTCGCAGTATCTTCTTCCCTTTGCAGGATTTCCTTCAGGTAAGTACTGTAGGGTCTTTGAGGTAAGTAGTGCTCCTCTTCTGAAGACGAGTCTGTAAGGTCTTGTAACTCTTGCAGAGTTTCCCGTGCTTCAGGTAAGACTTTCTTTACTTTCTTTCTTGTCTCAGCTCTTGTACTTGGTTTGACAGGTGAGTTTTCCTCCTTACTCACAGTCGGCATTCTCACCAGCTGTCCAATCGGCAGGAGATGATCGCGATGAAGGGTTTTGACTCCTCCTCCTCCATCTTCAGGTTTGACTTTGTACACAGGAAGATTGGGCATCTTTCCCAGCACAATGTACGGGATAGGGCTCCACCGGCTCTCCAGCTTGTGTTTCCCCTTCAGTCCTAAGTTCCGCAGCAACACTCTGTCGCCGACATCTAGTTTCTGGAAACCGACTCTCTTATCGTAGGACCTCTTGTTTCTTTGGTGTGTCTTGTCAGCAGTTTCAGAGGCAAGCTTGTAAGCTCTGTGCAAGTCTTCTTTCAACTTGGCTACGTAGCGTGAATGACAAGCTTCATCTTTGCCGTCGGGAGAAGTTCCAAAACACAGGTCTATGGGAAGCCTTGCTTCTCTGCCGAACATTAAGAAATAGGGTGAGTACCCTGTAGCATCACACTTGGTACTGTTGTATGCGTGAACCAGGTAACCAACGTGTTTGCTCCACTGCCGCTTCTTCTCACCGCCAAGAGTTCCCAGCATGGAAAGTAGAGTTCGGTTGAACCTTTCAGGCTGCGGGTCCCCTTGAGGGTGATACGGAGTGGTCCGTGACTTTCGGATTCCCATCATCTTCAGGAGCTCTTTGATTAACTGACTCTCGAAGTCCCTTCCTTGATCCGAGTGGATCCGAGCTGGCAGGGAATAATGCAGGAAGTACTTTTCCACCAGGACCTTCGCCACTGTCTGCGCTTTCTGGTTTCGGGTGGGGAAAGCCTGAGCATAGCGTGTAAAGTGATCAGTCACTACTAACACGTTGCAGATGCCTGAAGAATCTGGTTCCATGGACAGGAAGTCGATGCAGACTAGATCCATCGGTCCACGGCTCACGATCTGGTGTAAGGGAGCTGCTCGCTGAACAGGGGTCTTTCGAGTGACACACTGTCCGCAGTTCTTAATGTACTGTTCAACATCAAATGCCAGTTTGGGCCAGAAGAATCGGCTCCTCAACAGGTCTGTAGTTCTCTCTATTCCAAGGTGTCCCAAGTCATCATGTGAGGCCTTCAACACAACTTCTCTGAACTCCCTGGGAAGGACGAGTTGAGTGACTTCTTCTCCAGAAGGTCTTTTACTTAAGCGATGTAGCAGCCCATCTTTCATCATCAGCCTCCCCATCTCTTTCTTCAGACGAGACAGTTCGGGGCTGGTCTCCTTTCCTTCAGGCCATTTGCCTTGCTGTACAGCTTGAACAGCAGATCTGATGACAGCATCCTCTTCTTGAGCTTTAATCAGGTCCTGCTTTGACATTTGGCCCAACGACTTCAGCTCCAAGTGCGTCGGGAACGCATAGATGTCAGGCACACAGTCAGGAGAGGCTCCTAACTGATCCACATATCTATGTGGATTGATCAAGGATCCAGGAATGCAGATCTTCTTGCAGATGGATCTCACACCAGTCTGTGGTATGGTCTCCCATTCCTCTTCACCTTCATCTGTCATCCTCCTGGACAACAGGTCAGCATCTATGTTGTGTCTGCCGGGTCTGTACTTGACATCGAAGTCGTAGGTAGACAATGCAGAGAGCCATCTGTGCCCAACAGCACTAAGCTTGGCGGTTGAGAGCACGTACGTAAGCGGGTTGTTATCAGTACGCACTGTGAATCTGGCACCATACAGATAATCATGGAATTTATCCACTATGGCCCACTTCAGAGACAGAAACTCCAACTGGTGAATTGCGTAGTTTCTCTCTGGTGGCTTCAGCTTCCTGCTGGCGAATGCAACTGGCCTCAGACCCTCACGGTGCTCTTGATAGAGGACTGCGCCAAGCCCCTTCAAGCTGGCGTCGACGTGCAGGACGTATGGCTTGTTCGGATCCGCGAAAGCCAAGACAGGTGCGTGGGTGAGACAGTGAATAATCTGGTGGAACGCTTCGGTGCAGGACTGGTCCCATCTCTCACCGAAGGGCTCAGACTCCTTAAGGTAAGTCTTTGTGCTGTCTTTCTCATGCTTCTTACCCCTCTGCTTTGGGGCATAGCCTTTAGTGAGCTCTGACAACGGCCTGACGATGGCTGAGTAGTTGGCCACAAAACGTCTGTAATAACCACAGAAGCCCAGGAACGATTGAAGAGCCTTCAGGTGCGTTGGCTGTGGCCAGTCTGTGACTGCTTCAATCTTGGCTGGGTCAGGCGAGACTCCATCAGACGACACAATATGTCCTAGGTATTTCACCTTGGGCAGGCAAAACTGACACTTGTCAACTGAGATCTTCAGTCCAACCTCTGCGAGACGATCTAGGACTTTGAGAAGTCGCTCTTCATGCTCTTCCAGCGTTCGGCCAAACACAATCAGATCGTCGAGGTATACTAGAACTTCCAACAGGTTCATGTCACCCACAGCCTTCTCCATTAATCTTTGGAACGTAGCTGGGGCTCCAGTTATTCCCTGTGGCATCCTTTCGAACTGGAAGAACCCCAAGGGGCAGATGAATGCCGTCTTTTCCTTATCTTCCTCAGCCATGGCAATTTGGTAATAGCCACTCCGTAGGTCGAGTACGGAAAACCACTTGCTTCCAGTCATTGAGTCAAGTACATCATCGATGCATGGGGTGGTATACTGATCTGGGATTGTGCGGCTGTTCAACAATCTGTAGTCAATACACATTCTCACGGCCCCATTCTTCTTCCTTACGATCACGATTGGGGATGCGTAGGGGCTACGCGACTCCTTGATGATCCCCGCACGTAATAGTTCCTGGAGGTGTTTTCTCACGTCTTCAATGTCTGCTGGAGCCAGACGTCGAGAGCGCTCCCTGAACGGCCGTGGATCTGACATCCGGATCGTGTGCTCTACGTCCTTAGCCAATCCGACATCCCATTCCTGGAGGGAGAACACCTGAGACCTTGTGGATAGCTTTTGACGGAGTCTTCCTTTCCACTCCTCTGAGACTGGCGAGTCTCCAAAGTTGATCAGATCAGCATCGAACTCTGGTGCTGTTGTCTTGGAAGGAGTGAGTGGAGTGACTGCGTCGGTCAGGTACATGTGTCCGATGACAGTTCCCACTGGTATGATGGTCTCTGTCAGCGACTCATTCTGGACAAGGATTCTGAAGTGGTTGACGTTCACTTCTTCACTGGGCACTACCATAGGCTGCAGCAGCACACCAGCTGGGAGTGGAGCTATAGGAGATGAGTCAACCATCAGGACTTCTTTGTCTACTTGCTGCTTGTAGTCAACTTTGCAGACTGCACTGCAGTTACCACCAGGTGGTATAGTCAGTGGGCCTGGACCTTGCCATGTCACACAGCCAATATCATCCTCCTCTTCGAAGGCTGTTGCAGTGCCACGTGGTGTTGGCTCTTCATGACTGCGACAAACTTGTATCCCCAGTGTCTGGGCTATGTCAATGCCCTTCTCCTTGCATTGCTGCACAAGACGTCGGACATGATTGGCATTAGTCCCTACAATGATAGGGGTTTGGTCTGCAGTTCGGGGGCTGGGGCAGATAAGAGCGAGGACTGTCACCAACTTGTCAGCACCTGCTACTTTCGCCGGATATTCAAGGTCCACCACCACGTATCCACGGTACGGGTAGCTGAGGTCAGACTCACTTAGGCCCCAGAGGGCTAGACCAGACACTGGACGTATTTGGACATCAGATAGGTAGGTCTGATACCAAGACTCGAATATAATGGTCACTTGAGAGCCACTATCGAATAAAGCGTCACATGAGTGTCCATTCACTTTCAGCGGTACAATGCTGGGTGGGCCAATCAAGCCTACAGGGATGCCAGCAGGCCCTGGTGTGGTAACAGCACCTTGCTTGACATGACAGTCCACTTCACTGGTTGTAGCATCATTATCAGGCTGCTGTTTTGTCACTTTTAACGCCTGGATTAGCTTCTGTATAACTTTGGCTTGATTCTCAGAGTTCTCACACTTTGGTGCAAAATGCCCGTTCTCGCCACACCGATAGCAGAAATTCCCCTGTGGCTTTTTCCGTGCTCTTTTGGGAGAGGTGGCGACCTGGTTGGAAGCCTCCATGGTCGAAACTGAAACTGCAGCATCTGGCTCAGTCACTTTGTTCTTGACTTTCTGTTTCATTCGTTTCAGTTCCTTTTTCAAGGCAACTAGCTCAGGGTCTTGCCGGTTCTCTGGGCTAGGTGGCACGCTCGTGTGTGTAGCTTCTGTGTAGTCTTCCTTGCATTGGGCTTGTTTAGTCACAACTGATGCAACCATTGACTTTAGCTCTTTTAACTCAGCCTTTAAGTTCTGGATCTCAGCTTGCTTTACATCCACTTCAGGGTTGACATGTACTTGGCGAACTGAGGCACTTAGCTTCTTCCTAGAGGCTTCGTATTCCTCTTCAGCCCGAATCTCACTCAGGAGCTGTAAAAAGGTGGGCGGTGCTGTCTTCCTTTCACGCAAGCGCAGCTGAATCAGCATCAAATCTGAGGCGGTCGCGCCCCTCAGCAGTTGCTCCAGTCTGGCTTTATCCAGGCAGGTAGCAGGAAGGCCCCCTCTCTGTATCACCTTCGCCAGAGACCGTTCTAGGCGTCTGAGGAAATCAGATAGCTTCTCTCCTGTTTGCTGTTGCATCAAACGGAATGCAAAGTAGAGATCATCGCCAGACTCCGCACTTCCAAAAGCGCTTTCGAGAGCTTCCAAGCACTCTTTTGAAGTGGCGTCTGGGCTGGCCTGTCGCACAGCTTTCACTATTTCAAGGGCTGGCCCTTTCAGGCTTGCCAGTAGTCTTCTTCTTTTCTCTCTGTCAGAGCAGTCAGTCTCCTCCACCATAAGCCATGCTTGCTCTAGCCAATGGTCAAATGGTTCTTCAGCTGGTGGGGTAGGTAGGACTCCTGAGAATATGCGTAGTCGAACATAGTGTCCACCATCAGATGGTTTTGTTGTCTTGTCCAACAAATCACTGACGGCACGTAGTATGGACTCAGTGGAGCCGGGCGGAGTGGGCGGTTGTGAACTGGGGAACAGTGTTTTAAGGTCCTCCATTGTCTTTCCTTCAGCCTGTAACAGCCCTTGTAGTTTGACATTAAACTCTTCAGCAGCTGCTTGTGCTTCTCCTATGATGATTATAGGCCACGCCTCTCCACCATCAATAGGCACAACTTCAGGAGGGACACTTGGATTAAGCACTGTCTCCCTGGTCTCACACAAGACCATCCGACGGTCCAGTCTCGCACTGAAATTCTTTCCTCTGACACGCACTTTTCCCAGACACTTGATAGTTTCAAGGGTTTCTTCTACCTTGGTCATCTCCACGTCTTCTGGGACAACGGTCATCAAGGCATGAGTCACATCTAAACCCTCGCCACGACACCAGCGCTTTAACTCAGGCACGAGCTCTGATAATTGCACACCTTGTGCCATTTTAACACTTAAAAGCAGTGTTAATTAACTTACTTTGTGTTTTACTAAATTAAACTTTTTAGTTTTATACTGAAATCACGCTTTATTTTGAAATCCAAGACAATCTCAGCAGTGCCTCCATTTTATGTAGCGGTCCCCTTGTGATCAGGTATTAAGGGGAGGGCTTTTGAGTTCTTTTAAATATATTTAACTTAACTCCGATTAACTCAGTTTTAAATAGCTTGGATCTCTTTTTAACTAATACACGCACATGCAGTTTTTTAAAGTCACAATGTCAATGAATTACCTTTTTAAAACCTTTTAAACCTCAAAGTAATATAAAATGAGTATTACTTAGCTTCGTATTTAACCAGTAACCATGACTTAAGGTCTAGTAACCAAATGGACCCTTCAAATACCAGAAAAGGCACACAATAAATTCACACAACTCAGTTGTAGAAAAATAATTCTCAATTATTTAGTTAATGCAATGATTGTGCAAAAATAGTGAATAGAATATAGAATGAATAATGAAACATGAAAATGAAATGTAAACAACACTGAGCAGGTTGAAAACCTGGGAATGTGAACCATAAACCTCTTCTTTCAGGTATAGAATCACAATAAAGTAGTGCAAACAGTATATAATACTCAAAAAGGAATACCCTTTAGTTGTCACCCTTTAAGTCACTTAGGAAACCTTAATATAATTTGTGGGCCCACACACACACACTCTCACACTCACACCTGAACACTAAAAGCCGGCAAAATTAACTATTACCTAACAGCACTTAAACAGTTAACCCCCAAAACCTTAGTTGCAGGCCTGATCGTTGCTCGTGTGCGTTGTGGCCTCAAATCACAATGGCCCCTTCGCTCCTCGGTGAGCAGAAATAAAAGAATGATACCTCAATGTTCCTGTATGCTCCAAACACAGTCACTCAGTCACAAGGTCAGCAGCAGGTCAGCAACATAGTCCAGACACCATCTTCTCCTCCCACGTTGCCAGAAAGCTATATAGTGAAACTTCGTCTGTTCAAGCTATATCTGGATCGTCCTCTCTGCGTCCTCCAGTCAAACAACAGGCCACCACTCTCAATCAGTCCAACCGTGGAAACTAGACTGCGTTTAGAAAACGTCTGTTCATGTGTGATGAACAGACTCCAAACCAACGAGCTGGTTAGCTTAGCGTTAGCTTTAGCGTTAGCTGCAGCTTGCACTGTTGCACAACAAAAACAGTCTTGGAAACTCGTGCAGAACTTCCTCTTGTCTTGTAGTTTTCTCTCCTCTCAGAAGGCTGTGTAAACCTTCGCAGGACTTAAAACTAACACTGGTTACTGCACAGCAAAACACTCAGAACTATCGCAATACAGAACGTAGCAGAATCACTATTGTGTTCTCTGTCCCTCTCATTTTTCCGCTCACGTGATCTCTCCCTCCTCTCACTCGTCCGGGCTGTGTTACACTCAAAGCTGTCCCTGCAGTATGTTAAACCCATACATGCTGGTACAGAACATAACATGAAAACATTGCTTTTAAAACAAAAACAAAACTCCTAATGAATTAATTATGAAATACAGATTACGTTTTTAAACCAAACCTCATCACACCTTTTAAAGGCTTTTAACATTGTTAAACAAAACCTTATTTAAATGTTTTAATACCATTTAAAGTAAACCATTTCGTGACTGGGTTACAACATGATGATGACATGCCTACAAAAGGCATGATGTCATAAATGATGATGACAGACAGGGGGTTGAGGGCATGGAAGACACGGGGTCTTCCATGCCCTCACCCGTGTACCAGTGCAGGTAGGCCTTGCGGTGGAACATGGCGGTGAACTGCTCCGAGATGTGCTTGAACAGCTCCTGTCGGTCTGTCCCTCCCTCTTTTCTCCATATTTGGTCACAATGATGTCACAAATGATGATGACATGAGGGAGGGACAGACAGCCTATAAAGGGACAGAAAGCCTATAAATGTACCATTAAATTTATAGGCCCAGAGGGTTGGCAGAACCGGGGTCTGGCACAACCAGGTTGACCTGGTCTAGTTTTTTAGGATTCCCATAGATTCTCAAGGAGTGGCTTTGTCTGTCCCATACATGTCCCGTGCATGCAGAATTGAGGATTGGTCAAGCTTCACATGACAATTTGGCCCTCCAGACAAAATCATTCATTCATTCAGAATTAATAAAAATATAGAAATAAAGCACATAGAAAGTATAGATCTAGAACACAGAATGTATAGATCTTGAACACAGATTTCATAGAACACATAGAATAGAACACATAAAATAAAAATTCACCGCTTCACTTCGAACCGAGGTTTGATTTTTAGTTTTTATAGCTGCATTTGGGCATTGCTTCTGAGATATTTCCACTCATTTGAATCATCCGCTGCCTTGTACATGGTGGTACATGACGACGTAGGCCTACATTTAACTTAGTTTTTAACCACATTTTATAGGTTTATATTTTATTTTAAAAGAAAATGCTCAATACTAAATAAAATGCTATGTGATTCATATGAGTGTGGTGTTGCCAGGCAATACCACCAGGAAAAGTATTGGTTGCTATGGCCATACTGGCAACATGTCATAGGCGGTGGCAGCCATGTCTGCAGAGCCGGCCCCAGGAAATAATCAGCAGGGGGGCCTTCATTTTTCCAGGGTGGGCACTTTATTTTTCAACACCCCATATTTAGCAAATTCTCACATATAAACAGCAACGCAGTTAAAGTGCTTTGGAAAATGCTACAAATAGGCTAATTGTTCAATCAATCAGGCACCAATAACAACAAATAAAATTATAACAGCCGTAAACATCTCCGTAGCACATGGTTAACATTACAGTAGCTAAACTTAGTACTGTAGGCTACTGTATTCAAGATTAGAACAACAAATACTGTGTAAACACACAGCACCAACATCAAATAAAATGGTAGCAACATGTGTTAATCATGTAATTGTAAACATCTCCGCGGCGGGAGAGGGAAGCACACACATGACAGGCCATCACACATCACAGTAGTGTGCCCATAGGCTATTTAACTAGGTGTACATCCTAGTACTGTAGCAGGCTAGTCAAAACAAACAAAAAAACACCACATTCTGTTGAAACACAATAGCAGCCACCACCACCACCACCACCACCAAATCAAATAACTTATAATAATGTTGCATTATGTTGCCATCGCCATGCACGGCGGGAGGGAAAAGGGGAAACAAGGCTATGCACCAAGTTCAACAACAAATACAATTCTGTTGTTGAGCATTATTAATAGGCCAAGACAGTGTCTTATAGTCAACATCCCACGAGGAAAGGGGAGGAGAAAAAAAAGAGTCTATACTTCACCGCAAGGTGCGGCAATATCCACCAGGACAATGGACAGTTCCTCTCAGAGCTCAGCCAACTTTAACGGGACAGTCCAACCCTGACAGACCAACAAAAGCGAAAATTAGGCTAATGTATATAGTGCTAATAATAAACTCAAATAAAGTGACATAGGTGTACAGTACGTTTCATGTATTTATTTCACTCACCATTAGAAGAGCTGAAGACGGCGATTGCGAGCTCCGTGGAACTTCCTCAGAACAGTGTCCTTCCATTCAGCTATGCATTTCACGGTTAAGTCCTTTTCAAAAGCCAGTTGTACAAGCCTGGCCTTCCTCTCGTGCAGCATGGTGCGTCTATGGTCGCTAAAGACATTCTTCAGAGTTGAGAAGGAATTCTCACAAGTTGCACTTGACGCACCAAACACCAAGGCCAGTCGGAGTGCCAGTAATACAGTGGGCATTGATTTAAGCGACTTGTAGTATTTTAACAGTACTTTCTGAACAGTCCAGTTCTCTTCTGGTGCCATTTCTGACAGGAGGAATTCACGTGCAACAGTGTACTGTGTTGGTACTATTTCGACTCCTACCAAATCCAGGATAGGTTTAACTTTTGTGTCATCAAGGAAACTGTCATCCCCTGGGTCCAGAGCTGTCAATGCAATAATCAGTTTCATATCACGTTCACTGAATCGAGCCTCCATCTCTCCCAGAACGGAATCAATGGCACTGTAGTAGAGTCGTTTCATCTCTGTCTCTGTGTTGTTGTCGTTTTGTCCCACACTTTGCTCAACAACATAGGCTTCAAGGTTCCTGTTCATGGTGCGCCTCCTTTTCTCTGGTGGTGGTGTGTTGCTGCTGTTGTTAGTGGCTGTGTTGTCGCTGTTAGTGGCTGTATTGCTGTTGTTGTTAGTGGCTACTTTCCATAACTCGGAAAAGGCTGTGTCACATCTCAGTTTACGAACACTAGCTGTAGCACTGCGCACAAGTTTTACTCCACTAAGGAGGTCCATTGCCTTAGCTTGTAGCTGTTGGTTTGGTGCGTCCAGCAGCAGCAATATATTCTGCACGGCATGTCCAATAAACAGAAAGTCTGGTTCTTGCACCGCCTGAAGAAGTCCAACAGCCTCCAGTCTAACCTCTGAAACGTAGTCGCGGGTGCTTTTTACCTCCGATAGTACTGCACAGATAGTATCCATGTTTTTAAGTATCACTGAGACTGTGGCCAAGTGGCCTGTCCAACGCTGGTCTAGGAGACGCTTCAGGGTATCACCTTTGTAGTGAATGGCAACAGTGGGCTTTCTAAAGAAATTATACAGCAAGCCACAGATATCAAAGAAGTCGCTTATTGCCTTCTCTGCTGACAGCGCATGGACAACCACAAGGTGGAGTTGGTGATTAAAACAATGGACGTATGGAATTTCTCGGCCAAGTTTATTCTGTAGTCGTTTCTGGACCCCTCCATGCTTCCCCGACATGACGGAGGCGCCATCATAACACTGACTTAATATTTTATCAGAGCTGAGCCCAACTGTTGCGAGTTCTTGCAATATTGTGTCAGTGAGTGTTTCTGCGTCGCCGACTTGGGTGGTTGCCATTGTAACCAGGCGCTCTGTTACCTCCATAGTTTCCTCAGATATGAAACGTACCACAATAGAAACATTTTCACACCCCGTTGGGTCGCGAGTCCCATCCACTTTGATTGTGAACCAATGGTTGCCTATGTCCTTTACAATCTCTTCTGTTACCACGCTGCTCATTGCTTCTATCATTTGGTTCTGTATGGTGTGACTGGTGTAAGTTGCATTGCGTTTAATACTCTTCGTTATGTTGGCCAGCTTGTCGTCTTTTCTTAGCGTGTATTCGAATAGGGAAAGGAACAGTCCACTGCCCCCTTCTGACATATCACTGAACGCATCCAGTTTTCCTCGCAGAGGCAACTGATTTGATGCCAAAAATTCTACTATGTCTATGAGGGAGGATATGTAATATCGGTTTCTCTCCAATTGATCCGAATTAACCAGCGTTGAAATTTCAGTGTCAGTCTGAGCACGTCTTTCTCGCTCCCTCCAGATGCTGGTGCACATCAAATGCTCTTTAGAGAGAGCATGTTTATTTAAGCCTTTGTTAGACTCTGTTGCATGCTTCCAATTGCGATATCCCTTCTGTGTGAACGTTGTATCAACATTGCCACTATATGCTGCACGAAATTTCCTGCACGGGAAACAGAACACTGCATCTGTCTGCACACTGTATTCCAGCCAGTCTCTCCCATTAAACCACAAACTCGCAAACGAGCGTTTCTTCCCACTATAAATGGTGGTCGGATATTTGTCCCGTTTCACCTGATTCGGTGCCTCAGACCCAAGATCCTCCGGTGGAGAAGTGTGTGGAGGAGGAGGGGGCTCTGGTCCAAACTCTGCTGAACTGTTGCTGGCTGTGGGAGTTGCTGCAGGAGCTGGCGGTGCGTTTGAACTCCCCGCAACCGGCATGTCACTACTAGTGCTAGGCCTATTGTTTTCCTCATCATCTGTCGCCTCATATTCAAACGGTGGGTCTGGGTCAGCTGTAGACTTTTGTGGCTTTTTGAGCCAGTTTCTTATGTCCATGATTGTGTGTGAATTCCCCTCCACAACAAACAACACAGGCAATGACGCTGACACATGCGTCGCAGTCAGGTGCAACAGCAAAACAAATCCGACTTGGTGCGGTGCGCACCGTGCAGGGCCGGATTAATCGTGCAGGGCAGGGCCGGATCTATGAATCTTTTATTATTGCATTTTCAATATTTTCTATTAATTAATTTGAAGATGTATATATTTTATAATAATCACAAAAAACATAAAAATAACCTATATTTAAAACCTGTAAAACATATTAAAATAATGGTGTTGTGGGGTACTACTGCCCAATCTGAACTGAGGGGGCCCAAAGGGCAATTTGGGTGGGCCTGGCCCCTCGGGGCCCCCCCTTGGGGCCGGTTCTGCATGTCTGCGCTGTTGCTAAGTCAAAGATAGGTCATTTCAGATCATGAGAGACAAGACAGTGGGCCAATTACATGAGTTACTGTGTATTTACTTTGTGTGCCACCCAGCCCTCAAAATGGAACGAAGGCAGTTACCGTAATTACCACCGGCAAAAGTTTTCTTTTTTTCTTTTTAATTGCCGGCCTGGACCGGCCCGGGAATGGACCGGACGCTCGGGAGATGTCCCGCTTTTCCCAATGGCAAGCACGTCTCTCCACAGGTTACAAAAGGCTGCTTGTCCTTAAGTTCTATATGGTTCTCTGCTAGCTTCCACTGGTCCAATATAACGTTTATCAATGCAGTCTTGCATTGCTATATTGCTTAACAGCTTTCTCCACTGCATAACATCGTGTCCTGGGGCAAACAGCAATTCCGCCAAGTCTTGCCATCACCTTTCAGTTCTTGATTTCCAATGATATAGTGTTCTCCAACATCTTCAACTGCTGATGCCGATTTTTCTACAGTAACTTGTGTGTAAGAGAAGCCTTGTTAGTTTTATGCAGTGATCCATCTGGATTTGAGTGTGCCCATGGCAATGGACCAAGTGGATGAGCTAGGACATATTTAAGGTTAAGATCTCTACATTGAGAAGCAATGATCATATGCCCAAATAGTTTATCTGTTTTCAAGACAACATCCTTGATTTTGCACTAGTCTAGTCGTTTTCGTGTTGCTTGAGAAAGTCTTCTCTGCAGATTCAGTTTTTGCAGTTTGTTATGGAACTTGACATTTGGTGATTCTTTCTCCAAGTGTTCACTTCTGAATTTCAGATATGCTTCCTCCCCAGTTTGGTGAGCTTGCAGCAGATCATTGATTATGTCTGGTGACACAGCAATTGGAAAGAATGATGAGCGCAGACTGTTCAGGAGCTAGAGTGTTTAACCAGCTTTTCTCCATAAGCTCAACAAAGGCGTTTACATCTTCCATATCCTTCTCTCTCCTGGGCTTCTGTAGATCATGATGACTTAAATACTCAGTTGACTCTTTGCCTATCATGTTCCTGAGTTGTCGAAGATACTGACTTCTATTTTCTGAACTGAGATATCGGGTGACTGCTCCAGGTTTGAGGCTGAAGCCCTTGGTTCCTCCTGCAGTCTGGGTGTCCTTGTTTATTGTGTCCTCGATTTTCTGGTCTACAGGAATCTTCCCAAAGGAGTGTTCTTTCCCAGTAGGAAAGAAAAACCTCCCTCTACAAAGTGTGCATAAACATTAGGATGCACCACCTCCAGATGAGACATTTGAGCATAATAGTAGGTTAGATATCTTGCATAGCTCAGCTTATCATAAGCAAAACACCAGGGAATGATGGTTCGAATCGCAGCAAGGTGCAAAATCCACTTTCCCTCTCTTGATGCTCGATAAGACTAAGCAAAATCTAAACCATGTCGACATAAGACATGCAAAAGGCAGAAAGGTAGCTCAGGTACTCGTTGAATCGTGTCAGTATGCGCTGGCATGAATCCTGCTCAAGCAAGGATTCCCTCATCCTTTCTGTGATAAGTCTTCACACAGGTTGCCGAATGTCGACTGCTTGCAGAGTTGCTTCAAAGTGAATAAGGTCCTCCTGATGATTCTGTTCTAGACATGGATGAAAACCTTTCCATGCTAGTCTCAATAACGCAGCAAGGCCGAGTTCTTTTCGCAGCCGGGGCCACAAAAAGAACTCGCCCTCCCTCCAATAACGCCTCAGTACTTGTGACCACCAATAAGCCCTGAGATTGAGCCATCAGCTATCACTACTGCCTCAACACAAAGGTCTCTTAGACCAGCATCTATCTGCTAAACGTTTTCCAATCGTTGCCATGAAAGTACAGATGGTATGGAAAGACCCTCATTCTAAGGATGGTGTCCTTGTGTCCTAACCCTGGTGTTTCCAGCTTTGGCATACAATGCCTGGTCAAAAACAACAGCAATGTTGTTTAGCTGCATGATACTTGTCAACTGGTGATAGCTGTGTAGCAGGAGCATTGATTGTTGGCAAATATAGCCTATAGACTACTATCTTCTTGTGCACTTGTATCGCAACACAACCAAACATGTGGGTAGCGCCAACCCAAACTTTGCCAAAATGGTTTGTAATGTTCCATTGGTATTCACCTGTGTGTGTGTGTGTGTGTGTGTGTGTGTGTGTGTGTGTGTGTGTGTGTGTGTGTGTGTGTGTGTGTGTGTGTGTGTGTGTGTGTGTGTGTGTGTGTGTGTGTGTGTGTGTGTCTAGTCTGCACAACAGTGCCCTTCTCAATATGTTCCTGTCTGTCAATACAGTAAGTCTTGTGTGGCCAGGCCCATTTTTAACATTACACACATTTATCCTAATATAAATAAAAATCATCTAAGCATATTTGGCTCTGCTTAGCAGAAATGAAATCTTAAAATATAATTTCATGAACGGAAATGCCAGCTTCCATCACTCGCCATTCAGGAGTTGTAGTTCCAGACTCTATATAACATTCAGATATTGTGGAATAGTTGTCTGGCTACGCAAGACTAGTACAGTACAATACTGGTGTGGCTAGGCTGCGCAACAGTGCCCTGTTTTGGTCACCCAGCGTCATTGCAGCTATTTATGCTGAATGGGACAGGGGTACAGGGCATGCCGGAGACACACAAAGCTATCCATTGGGAGCGCTGTTCCACCGCTCCAAAAAGCTATCCACTGGGAACTGTTCCACCGCTCCAAAAATTGGATTGATGGTTCCAAAGTCTTGCTAGCCAGGGACCCACAAGCCCAGAATGGGAGATGACCTGTGATGTCTTGCCGTACTTTTTATTTCAGTTGTATCTATTAGTTTGGTCATTAAGGTCCACATAATTGGAGGCCTGCTCTGCCGTAAACATTGCGGAAAAAAGAAGTTATGGCCATTTGTATATTCACTGTCCCATCGACTTCACTATACAGGAAAAGAAAAATATTTAAAAATGAAATAAATCTGCTATAAGTAGTATGTAAGGGTTCCGACTAGGGTTTCTTCATGATTCTGAATCCATTGCAAGCATTTGTTTTGCATGAAAAACATTCCTAGGGCAACATTTCGACAACCTAAAACTGTGAAAAGTGATGATTTTTTTTTTATGACTTTTCACATTTTTGGGGGGCTGACATTTAGCTCAAGGAATGTTTGCAATGCTTGCAATGGATTCAGAATCATGAAGAACCCCTAGTTTGACCCCTCACAATTGCTACTTAAAGAAGATTATTTTCTTTTTAAAATATTTTTCTTTTCCTGTATAGTGGAGTCAATGGAACTGTGACTATACAAATGGCCATAACATTTGTTTCCGGCAGAGCAGGCCTCTCATTCTGTGGACCTTAATGACCAAACTAATAGATGAAACAGAAATAAAAAGTACGGCATGACATCACAGGTTCAATCCTAGGCTATTCCTTGAGCTTTTGGGCTTGTGGGTCCCTGACTATGCCTTCCTGCTGTGTGGTTTGCTATAAGTGTCCTCTTTTAAAATCTCTTCTTAAAATTCACTTCGATCTCACAGCTTCTTAATTGATGAATTGTTGTGACCTTTTATTTTATCTTGACCTTGGATTTATTTACTGTTGATAATACTCTAAAGCACTTTGTAAAGTTCTTCTTCTTATTATTATCATTATTCTCACTAAGTAGGCTATTGGTGCCCTCTAGTGGATTAATATGGGCTACTACTAGGCCTACTATTATGTTTAAGTGTGTTTAAAAAAGTGATTTAAAAGAGAACTCTGCATTTGCAATCCCGTGACCAGTGGTGTAAAGTAACCAAGTACATTTACTCAAGTAGGCCTAGTGTACTTAAAGGGGAAGACCACCCATTTTCAATATTGAACTATGTCATTAATATACCTTAGAGGAGTTGTGTAGAAATAGAAAAAAAAGTTCCCCCCCTTCTGTGTTGCCTAGAACTGGAGGATTGACTTTGGGGTTTGATTGTAAAGTACAACTTGATGATATCACACATTGTACTTTACAATACAAACCCCAAAATCAATCCTCCAGTTCTAGGCAACACAGAAGAGGGGGGACTTTTTTTAATTTCCACACAACTCCTCTAAGGTATATTAATGACATAATTCAATATTGAAAATGGGTGGTCTTCCCCTTTAAGTAGGCCTAGTGTACTTGAGTAACATTTTTAGGTAGCCTATTTGTAGGCTACTTTACTTCAGTAGGTAGGCCTATGTCCAATTTCCAACACTGTTACTTCTACTCTACTAAATATCTGGTCCAAATGTTTTGCTTTTACTTCACTACGTTTATTTGAAAACTTTGTTACTTGTTTCATTTTGTAGATATTGATAGGCTATTATTAGCCTACTAAACATACATTAACCACTTCAGCCCTATAGTCTACATTTTGACTATTTGAAAATAGCCAATCTACAAGCTCACAATGCCTTGCGATGCGAGCTTATAGATCTGCTGTTTTCAAAATATATATATTTTTTTCTAATAATACTTGAAATGGGACATTCTGCATGATGAGTACTTTTACTTTTAGTACTTTATATGAATATTTCCAATTTCCAATACTTATACTCCACTAAATCTCGGATCCAAATATAGTTAAAAATGCTCACTCTATATTTGAGTCTTCCCTCAAGCTAGATGCAGAATAGATACACTTACAAGTGTTTCTAAAGTGTTTTCCAGGGACTCTGTGGGTTCCTTTAGGGGGGTCTAAATATGGACCCATACAAGTCTGTAACTCTGACAGTGTACCATAGTGTACACTACAAAAAATGGTTCCATGATTTGTACACTGTCACAGTTAATTTGAGACCTTGAATGTAAAGGTTTGAGAAACCCTGTATCGGTCGCTGCGTATTTACCACAAAGATTTAATTAGGCGGAACCAAATAGGCGGTACCACTATGCAGTCTTCATCAAGTCAGCCGGACATGTGGGAAGTGTTGCACATTCCGGAAGTTGTCTTCTATGCTTGAATAACAAATTGTCTCTTCACTAATTATCTGATGGTATTGTATTATTCTAACTTTGTCATGGAAAGCTTAGATGATTGGGGACTGTCAACGTTTTTGCATTGCTGTGGATCCTATGCTTAGTATTGTGTTCTATTCTGTTCTAGGATCTCCTTTTAGTTGCCCTTGAACCAGTGAACTGTACTGTCCTGAGATTGTCTTTTTCTGTGCAACCTTCTAATAAAGGCTTCAATCAATCAATCGATCAATTGGTTACAATTTAAAGTGACATTCAAGATTCAAACGTTTTATTTGTCACATGCTCTCATGTGTGCTCCTGTAGTGACATGTTGGTACAAACAAACTCTACCAGACTGCACCAATTATGTACAGCTACAGTATATTGTACAATAGATATTATGAGAGTAGATACTTAAAAAAGGTATACAAGTATTGTAAACCTAGCTTATGCATCAGCATACAGGCATGTGTGAAGTGAACAACCATAGACTACTAGGATATTAATAATATGCAAATTAGAATGGCACCATCTCTGAGTTACGGAGGTAGGATGCATATCTATTTAGCTTTTATATTATGTGTATATTGGGTTGATATTTCATACATTGTATACATTCCATGAACATATACAACATACATACAGAGCTATAGAACACTGAAGGGATTTATCTCGGCAGCATTTAATTGATTTGCTTGCCGTGTGCTGCTGTGTACTACTACTATCCCAATGTTTTAGGACCACGACAGAAACAAGCCCTCAGGGCCTTTTATTAGATTTTTTTAGCATTACCGTATAACTGTAGTACTCTACTGTGCTTTTTGCAAACTGTTTATAAAGTATGTATCCAATCAATCAATAAAAAATGACTGGCTCTGGCTCTTCAAGTCATCTAGTTTCCTATCCATTTGAAGGTTCTGCCACAAAATGTTTATTTATTAAAATGCACTAAGTGATCTCTGTGTGTATGTACATGTATATGGAATGCATGTATTGGAATATCAGCAGTGGTGTGTTCTAGACTTTTTTTTTTTTTTTTTTGTTGTTGTTGTTGGAGGGCATACTATAATCTAGCAGCAAATTGCAACACTAGATTTTATTTTAATCGGATGAATCTAGGGTTACAATACCTCCCATAGGCAGCCAATGCATCAAAACAGTTGTTTGCTATCTGATTGTATTAAACGGCGACAAACTCACTAATATTGGGGCTGTATGGAAAGCTTGGAGTATCCTCTTGCTATCTGCAAAGTGTTTGTTTCATAAAAATCCACCGTAGACATGTTGTGCTGGAGTGCTGGAGTTTGGAAGCACGTGTGGGAAGTCACTCAGCGGTCCTGTGTACCAGCTGGTGTGTCACATAATGCAGGAGGCAGCGGGACTTCCGAAGTTCAACACTTAGAAAAATAAACCATGTCTTTTTCTTGACAGAAAGTAGCTCATAACATGTCTACAGTGGAGTTTTATGAAAGAAACTCTTTGCAGATAGAAAGAGGATACTCCAATCTTTCCATAGAGCCCCTGTATAGGTGAATTTGAAGTTGTTTATTACAATCAGATAGCAAAAAAACTGTTTTGATGCATTGGCTGCCCATGGGAGGTATTGCAACCCTAGATTCATCCGATTAAAATAAAATCTAGTGTTGCGATTTGCAGCTAACTATAATCTATGATCCGCGGCTATTCGTGTGGCCAGGGCATACGACAGTGCATAATGCCTATCAAATGCGCTACTTTGAAAGTTTCACAAGGGCAGACGCTATTCATATTTGTATTTCCGACAGCGGACGCCATTAATGTGTATTACAGGTAGAACACAGCACTGAATATCAGCCATTCTCGAATTAGAACTAACAGTATATTTATTGTCCCCACAGGACAGGTGACCATCCAACTCAGTCCCGATGACGTTTGTATTGATGTGATCAGAGGCTAGATGATGTTTATTTCAAGGCTTGTGCCTCCACTCCGTCTGCTCTGCAGATCCACTGGTAAGATTGACCGAACATCCGCCTTGGTGCTTGATTTAACCACTTAAACCTGCAATGAATGTATGAATAAAACTGTATTCTAAGCAATCTGTATCATGTGCATATTGTAGAATGAGGTAGACATTGGCAGAGGCAGTGGTTTTAGTCGGGTATATTATACCTCAACCCCTGCATGTACCTCAGGGTGCACAGGCCTCCACCGCTCAGTTCACACAGGTGTGATTTTTCAATGCAAGATGCCAACATGGTGCTGTGTGAATATGGTCTATGAAGACCATTGTGGAACAAATAGATGTTACACTGTTTGAACACACGGGGGTGATATTAGACAAGTTGTGTCAAATGAAGTCTCTGAGCACTATTATTTATATTTGTAAGCATGCAATTTCTGCTTGTTATGTTATGCTAGCACTGTTTGGATGTGTTTGTTATGTTATACTATTGTGCAAGCAAGAATTCAAGATTTTTGCAGGTTGTGACCTCCCAACATAATATTTGAACTGGGGACCACCCTGACCCTGGCATTGTGAGCATGTAGATCTGCGATTTCACAATGTTTGCCTCTTTCTTAGGTCTTATTTGACACTGGCCAATGTCTGACAATTTATTTTAACACAGAGAGTGTGGGAGAGATGTAGAGAGGGGAAAAAAGAGAGAAAGAAAGGGGAGGGAGAGTGTGTGTGTGTGTGTGTGTGTGTGTGTGTGTGTGTGTGTGTGTGTGTGTGTGTGTGTGTGCGTGCGTGCGTGCGTGCGTGCGTGCGTGCGTGCGTGCGTGCGTGCGTGCGTGCGTGATGTGTACAACCCTTATTTAAGTAGGCTGCCGTCCGATGATGCAGTTGGAATTATGAATCAATAATTGTGTTGCAGCCGAACATAAGACACTTCCAATGTGAACAAGTCATATAAACTGATGTCAGTGACATTTTGTATCTGCCAGTGCCAGAGCATTTAGTTAGTAAAATAGCAAAGAAAAAAAAAGATGATCTACAAGCTCATAACGATGGAGTAAATGTAATGTGGAGAATGAACATTCACAACGAAGCAGATAAGCTGCTTCCTGCCATCACAGAACAAGTGCAGTGTAAACGATAACAGGAAACCACACTGAACTGACATGTTTCCTAGCAACAGCTAGGGCGGGACATGTCACACATATTGACTGGTGTGTGTGTGTGTGTGTGTGTGTGTGTGTGTGTGTGTGTGTGTGTGTGTGTGTGTGTGTGTGTGTGTGTGTGTGTGTGTGTGTGTGTGTGTGTGTGTGTGTGTGTGTGTGTGTGTCTGATCAGGTAATGGGAAATTATAGGGGTTTTCCACTTAGAGATTTCTCGGTTATGAGCACGGTTGTGGTGTCAGCAATTAAACGCACGCTTCCAGACTGAAGGTTGTGATAAGAAACATGGGCGTTGCTGTGGTTGTTGGTTAGATGTAGTAAGAAATTAGTTAGTGAGAAATGCAATGCAAGCACCTCACCCAGCAAGATTTACAAGAACAGGTGTCTAGAAAAACAAGTGAATAGGGCCTTTCCGAGAAACACTGCCTGAGCCATGCCGCACGCAATGGAAAAGCATGTTCTGTATGCCACAAGTCTCAGACAGCGGTCACAGAGGTTGCAGGAGGTCACAGAACCAGAGCAAGAACTAGAAATGAATTCGTCTAAGTATGATTGCATTGTGTTTAATCACAACAGTTGTGCACTTTTTAAAGGCCTGCCTTTGATGTTTTCACATTCTAAGTACAAATAGGCCTTTAAAATAACTAGGAATAAGCCAAAGTAGGAAGGATACATATAAAAGTAACGTTGGTGTAAAGCCTGGAATTTCTTCATTTTAGGGGCAAGGCCACTTGGCCTTTGGTGTTGTCCATTTTTTGAGGGCACAAAGGCCTTCGTGCCAGGGCACCAAGGCCATCAAATAAAACAAAATCTTTGTCCATTGAAAAGATTTCTTGAATATAAGGGTTAGGGATGATAACCTAATCTGCAGTGAAATAGATACAGTAAATGATGGTATTTGGGTCAGTGACGTGACGCCCCAAAAAACATGTTTTTAAAAAAACTTTAAATAGCAGGCATAAAAATTATTTACTTTTGTTCTACTCACTCTCAACTTATGGAAACACATTTTGTTTTTAGATATTTTATTGGAATCAGACTTTATTGAGCAGTTTGTTGTGCCTAAAACCGTCATCTGGTGTGACATGACAATAATTGTTCATAAAATGAAAATGGAGTACACCTTTCTTAAGTTACTCACTTTATCAAAGTCCTTTATCATAACTAACCTGTGATCCACTATAGTTTTGTGAAAATTAATTGAATCTGTATATTTTTTTCATAATCAACACTCTGTGTGAGGCCCATGTTGTCGATCTTTCAACATATTTTAATTTTATTCTGACAAAAACTTTCTTTAAAATTACACAAATATTTGTGACTCTTCCTGATACTATTTTCTATGTAAACCATACACATTTTTTCGGTTTCATCATTAATAAAGGTATGATTTCTCACTATTTGGAATGTCACACCAGATGACTTAGTGTCACACCAGATGACCATATCTTCATGTGTCAAAGCAAACTGTGTTTTAACCTACCTATTAGTGAGTACTGAACTTTACTGATTGATTAAACAATTACCCAGGAAAAACAGCAACAGTAAAATTGCTTTAACATTAAATAACATGGCCTTAATATTTCTGAACAGGATAGTATTGTTGGGCCTTAACATAGGATAACAAAGAATTGTAGTAGTAGATGGATGATGAGGATGTGCACAGGAATGCTACGCACACCTAAGTCTTCTGCCGGCCCACGGCAGAAGGATCTTAAAGAGACAATAAGGTGCATAGCCACACTGGGAGCCAAGGCAACATTTTATTAACACCAATTATTGGAAACAACTCAGCATTCAGGTGTATTACTTTTTTCCGAAGTCTCCTGAACTTGAACACAGCATTTTGAGTTGAACAAATTTATTTACGAATCATGTCGTTACACCACATCTCCACTAGCTAAAGAGTGCTGGGTTGTGCAACTCCGAAAATAGCTGATCTACAAGCTCTCGCAGCACAATGCGTTGAGAGCTTGTAGATCAGCTATTTTCGCTATGTTTGTCTCGGGTCCTACCTTACCTCACTGTCCAGTCCAGTGAGTGAAAGTACAAAAGTATTAGATTAGATTAGAATAGACATTTAGACTGCATTGTACATCAGCCAGTCACATTTGGTGAGGGTATAGACATTTAGACTGTATTGTACATCAGCCAGTCACATTTGGTGAGGGTAGCAAACCGTTTGCCCTGTTGCGGTTCTGCTATGCCACAGACAACTTCCTGCTCTTTGTAGAAAATGCAGTCTCGCCCCTTTGGCCAGACAAAACCATTTTTCATTTTTCCAAGTTGATTCATGCAGTTTATCTCTAGCCCTCCTTATTAATGGTAACAATCTGCCCCACATATGGCTTTCCCTCATATTTGAT
Source organism: Nannobrachium achirus (assembly GCF_963921795.1). Classification (NCBI taxonomy): domain Eukaryota; kingdom Metazoa; phylum Chordata; class Actinopteri; order Myctophiformes; family Myctophidae; genus Nannobrachium; species Nannobrachium achirus. The sequence continues at coordinate 59,708,655 of NC_137818.1, forward strand.
TATGACAAACTGTCCTTGTGTGTATTCATCTGAGGAGGTGTCTGAATCCTCAGCTTGGGCCTCTCCAATAGATGCACTTGTGTCCAGCACCTGAGTAGAAGACCTTCAGGAGGAGACATTTAAATGTAATTTATTTGTCAGGTAGATTGTTTTTAGTAGTAAAATGTAATTACTAGCAAGTCCTCAAGTTTGTTATACTCACTGAGCTCCGGAAGCTGTTTTGGGCCTGCAGCTGATACCTGTAATTGTACCTGATTCTGAAGAAATGAGGAATGAAATGTTTTAATCTCGAGTAAGTTCACATAAAGCTTAATGTCCTGCACAATATTCAGAAGGTTTTTGACAAATATATTTTTTATTTATACATGTTTGACACCGAGGACAGCGAAAACGCTACGTCACGTCACGTCACCCACCCACACACACACACACACACACACACACACACACACACACACACACACACACACACACACACACACACACACACACACACAACAAACACACACACACACACACACACACACACACACACACACACTCCGGAAGCTGTTTTGGGCCTGCAGCTGACCTGGGAAGGGGGCAGTTCCGCAGATGGGCCACCACTTAGTTAAGGAAGAAAAGGAATGAATGGATGACATAAGTTACTTTATTGTCATTAAACAGGTACAATTACAGGTATCATAAAATTGGCAAAGAGAATGATTTAGTTATACTTACTCATCACTTGTCTTGTCACCTGGCACCTCAGCCCTGGAGACTTGGTCGAACTGTAATTTCCGTGGGTTGTGACAGGTGCAGATCTGAGGAAACTGGCAGAAACAACTCAGGTCTCTGTAAACTATCTTTCCCGGGAAGATAGAAAGAACCTGGTGCGTAGTGCTGATGCCAGTCACTGGACGCACTGATGGATAAGATGGATAAGAACAGCTATGGTTTTGTTTATGCCCTTCCTCCATATCCATTCATTCATCACTATACAGTATGTTTGTGTATTTTGGAAATAATAAAATCACATTTTCTGTACCACCCATTTTCTGTTGTCAAGTGTCTTATATTAACTGCTTATAACGGATAGTTATTATAAAGTGTTACCACAATATAAGGTTTAGGTTTCTGTGAAGGGGTTTCTGCTCTGTCTGATGAATTTGCTGTATCACCGAATGAAGCTAAATTAAATTATGTAAAAATGTTTAAAACGTTGTTTTAAACATGTTAAAATGTTTTAAATGGACAAAAGAAACATGGGACTTGTTATTTAGTGTTATGTCTGTAGGAAAATACAGTATATATCATCTGGTGTGACAATCAAGTCATCTGGCGTGACAAGCAGATATGTCACACCAGATGACGAAGTGTCACACCAGATGACGTTTTCTGCATTTAGGACTACCTTGAGGCTACCAGGTACACATTAGCATGCTAACAACATGCTAGCTATAACAAAACAACCTAGATTTACATGTAATTATGACCAAAGTTTCAAATAACTTTTGCTTTATTAATGAAAAAGGTGTCACACCAGATGACATCCAGAAGTGCCACACTTGTCAAAGTTTCAACAAGATGGCATTTCATGAAAATGTTAAAATCATAACTCACCTCAGACACCTGTCTTGCAGTTGTGCTGGGAGTGCTGAATAGCCTTACAGAAGAAGGACCTCTCTGGCCCAGTAGGTGTCCAAATTATTGCCTGTTTAATTTTTCCAAACTAGTGTCACACCAGATGATTTTGGTTTGGGGGACAAAATCTTTTTGATCAGAAATGACTGAAAACATTATGCTTGGACTTTGAAAAGATATAGGCTCACAAATAGACATTTTTTTTGCCTAAATTCATTTTTAAATGAATTTTAGCAATTCTTTTTCTTAGTTTTATTCAAGTTCCCACTTTGAGAAACAAGGTCGGGACAGTCACACCAGATGACATTTACCATGTTTGGTTGAAGATTCTGAAGAAATGAGGAATGAAATGTTTTAATCTTGAGTAAGTTCACATAAAGCTTAATGTCCTGCACAATATTCAGAAGGTTTTTGACAAATATATTTTTTATTTATACATGTTTGACACCGAGGACAGCGAAAACGCTACGTCACGTCACCCACCCATTTACAATCTGATCCATGCTCAGCCCTGCACCAATCAAAGTCACTGGATTGGTTTAAAGATAGGGACTCAGGGAGTTAAGATTTCAGAATCTCAACGTGTCTGAACAAGAAAGAGACACCGCTGTCTACAGTCTACATATTGACAAGACAGAGACAGAGGAGAAAGTGGTACAGTCAGCGTGGACATTAAGGCCACTGTGGCCTCAGGTCATGCCATTGGTTTGAAGGGCACAAGGCCAAACCGAGGGGCAACGGCGGCCATGGCCTTCATGGCCTCCATGAAATTCCTGCCAACGAGAGAGGTAAAAACTGAGTATCGATATTATCGATACCGATACTATGGAAAAGTCTACAATACTACAAATGATATGAAACACCTCTCAATGAAATCAGTGTTTCCGTCTTAATAGGTGATAGGACTATTTTTGGGACAAAGTTCAGGATTTCCCTACATTTGGACGATGCAGATTGATTTAATTTGCTAAATATGTTTTATGGATTACACTGCGTGTTTGTTGCATGATGATTATAATCACATTATCCTTTTATACCAGTAAGACGCATAAGGGCGAAAGTGGCATCTGACATCTCTGAGTATCTGACATCACTATGATGTCACCTGTATGGACGTCGGACAGATACGGACAAGCTGTGACGGTTCTGATAGTAAACTGCGACCTACTGTCGCAATTAAACTAATACTTAGTTGACTGACTGTCAGCTCTGTCCTTGGTCCACTCTTTTTTCCCTGTACACCAAAACACTTTGCTGAATATATCTGCTCTACAAGCTCAGGGATCAAGTGTCAGATGCTGTGTGTCCTTTATTATAATCCTACTTAGAGATTGTAGAACATACTTTTTTTTTCTTAGCATTTGAATGGTTCACGATTCTAAGTCCAATCTCAGCATTTTGTAAAGTAATCTATAATTGCATAAACCGCATGTTAATTGCAGTGTTATAATTTACCTCCAGTGTAGCAGAGCAGACACAGAACCAGAATCAGAAGAAGACTTGAGGAATGTCTCTGATCATAGATCATATGTATGTCATCTTTACATCTATAAACAACAAGAAAGAAAGAAAAGACTCAATAAAATATAACAACACAATACAATTAACACCAGTGCACGAGGGCAATGGCTCAAGACCCCACAGGGCATGTGCACATCTGTGCACATGCCTGTTTATTATTGGTCTTCCAGTCGGAACTCCTTCCTACGGGGCATCGCTAGATCCACCAGAATACAGAAAAATGTGTACGTCAGCTCCCGTGGGACACTGTCCCATTCGCCAGAGGGGATGTCAATCAAGTCGGCCCTGTGCAGGCATCGCGCCGGTCACCACCAGGCCAGCACAGCTCTACACTCCACTGGCGCGTTGCGCCGCACAGTGGAGGAGGTGCAGTCCGAACCCCTGGATCTTCCGCACCATCAGGGGTAATAATAATAACAATAATAATAATAATAATAATAGCTGTGATTTATATAGCGCATATACTCAATGTCGCTTTACAAGACTACGTGTTTGTGTGTGCGTGTGTGTGTACGGCACATAAAAACAACAACTTTATTAGGGAAAAAAACTAGGATAAAATAAGAAGATACAGTAGAAAACAATAAAACAATAGTATGGTCCGAGGTCAGCTGGGGAAGGTAATTTTGAATAGGTGAGTTTTCAGAGCGGTCTTGAAGGAGGGAAGGGAGGGGGTGTCTCTGACGCATTTAGGGAGTTCGTTCCAGAGGGTGGGGGCGGCCACTGAGAGCGCCCTGTCGCCCCAGGTTCGGCGGTTGGTGTTTGTTTCATAATTGCTCACACCACAACCGTGCTCATAACCGAGAATCTCTAAGTGGAAAACCCCTATAATTTCCCATTACCTGATCAAGAAGAAGAATAATTACCCACGTCCTCCCACGAGGGAAAAGCAGTTCTCCAGCTTAACCCAGCTGAACCCAGTGCTGCCCACAAGGAGCGCGAGGGGGAGGGGAGCAGTGATAGCTGGAGCAGGGAATCATACCTGCGACCTTTGGGACCTCCGGAGTCCTGGGTATGGACACTAACCACTCAGCTATCACTGCTCTAAAGACACACACACACACACACACGCACGCATGCACGCACGCACGCACGCACGCACGCACAAACACACACACACACACACACACACACACACACACACACACACACACACACACACACACACACACGTTAGTTAGATAGTTAGTTAGTTAGTCACACACACACACACACACACACACACACACACACACACACACACGTTAGTTAGTTAGTTAGTTAGTTAGTTAGTTAGTTAGTTAGTTTGTTTGGGTCCTCCGGAGTCCTAGGTATGGACACTAACCACTCAGCTATCACTGCTCTAAAGACACACACACACACACACACACACACACACACACACACACACACACACACACACACACACACACACACACACACACACACACGTTAGTTAGATAGTTAGTTAGTCACACACACACACACACACACACACACACACACACACACACACACACACACACACACACACACACACACACACGTTAGTTAGTTAGTTAGTTAGTTAGTTAGTTAGTTTGTTAGTTTGTTAGTTTCATTTATTTGTCCACAATGTGGAGATTTGTCTTTAGTCTCATATACATTCACAACATTAAAAACAACAGATAACAGCAACAAACAATTACACACAAAGCATCTTTAAGGCAACCAGAAGGACAACAATGGCATATGTGTCCCATTTTGACTGAGGGGCAGTCATTTCGGCAGGCTTCATTATTCCCTGGACCCATTATGACGTTTTCTTTTTTTCACTCCAAAAAATAATGATAATAATGCTACAACAGCATCTCATAATATCTAGGCTACATTTCACTTAAACGCCAGAGCTTATGCCCACGTTAATTCAGGGTTTACCCTCACAGGGGCCCATCGTCTCCATGGCAACACGTCATTTACGTACCTTCGCGTCGTGGGAAAAGTATCCGTAATACGCGGTTGAGTAAATGTAATCCAAGTATGTCCAGTTTATTTTCACGATGATCTTTTCTTTCAGTCAGGACAGCTTTTTACCAATCTTGGGCCACAGCGTGTGTATCACGGGCGGTAGAAAGGGTCGCGTTTTGAACATGGTGTCTGAAAAAGCTAGACCAGGAGAGGAATCCGCCATGTTACGTTACCTCCGCGGCGTCACTAGGAAAATAGTATCCATGATACGAGTAAATGTAATCCACGGATGTCCGGTTTATTTTTACGATAAAGTTTTCTTTCAGTCAGGACATCTTTTTATCAAACCTGGGCCACAGCGTTTGTGTCACGGTAGGTAGAAAGGACCGCGCATTGAACATGGTGATTGAAAAAGCTAGACTAGGAGAAGAATCCGCCATGTTACGTGTATCTCCGTCGAGACTCCGTTACTGGGAAAATACTAGTATCCAGATACATACGGGTCGTGCTAGCCTGCGAGGGGACGATAGAGTGCAGCGAGCGCAGGATAGGAACAGAAGCTTGTGATTGGCTGCAGGGAGACTGCACATCCTGGTCACATGTACCGCGCTGCATTTTGGGAAATGTAGTGTTTTTCCCATATTGTTGGCGTTTGATCACCGTGGTAGAGCCTTCATTGCGGTAGGCGATATGTACAGTAACTACAGTATTGTAAAACGCGTCAAACACGTCTTGGGCACTGGGGCAGGGCATCCAGAGACATCAAAGAGATTTGCGTGTAGACACCCCGTGGGCACCCGATGTGTTAACTCTGCATGTAAATAAGACTTTTTTAAATTAATGTGAGAGATCGGGACATAATTCTGTTGGTCCTCCCAGAATACAGCTAACATGCTAGTTTTCACCACCCTGTGTTAGCCATTTGTAGCCAAATCCGGTAATATCGGCGCTCCATTACCTAGCGTTGCAAATCACAGTATTTATCCCGTTCATGTAGTGCCACGTATGTTCCAAATGAACCACGTTACGTTGTTATAATGATTTAATCTATTATTTATTTATTTATTATTCAGCTGTTGACTGTTCTTCTTCTCGAGTTTTGGAAAAAAAATGATCCGTTTCCTGCCTGGACCGGATGGCGAGGAGTGTCCTTTGTCACTGAGTTAGCTTAGCTTTGACTTAGAACAGTGTGTCATCGTAAACTATCTAGTTTTAACGTATTGGTCTTCCAGTCGGAACTCCTTCCTACGGGGCATCGCTAGATCCACCAGAATACAGAAAAATGTGTACGTCAGCTCCCGTGGGACACTGTCCCATTCGCCAGAGGGGATGTCAATCAAGTCGGCCCCGTGCAGGCAGCGCGCCGGTCACCACCAGGCCAGCACAGCTCTACACTCCACTGGCGCGTTGCGCCGCACAGTGGAGGAGGTGCAGTCCGAACCCCTGGATCTTCCGCACCATCAATAATAATAATAATAATAATAATAACAATAAGGGAATATCAGTGAATAATAATACTTACATGATATTTTTACATTATAAACCCCTTTTTAATTATTATGTTTCTTTTAGTGCCAATGACGTCTCATGACTGCTTTTTTCAATGGGCCCTGTGTGCCTTTAGATCAAAGGCTATTATATATATATATATATATATATATATATATATATATATATATATATTTCTTTTTTTTTTATATGTCAAAATGACCTGAGATCAGAGAGATGCTTTTCTCTGTTTGTTTGTTGGCTCCCTCGTTTAGCTGATTGAGAAAATGTGTGTTCATTCTAGTGGATGGACACTTTTTTTGATTCAATCAGCTCTATCTCTGGAACCATTTGTCTGATTGACACATTTTTTTTGCCACTGAATCACAACAACTGTGTCTGTGTCTGCATGGATGTTACACAGACATTGGTGTCCAGAAATGTGTGACCACAGCGTGTATATTGCATGATGCCTGTGGTAACGCGAGCCTGTCCAGCCGTCCATGTTACAAAATACGCCATCTAAGGCATTGTATGTTTAATACGACGGGCGATATCAAATCCTTTTGGTTATTGAAAAAAAATATATATATATATAAAAAAAACAGATTACACATGTTAGGCTTGAAAATTAACATAATTAATTTTCAAGCCTAACATGTGTAATCTTTGAGTACAGATATTGTAGGTATGTACATAGCCAGACAACCGGAGAGAGAGAGAGTTGATCACTTAACATTCCAATCAATCAACTCAATATTGTCGCCAGCTGCTCTCTGTGTGAAACCTAGACAGTGAACAGTTGGTTAATTCTTTAAAAAATCATAACTCTTGACAGGAATGGGCAGAGACTTACTTTTTTTCCTAAATGCTCAGAAATGCTACAAATGACGCCCCTGGCCTCCGTGCCAATGCACACCTCTAACATTAGCACATAATGTGACATTCTTCTTCCACATTATAAGCATTTATTAGGATCAATGGGTGCTATTACAGCACTCTGAGAACAGGGAATCAGGTAAGCCATTCGGAATAAGAGAAAATAAATACATATAAACCATATTAATAACATTAAAGACATTTCAAGGATCTGTCTGGAGGTGTCTTAAGGTGACAAATGTAACCTGACACTGGTTGAGTTTAGAACGGTTGGACGTCACACAGAGGGTTGGAAGACTTTGACAGTGAAGTATGAGGATGTGTGACAACTCCCTCCTTCAAACACACTCAGGACTGATGGAGGTGAAGAAACATCGTCTTCATTCTCACCGTCTCCTCTGCAGATGAAGGTTTTCACCTGGTAAGAATCCTACCAGAATATTACAAATGTCTGATGGCGCATGTGGTGCATAACATTGTACAAAGTGAATTGTATGTACGCAATACTTGTATAAGTTGGAGATTAAGGTTAAACGTTGTCTATTAAAGATGAAATGGCATCAAGCTGTACTGTCAGATGTAATTTTTTGTACATTTAAAAAGGTAATATAATTTAGTTCAGGGATTTCCAAATTGTCTCTAAACTATGACGGAAAATGCCTGTCGACTACCTTTTTTTACTGACAGATCAAAACTTTAAAAAATAATAATAAAAAACAAAAAATGCTATGATAACTACAAATATAAATATACTGACAAGTTTGATAACAAATAAAACTAGACTAACATGTTGGGGAGGGACAGGTGGAGAAGAGATGCAGTAGAACTAAAAGACAAGTCATGTTATGCTTGGTTGTGTGCACTGTGCAGGTGTCACCCTCTGAAAATAGCCGATCAACAATAAACTGTTGTCGACTAAAATCGAATGGTTACTAAAAGTAAAACCTTTCAGATGACTAAAATAGCATAAAACTAAATGGAATTAATTTGATTCAAAATACTATGAATACAATTTCATCAAAATGTACAGTCAGAATCAACAATGACAGAAGGTCATTCAAATATTCAGAATAGGTTAAGATCTGACAGGGAAACAGCACAGCAATGGGCCATCTAAAAGTTATCATAACATTTTTTTCATTAAGATTTTTTGTTGTATTATTTCTAATATCTGCTGCTATGATAGCCTATACAGTACATAGTTAATTGTGCACTACCTAATGTGAGCACAGAAATGTTCACTTTATACCAGCCTACTGTATCACCACCACTAAATACCAGATCACTGGCCCTAATTCACACTCAGGCGTCTATCCGGTGGAACGGTCTCTGCCTGGTATTCCTGACTAACCTCAGTAAAACTAACTCTAAACATATTTCTAACCTTATCCTCAGTAAACAAATATAAGAATACAAGAACCGCCCCACTGAGCGGTCGGTGGGGGAAAAAATAGGGCGAGTGTGAAAATGGCTGAGCGATTCGGTGACCTTTTTGAATGAGAGTGCTCAAAAGGCCTCTCACAAATTACATGTTCGTATTATTTGATTAACGATAAGGCCTTAAATGTGGCTATGTTGGCCTTTTCTAGGTGACATTGGGAGGGGGGCATCGACTAGGTTGAGATGTAAAAAAGTTTGGTAACTGCTGCATATATATGTAAACTATTACATTTAATGAAAAGTAACTGCTGCATATACAGTACAGTGTATATATATATATATATATATATATATATATATATATATATATATATATATATATATATATATAAACATGTTGTGTGTGTATGTATATATATTTATACATTTTATAAAAAGTAACTGCTGCATATATATGTAAACTATTACCTTTTATAAAAAGTAACTACTGCATATACAGTATTATGTAAACTATTGCATTTAATAAAAAGTAACTACTGCATATACAGTATTATGTAAACTATTACATTTTATAAAAAGTAACTGCTGCATATAACTATTACATTTAATTAAACCTTTAGCAACTGCTGCATGTGTATATTTAAACATTTGCATTTAATTTGCACCAGGTCCATGACCTTCTTGGACTACAGTGCTAAACACAGGAAAACCACTGCTTAGGCCGATATTAATTTGATATTATTAATTTGACTAATAATCAACATAGGCCTGTGTGGGTGCGCTGTCACCAAATAATGTATTCATCTTTGTAATTTTGCATCATTCAAAATGTATATTTTTATATATCATGTCAAGGTGTGTGATGTTTTCATTTTGCCTTGACCCCTCTGCCCCAAACCTCCGTGGGGTGAGGCGTTGTCATTCCTGCCGACGCTACGTTGTTGTGGATCAAAGCGACCGCTTGTTCCGCCCCGCGCTGCACGACGAGTGCTCCGTTTCTCGATCGTACTGTTTCTCTTTCAAACCGTGACATATATACCGGTATAAAAACTTACCACCATAGGAACAGAGCATAACCTACAAAAGGAGAAGCACTATTTGTCCACTTCACTCACTGATACTTTAACATCACCACCCCTGCAGTTCATTAATGTTTGGTTCACTCTGCCAGTACAATGGAAGTACACTCCCCACAATATTGTTTTTGTAAAGTGTGCGTGTCAAGTATTTTAGAAACATTTAGAAACTCCAACACTTATTGGAATGTCTTGACAGAAAGTATCTCATAACATAGGGTGGTGTTTAAACATAAATCTAGTGTTGCAATTTGTGGCCAATGTGACTCTGTCATTGTGCCCAGTGTGTAGAGCTCCCCCCTTATGTTTTCTCGTGCCAATTAAGCTCTTTTGAATTTAATTTAATTTAATTTCAACAGGTCCTGATTGGCTGCATATCCCTCTAGTCACCTCCAGACCACCACGTGTGCTTTCTGCCCCTCAACCTGTATGCAGGTATGTGGTGATATGTTGCTGTCACACTGGCTTAAAGAGTGCTCTCTAAACATATAAAACATCAGGTAACACCACATCACAGCGGGTTGTGAGCTTGTAGATCAGCAATTCTCTTTTCTTTTTAGCCCAATATTAGGATGTCAGGGAGGGTTAAAGTGGTCAGCTATAACCTGGAGACTGGGAAGTTATCCACTGTGTACTGGAGAGTGGTATTATCATTTTGTGACAGCATAATTGTTTAACTCACTTTTTGTCTAGCTCTATTCTCCTAACACTGCTGACTGACTCTGAACCTCTAAATGCACCCTGAGTGCCGTAGAATGGCTGCTCAGTGCACTGCTCCTAGTAGTTTAAATGCATAGAATGGATTTAACGTATGTGCATACATACACAGTGACAAAAAAACACCCCAGTGAGGACTAAATTAATATTATTAATAACAATAATGTGCTGTGTGCTCAGTTAAGTTGCTTCTAAGGTGTTCTTTTCATTTGCTGCATGTGCTCTGTTCCTGCTCCAGTTTCTGTTTTTTGAGCGGTGCAAACCGCTCCTATAAGTGGCTGTGCGTGTGTGTCCGTAGCCTTTTTCCTCAGCGTTTTGCCATAGTAAAATGTGTGTGCGTAGCATCATGTTTGTCTAGTGATGTCATATGTCGTATGTCTGTAGCCTTTTTCCTCAGCGTTTTGCCATAGCAAAACGTGTGTGTGTAGCATAGCCTGTACATCCTAGACTTAAATCCTAGTCTGACGATGTTATGCAAGCACGACCACCGCTCACTTCACATTGGGTGTGATTTTTATCTCAAAGCTTGACTCTTGCCCTGTGAGGTGAACCTGAGTTCTCAGTAAATAGTTGTCAGTGTGCCAACTTGTTTTGTGTTAAGAGTGTTTCCTGCATGCTGGCTCCTACATTCCATCCCCGGGTGTGAGTGACACTGATACTGTGATTGTATAGTGTACATGTTCCCCTTTTTCAACTGGTTTTATTATATTCTGACACTTGCTTTGGCAATCTAAACTGATGTTTTCTCATGCCAATAAAGTTCCTTTGAATTTAATTTAATTTAATTTAATTTAATTTAATTTAATTTAATTTAATTTAATTTAATTTAATTTAATTTAATTTCAACAGGTCCTGATTGGCTTCATTTCCCTCTAGTCACCTCCAGACCACCACATGTGCTTTCTGCCCCTGAACCTGTATGCAGGTATGTGGTGATATGTTGCTGTCACACTGGCTTAAAGAGTGCTCTCTAAACATATAAAACAGCAGGTAACACCACATCACAGCGGGTTGTGAGCTTGTAGATCAGCAATTCTCTTTTCTTTTTAGCCCAATATTAGGATGTCAGGGAGGGTTAAAGTGGTCAGCTATAACCTGGAGACTGGGAAGTTATCCACTGTGTACTGGAGAGTGGTATTATCATTTTGTGACAGCATAATTGTTTAACTCACTTTTTGTCTAGCTCTATTCTCCTAACACTGCTGACTGACTCTGAACCTCTAAATGCACCCTGAGTGCCGTAGAACGGCTGCTCAGTGCACTGCTCCTAGTAGTTTAAATGCATAGAATGGATTTAACGTATGTGCATACATACACAGTGACAAAAAAACACCCCAGTGAGGACTAAATTAATATTATTAATAACAATAATGTGCTGTGTGCTCAGTTAAGTTGCTTCTAAGGTGTTCTTTTCATTTGCTGCATGTGCTCTGTTCCTGCTCCAGTTTCTGTTTTTTGAGCGGTGCAAACCGCTCCTATAAGTGGCTGTGCGTGTGTGTCCGTAGCCTTTTTCCTCAGCGTTTTGCCATAGTAAAATGTGTGTGCGTAGCATCATGTTTGTCTAGTGATGTCATATGTCGTATGTCTGTAGCCTTTTTCCTCAGCGTTTTGCCATAGCAAAACGTGTGTGTGTAGCATAGCCTGTACATCCTAGACTTAAATCCTAGTCTGACGATGTTATGCAAGCACGACCACCGCTCACATCACATTGGGTGTGATTTTTATCTCAAAGCTTGACTCTTGCCCTGTGAGGTGAACCTGAGTTCTCAGTAAATAGTTGTCAGTGTGCCAACTTGTTTTGTGTTAAGAGTGTTTCCTGCATGCTGGCTCCTACATTCCATCCCCGGGTGTGAGTGACACTGATACTGTGATTGTATAGTGTACATGTTCCCCTTTTTCAACTGGTTTTATTATATTTTGACACTTGCTTTGGCAATCTAAACTGATGTTTTCTCATGCCAATAAAGTTCCTTTGAATTTAATTTAATTTAATTTAATTTAATTTAATTTAATTTAATTTAATTTAATTTAATTTAATTTCAACAGGTCCTGATGTCCTGATTGGCTTCATTTCCCTCTAGTCACCTCCAGACCACCACATGTGCTTTCTGCCCCTGAACCTGTATGCAGGTATGTGGTGATATGTTGCTGTCACACTGGCTTAAAGAGTGCTCTCTAAACATATAAAACAGCAGGTAACACCACATCACAGCGGGTTGTGAGCTTGTAGATCAGCAATTCTCTTTTCTTTTTAGCCCAATATTAGGATGTCAGGGAGGGTTAAAGTGGTCAGCTATAACCTGGAGACTGGGAAGTTATCCACTGTGTACTGGCAGCTAGGGGGCAGTCCTGAGACATTAGATGTGGCATCATGGTCCAAGTATATATGTTACAGTCAGTTTGGGTAACTCAGTGAGATTGGGGTGAGAGCGCTCGTTTTGTCGTTCACCACACACCCCTAACACCACCTGGATCAATTCAATCCAGTTCTCGATTTCACTGAAACTAAAATAAAAAATAAAAAATTACATATACAATCAGAGCATGTGAGCATAGTGGAGCAGATAGATATACCGCTCCAGGGTCTGCGGTCTCGCTCGCTCGTCGCTCACGTCGGCCCTCCCCCCGCTCCATCGCTCACATTTGTGCATTAGTCGCTCCTCGCTCGCTCCACGCTCTGCTCAGGGCCGTCAAATCAATCAGAGTCAGCAGCCAAAATAAAAAAAAGTAGTTTGCTACCATGTCCGAAACACTTTCAGTACGATTCCAAATCAAGCGTCGCAGACACATGCATGGATGTTACACAGACATTGGTGTCCAGAAATGTGTGACCACAGCGCGTATATTGCATGATGCCTGTGGTAACGCGAGCCTGTCCAGCCTTCAATGTTACAAAAGACCACATCTAAAGCATTTTATTTTTAATAAGACTGGCAATATTAAATCCTGTTGGTTATTGATTAATCACAACAACCGAGAGGGAGGGAGGTGATATAACTTAACTGACAAAAGGTAGGCTATTTATTATAAACATAGCCTACTTGTGTGGATGATATAGATACATTTGACTTGAGTGAAATCTTGATAAAGGGATCTCTGTCTCCTCTCCTCTCCGCGGTGGCATGGTGCACTGACTTCACTCTGCAGCACAATTTGGAATGCACACATGAGTTCTGGGCGGAGCCGTTCGTTGTTTTTGTTGGAAACATGCGGTGCGCGGCCCCAACAGGATCGGCTAGGAGCGGAGGAGGTCGGCGCTCCAAAGAGCGGAGGAAAATCCTCGCTCCAAAGCCGGTCAGACCCATTTGAAAAGACGCTCGCTCATGCTCACGTCAAAAACGGCCCGCTCCGCTCATATGCTCTGTATACAATATATAGTATGTTTGTGATTTCAATAATTGGCTATCAATACAGACAGTGCCACCATTTTACATTACAGGAGCAAAAGGGCCTCTTAGCTGTGAATGGGAGCGTATTATACTTCATATGGTTATTACAGTATGAAGACACATGGCTATGGCCTCTTAGCTGTGAATGGCAGCGTATTATACTTCATGTGGTTATTACAGTATAGGAGCGTATTATACTTCATATGGTTATTACAGTATAGGAGCGTATTATACTTCATATGGTTATTACAGTATAGGAGCGTATTATACTTCATATGGTTATTACAGTGTAGGAGCGTATTATACTTCATATGGTTATTACAGTATGAAGACACATGGCTTTTCAGAGCACAGTGTTACTTGAGGACAGGAGGAGATCTACCAGCTGAACTAGTTTTTAGTTTGTCAACGTCTCATTTATAGCATGCAGATGGAACAGACAGTGATGTACGTGATGAGTGATTAAAGAAGGGCTTGGCAGGATTTAAAGGAATGCAGTGTCACAATAGTTTGATGCAAAGGTGCCTGACGTTGATCACATTTGAGGAGGAGGTCTGATGCAGTGTTGCCAACTCCCCCGTAACGGAAGTAGCTAGAAGTCGCTAGGGGTGGGGTGCACGCGCTGCGCGCACGTGCACACAAAAGCGTGTGCGCGTGAACAGATGCGCAGCGCGTTTCTAGGGTAATAATTCTAGTTTTTGTTTCTTTTTGCACGGCAGCAGTACCAGTAGAGAGAGAAAGAGATGCAACGTGTGCGTTTGTGTGTCACTGAGGAGCAGGCAAGCAGCAAATGGAGGCAGAGAGAGAGAAAAGGAAGGAAAAATAGGGTTTTATCTCTGGCTCCTGTCAACAATATGTGTCCCCAAATCAGCAGAAAAACTTGCCCTGTGAGGTGAACCTGAGTTCTCAGTAAATAGTTGTCAGTGTGCCAACTTGTTTTGTGTTAAGAGTGTTTCCTGCATGCTGGCTCCTACATTCCATCCCCGGGTGTGAGTGACACTGATACTGTGATTGTATAGTGTACATGTTCCCCTTTTCAACTGTTTTTATTGTATTTCGACACTTGCTTTGGCAATCTAAACTTATGTTTTCTCATGCCAATAAAGCTCCTTTGAATTGAATTGAATTGAATTGAATTGAATTGAATTGAATTGAATTGATTGTCAACAGCTCCTGATGTCCTGATTGGCTGCATTTCCCTCTAGTCACCTCCAGACCACCACGTGTGCTTTCTGCCCCTGAACCTGTATGCAGGTATGTGGTGATATGTTGCTGTCACACTGGCTTAAAGAGTGCTCTCTAAACATATAAAACATCAGGTAACATCACATCACAGCGGGTTGTGAGCTTGTAGATCAGCAATTCTCTTTTCTTTTTAGCCCAAAATGAGGATGTCAGGGAGGGTTAAAGTGGTCAGCTATAACCTGGAGACTGGGAAGTTATGCACTGTGTACTGGCAGCTAGGGGGCAGTCCTGAGACATTAGATGTGGCATCATGGTCCAAGTATATATGTTACAGTCAGTTTGGGTAACTCAGTGAGATTGGGGTAAGAGCGCTTGTTTTGACGTTCACCACACACCCCTAACACCACCTGGATCAATTCACTCGTTCTCGATTTCACTGAAACAAAAAAAAAAAGTGACATACAGTATACAATCAGAGCATGTGAGCGGAGTGGAGCGGATAGATATACCGCTCCACGCTCCAGGGTCTGCGGTCTCGCTCGCTCGTCGCTCACGTCAGAGTCAGCAGACAAAATAAAAAAAAGTAGTTTGCAACCATGTCCGAAACACTTTCAGTACGATTCCAAATCAAGCGTCGCAGACGCATGCATGGATGTTACACAGACATTGGTGTCCAGAAATGTGTGACCACAGCGTGTATATTGCATGATGCCTGTGGTAACGCGAGCCTGTCCAGCCTTCCATGTTACAAAATACACCATCTAAGGCATTCTATTTTTAATAAGATGGGCGATATCAAATCCTTTTGGTTATTGATTAATCACAACAACCCAGAGGGAGGGAGGTGATAGGCTATAACTTAACTGACAAAAGGTAGGCTATTTATTATAAACATGGCCTACTTGTGTGGATGATATAGATACATTTGACTTGAGTGAAATCTTGATAAAGGAATCTCTGTCTCCTCTCCTCTCCGCGGTGGCATGGTGCACTGACTTCACTCTGCAGCACAATTTGGAATGCACACATGAGTTCTGGGCGGAGCCGTTCGTTGTTTGCGTTGGAAACATGCGGCACGGCCCCAACAGGATCGGCTAGGAGCGGAGGAGGTCGGCGCTCCAAGGAGTGGAGGAAAATCCTCGCTCCAAAGCCACTCCGCTCCGCTCATATGCTCTGTATACAATATATAGTATGTTTGGGATTTCAATAATGGTCTCTCATCAGTGCAGACAGTGCTACCATTTTACATTACAGGAGCAAAATGGCCTCTTAGCTGTGAATGGGAGCGTATTATACTTCATATGGTTATTACAGTATGAAGACACATGGCTATGGCCTCTTAGCTGTGAATGGCAGCGTATTATACTTCATATGGTTATTACAGTATAGGAGCGTATTATACTTCATATGGTTATTACAGTATGAAGACACATGGCTATGGCCTCTTAGCTGTGAATGGGAGCGTATTATACTTCATATGGTTATTACAGTATAGGAGCGTATTATACTTCATATGGTTATTACAGAATGGGAGCGTATTATACTTCATATGGTTATTACAGTATAGGAGCGTATTATACTTCATATGGTTATTACAGTATAGGAGCGTATTATACTTCATATGGTTATTACAGTATAGGAGCGTATTATACTTCATATGGTTATTACAGTATAGGAGCGTATTATACTTCATATGGTTATTACAGTATAGGAGCGTATTATACTTCATATGGTTATTACAGTATGAAGACACATGGCTATTGCCTCTTAGCTGTGAATGAGAGCGTATTATACTTCATATGGTTATTACAGTATAGGAGCGTATTATACTTCATATGGTTATTACAGTATAGGAGCGTATTATACTTCATATGGTTATTACAGTATAGGAGCGTATTATACTTCATATGGTTATTACAGTATGAAGACACATGGCTTTTCAGAGCACAGTGTTACTTGAGGACAGGAGGAGATCTACCAGCTGAACTAGTTTTTAGTTTGTCAACATCTCATTTAAAGCATGCAGATGGAACAGACAGTGATGTACGTGATGAGTGATTAAAGAAGGGCTTGGCAGGATTTGAAGGAATGCAGTGTCACAATAGTTTGATGCAAAGGTGCCTGACGTTGATCACATTTGAGGAGGAGGTCTGATAGGAGTGGAACGGCTGCCGCCCCGTGCCCCTGGTTCTCTCTCTCTACATCCCCATATCCTGGAGGTGGTCCGAGGCCGAGGCAGAGACCCCAAAGTCGGATAGAAGTGGAACGGCTGCCGCCCCGTGCCCCTGGTTCTCTCTCTATATCCCCATATCCCCTGTTTTATCACCAGGGGTACCTGGAGGTGGTCCGCGGCCGAGGCCGAGACCCCAAAGTCGGATGCGTGGAGTGGAGCGAAGGCCGCGTGGCCCTGGTTCTCTCTCTCTATATCCCCATGTCCCTGTGTTCAAAGATCCTCTCCCAGTCCCACGCCCCCCAGTCCCACGCCCCCAGTCCCACGCCCCCCAGTCCCACGCCCCCCAGTCCCAAGCCCATTTGCAGATCTGTGCAGTTGCACAGAATCTGTCACCTCCGGTGCCATCTTTGCCTCGAGTTACTCATGGCTCAGTCGGAATGAGACACAACTCGTTCCCTGACTGACTGTCTCTCCTAGCTCTGTGTAGAATAGAATAGATCTACAGACTGTAACCTGCCCTAGAGTTAGAGGCGGAGTCACATTATAAAGGGAATTAAGGTGTGCAGATCTCAGGGAACCACAACTGATAACAACTGTGACCTTGACAGAGTCTGCGGACAACTTATTGGGATGACAAAACTAAACAGGAGGACCAAAACTTAACGTAAAGTAAGTGTTGATGTTTTAATATCACTACTGTGACCACTTGGTTCACAGAAACAGATTCTATGATAGGCTATTTATGGTTTCTACTTTCTACTACTAATAATAATAGGCTACCACTCCCTGTCTGCTCTTTAATGTTACCAGAAAAATATGTATAGCCAGAGCAGTACATTAGAGCAGAGCATTGTGGAATAATTGTGTCAATTATTTGACCCTATAAATGACGTGGATTTGGGGTGATTTTATAACATTTTATGATGGTTAGGTAAACCTGCGTCAGCTTTGCTCTCAGCAGTCTTTCTAAACGGCTGAAACCTGGTTGGTTTCCATTGTGAGTTAACAGTGATATCCGGTCTACAGCCTGCCTACTGTATCAGGTTATTTATACACACACATGCATACAAGCAGTGTTTCTGTTGCAGACCGGATCTGCAACATGCAAAGAGACTTTATCCTCTATTGATTGATTGATTGATTGATTGAAGACTTTATTAGAAGTTTGCATAGGAAAAGGTACAGTTCACTGGTACAAGGTCTACTAAAAGGAGATCATAGAAAAGACTAAGCTTATTTCTATAGGAAACCCTTGAAGTATCTCATATAATATTGAATGACAGATGAATAGAACACAGTACTATGCAGTAGATATAGGCCTAGTCAGGAAAAAAAGAAAGAATGAACAAAAAACAGTAAGTCTATACAAACAGTAGCCTGTAGGGCTGGGCTAGGTTTGTTTTTTTACCAGTTGCGAACGGCTGCCGCCTGTAAGTGGTTTTTCAGGGCGATTTTAAAGGATGCTAGGGATCCACACTCCTTTAGCGGAACATTTTGGTAGCGGAAGAACGAGTTTGACCCTTTGTTTGAGTTGACTCTGGGTTGAACGTGATCTGTGGCGCTGCCTCTGGTGTTGTAATTATGGACATCCTTAACCTTTATGAAGTATTTTGTCAGGTACATGGGTATCTTAGTGGTGTAGTGTATCTTATCTATGGTTGAACTGTACTGATGGTGTATCTTTATCCTCTATGGTTGAACTGTACTGATGGTGTATCGTTATCCTCTATGGTTGAACTGTACTGATGGTGTATCTTTATCCTCTATGGTTGAACTGTACTGATGGTGTATCTTTATCCTCTATGGTTGAACTGTACTGATGGTGTATCTTTATCCTCTATGGTTGAACTGTACACAGTGATGGTGTATCTTTATCCTCTATGGTTGAACTGTACACAGTGATAGTGTATCTTGTACACCAGGCCCAGGCCATTGCATGATGCTGTACTCTGTCAGCTACCGTGAGCCTCCCCACGCTTAGAGAGTGATTAGTGGTGAGGTGGGCCAGAGATGGAAGGTTAAGCAGGACCCTAATTCGTTTGTTTTGGGTTTTTGAGCCTTGTTTTAAGGCCTTTAAGGTGTCGCAGTACCATACGTGGACTACATAATTAAAGTGGGTCTGAATGAGTGCTTTTGTGTATTTTCATGGTGAGTTAACTGTACACAGATACATTGTTTTTTACACTTCATGTTCTGTGCAAACAGATTAGCTGAGATGTGTTCATTTCTTGAGGTTTTGTTAGCTTGGTTTGTATTGATTCAGGTTGATAGTTTTCCAATCAATGTGACAATGAAGTAAAGTGGCTCCTGGCTTTAGTTTGCCCTCATCTCAAAGTGAACATGTTAGGATGGGTGTGGTATAGATGCAGCACACAGAGGAGGTGGGTGGTGTTAGCAGGTATGACATGGACCAACGTATGTCCAGACATACAGTGACAGAAATAAAACCTTCATTCTTTGACACACAGCACTCAGCAGTGTGCTAAACATCTGTCTAGCTGTTGTAATCTATATGTGATACAACAGTGCCCTCGGGTGGAAGATCTTGGGGACTTATTACAACATGACATAGGGTTGCAGTTTGTTGTTTAAGACGGGGCTGCCAGACTTCAGGAAAAGTTAGGAGTGAGACTTTTGGGGGAGGGGAGGGGGGGGGGGGGGGGGGGGGGGGGGGGGGGGGTGGCCTAAAGGGATGCATTTTTGTTATATTTAAACTCAAACTCTCTCTGTCTCTCCCTCTCCCTGAACCAAGAAGCCAGAGCAGAAAATACAAATATAAGACCATTCTAAATCGATGTGTGACAAAAGTGATGTGTTATATGGCATTGTGTCATTTTAAAGAGTGTCCATACTTTCTCTGAAACAGGGGCGGAGCGTCCGGTTAAGTTGGGTAAGCGGCCGCATATAGGCCCGCGAACCACGGGGCCCGGGCAGCCGACCGTCAGATCACATGATGGACTTTTATTTTATTAGGATTTAGATGCACTTTGCGTGCTCCGCCTCTGGGCGAGGCAGGCGGGCCCATTTAAAACATTATCAACGTCATTCATCACCATTAAAATACTATTAAAATGTTGGGTTGCGTGTTGCTTTATTTCACACTCATGGTAAACCTAACATGCAAATATATAAATGAACCACGGCAATCGCTTCCTTCCTTTACTATCTCCGATGTATTTTGGGTAAAATCGTCATCAAAGGCTGCCAAAAACACATTGGCACCCGTGACCCGCTGCGTCATCATCAATCACTTCTTGTCAACACAACACAAGCCAGCCAGGTAGCCTTTACGCATGGTCTAATCATGAGCGGAAAAATTCCATATAAACACAAAAGTGGTACTCTAAAGCGCCAGGAAAGGGAACAAAGGGAACAAGCAAAGGCTAAACTTCCCAAATTGGATAGATACTTTGTTCGACCTCCTCATCCACCTGTAGGTGAGCCTAATATCATTACCAGCGGCAGTGACTCATCTTCTGGCCCGAACCTGCCTGCTACTACAGCTGGGGACAGGAACCAGATTATCAGGTGGGCAATTGACTGTCAGTGTCTCACTGTCTAAGAAACTGATTTCTTAATTTCTTTATGGATCTTATAGTAGCCGCATATCCCTATTTAGAGTCCTTGTCGTTCTTCTCTCATGCAGCGGCGGTGCCAGTGATTCATCTGACCCCATGCCTGCTGCTGCAGCAGCGACGTTATTAGGGGAACGCAGGAGCGAGATCAACAGGTAGTAGGCTGACTGTCAGTGTCACTCAAGAAACTGAGTTATTAAATTGTTTATTGTTCGTATTGTCGCCTAGCCCTACTTAGTCCTTCTCTGTCTCTGTGTCTAGTGATGATGATGATGATATGGAGTCGGACTCCGCAGCTGCTAGCTGCTCATTGGGAGAGGTAGACCTACGAGCCCCGGCGTTGGACGAGCAACTCCCCCTCTCCTCACCCGCGGTGCAAGTGGAAGAAGCGGACACTGGACGTGAAAGCAACAGCTCTCCTCACTCTCCCCATGGCACGGGTGAAATTGAGTCTAACAATAACACCCCACTGGATTGCTTTCCGACTGATAGGGCCAATTTCAGTGAGAACATCTTGGACGCAAACACCAAAAGATATATCCTTAATATTGGCCCTTGCAAACCAAAAGGTCCATTCCCCATTGATATGAACAATCGTTGTTTTTCTGTAAGTTATTATACGACCACCACACAAGTTGGTATAAAATTGCCACGCAGTTGGTTGTGTTATTCGCCTAAATTAGACGCCTGCTACTGTGAGCCTTGCTGGCTTTTTGCAAAGCGCAACGCACCTCACTACAATAACGCATGGGTGAATGGTATAAACACATGGGGGAATATTTGTCATAAAATTGGGAAGCATGAACAGTCTCAGATACATATTGATGCTTGCGTAGTTTATGCAGCATGGAAAAGCAACAGCACAATAGATGCTGACATGGAGAGGAATGTGCGTAATGCTGCATTATTTTGGAGACAGGTCTTGGAGCGCATTGTAAATGTAACACTCACGTTAGCTGCTTGTAACTTGGCATTCAGGGGGCATAGGGAGACTATAGGCCAGGGAAATGCTGGCAACTTTTTGTCAATCATTGAATTATTGTCTCGCTATGACCCAGTTTTAAAAGAGCTAATCAGCCGACCAGAAGGGTCAATAAAATACTTAAATCACCAGATTCAAGACGAGATTATTTACATACTGTCTCAACATGTGAAAGCTGACATAATTTGTGAAATAAATGAAGCCCCATTTTATTCCATTATCATGGACACAACGCAAGATGTGTCGAAGATAGACCAGTTGAGTCAGGTTTACCGTTATGTGACTGTAGTGAGAGATGAAAAGGATAATGCTACAGATCTAAAAATAAATGAAGTGTTTGTGGGATTTGAAGTGACTGTTGGCTCATCAGCGTCAGAGCTTGAAAGCAAAATCCTTGGCTGTATTGAGAATAACGGATTAGATCTGTCTAAATGCCGTGGACAGGGATATGATGGGGCTGCTAATATGAGCGGTGTTTATTCAGGCGTACAAGCAAGAATAGCAGAGAAAGAACCCCTCGCCCACTATGTTCATTGCGCCGCTCATAATCTCAACCTAGCGCTCAATGACGGTGTAAAAAATGTCCCAGGAGTGAAACAGTTCTATGACACTGTAGAGAAGCTTTACAACTTTTTCGGGCATAGTATCAAAAGGTGGGCTTTGCTCAGTGAGATGATGACACCAGAGAGCAGAAATATAACAATAAAGCGCTTATGTCCAACTCGCTGGTCATCTCGCCATGATGCGCTTGATGCGTTAAGGCACAGATATGGAGACATTGTAAAAGCCCTTTTGAAAATAAACCTTACCAGTCCCCAAAAAGATGAACGCGATGAGGCAAGTGCACTAAAGAATAAAATCAGTATTCTCCTTCATATTTTTGGTCAATATGCAGTGCAAGGTTTTGGAATGTATAAACGCTGCCTCACAGTTATTACAAGCGAAACACACTGATCTCCTTAAAGCATCTAATCTACTGCAAAACGCCATCAGTGTATTGAAGGAGTACAGAGACCAATTTGATGAGGCCAAATCAACAAGTGTTGCTCTAGCTACTAAATGGGGCAGTGAAACCCAGTTCGAAACAACCAGGGCGAGAAAGATAAAGCGTCACTTTGATGAACTTGCTGAAGACAGTCGGCTTACTGACGCAGTAAGCAACTTTCGGGGTGAACGTTTTCAATGCTTTTCTCGATATTATCATACAGCAACTTGACCAGAGATTCACCAGCTTACGTGGGACTGCAACTATATTCGAGGCAATTCACCCCAACACACTGTTACTAGCACAGGATAAAGAGTTACACCAAGCTGCCCAACAGCTTAGGGAGCACTATAGTCGCGATATAGCCACAGCTTCCCTGGCCAGCTGCTTTCTTTCCGAACATGTTTCAGGGACAAGATATCAAAACAAAACTCTGTTGTGGATTTAGCTAAAATGCTCATTATAAACCACGCAGAAGTGACCTCTACATTCAGCGAGGTTTGCACAGCCTTCCTATTTCTAACTATTCCTGTCACTGTCGCAACCGCCGAGCGGTCATTCTCAAAATTAAAACTCATAAAAAACTACTTGAGGAGTACAATGGGACAAGAGAGACTAGTTGGACTAGCCATACTGTCAATAGAGAGTGAACGGGCAAGGAAAACGGATATACAAAAGATAGTGGATGATTTTGCAGAGCGCAAAGCTCGTCGAGTCGCCTTTAAATAGTGGTGATTGAGACGAGTGCTGTGCTGCTATACGACATTGTATATTACTTGTTCAATTCAATAATAATGCAATTTAATTGCAATACAATACGAGTTGTCATGTACATGGTCGCTGTCCGCGATGGTGGTGCTGAATAAAATATCTGCATTTGTAGAAATTGCATACTTGTTCATTGGTGCTGCAGCTGTATATTGATTGAAATGTTTTCCAAGTTGTCATGGTCGCTGTCCGCGATCATGGTGGTGCTGAATTAAAATGCTTAATTGTGACAACTATTAGTCATTGCTTCTCTTCTATCCCGCATATGTGTGTGTCAGTGTGTGTGCGCACTGTCACTGTGTGCAATTTGGTTGAATAAGATCTGTTGCATTGCTGTGCGCTTGTGTGCGTGTATAAAATACTATTGTGTATATAGGCTAGGTGTGCCACTGCCAGTCAGATAGTTTTGTCGTTGTATTATTGTATATAAATATGGCATGGCAGGTCTGACACAGACGGTGGTGGAGGAGGAGGAGGCGGCGGCGGGGGGGGGTGGCGGCGGCGGGGTGCGGTGAGTGGCCCGGTCATTGTGGCTCGCATACCGGCCCGGTTTGTCCTTGTTCCGCCACTGCTCTGAAAACTAACTTTTTGTCAGAAAGGTCCGGTTTGACTACAAAATGACATCACTTGCGACTTCTGAAAAGCATTACCCTGAATTAGAGTTCGGAAATCTGCACTTCAGAAAGTCGTAACTCACCGAAGAAAAGTTTGGTTTAGCTATCAGTGCCACATGGTTTATGACATGTTAAATCATTATGTAATGTTTAAAATAAATGATTATTTTACTTTCCTAGAAGGATTATCTGACAAAGATCACAGTCAATAAAACACATGTTATGTTTGTTCATAATGTCATCTCAGGTCAATGGCGTCTGCCCGCCCACTACCTTCTTTATTATTGATCTTGTTTCAGAGAGTCTCTTTCACCTCCTTCTGGGCTCCTCTCCTCTCCTCTCAAGCAAGTCATTTCATCTAATTAATAATTATAGTTATACTTGGTCCTATTGTAATATTAAACTAGCAAAACCAAACAAGAATGTCCTATTAATAGAAGTCTGAAAAACGACCTTGATGGCAAAAATATATAATTTTAATAACTGCTTGTTATAATTATACAAACTATTATGTTTACACTTTTACCCTTATTATTATTATTATCCCTATGTCAGTCGGAACATAAAAAATAAATAAATAAATGACATTTACAGTAAAAATAATAATAATAAAAAAAATCGGTCTAGACGATACGTCTAAAGGCCCGTCTAAAATACGTCTAGATTTGAAAGTTTTTTAGACGTCTAAGCTTAGACTATTAGACGTCTAATAGGTGTCTATATATAGAAAGTCTATATTTTAGACGTCTAATAGACGTATATAAATAGACCACGTCTATATAGCCGTTGAAATAACATCTAGTCTACGTCTAGTCTAAGCTTAGACGTCTAAAACACTTTCAAATCTATACCTATTTTAGACCAATTTTAGACCAACATCTAATTGCGACCGAAGGTCGCATATACTCTGAAGAACCGTGTCGCTTGAGTGTCCTTCCGTATCCTCGTGACCGTCCGTATCCTCTGTGATGTCAGTGTGATGTCAGCGAGTTGTGACATCACTTCCTGTACAGGGCGGCTACACGAAATGTGGATAACACTATATATGGAGATAGTCCAGTCCATCATGTCATATGGGACTACCGTCATAGAAAGTAGCCATTGTTAGGCCGGAGTCATTGGCTGTCTAAACATGGAGATGTGGATAACACTATATATGGAGATAGTCTAGTCCAATATGTCATATGGGACTACCGTCATAGACAGTAGCCATTGTTAATCCGGAGTCAATGGCTGACTGTCTGTACAGGAAGTGATGTCACATGACATACTTTTTATGCCCATATATGAGTCCTAACATGGAGATGTGGATAACACTATATATGGAGATAGTCTAGTCCAATATGTCATATGGAACTACCGTCATAGACACAGCCATTGACTCCGGCCTAACAATGGCTACTGTCTATGACGGTAGTCCATTTATGACATGATGGACTGGACTATCTCCATATATAGTGTTCTCCACATTTCCATGTTTAGGCCCCATCGCTCACACCCTAGGTGGGGTTGGCGATAGGGCCTTTCTGTGTGGAGTTTGCATGTTCTCCCCATGTCTCCTAGGGTTGATACCCTCACAAAAACATGAACAAACTCCCCCCAGAATGCAGGGCGAAATGATATAATAATATGAAATAATATATAAATAATATATAAATGGCCGCTCAGAGCCTTTAAAAACACCATGGCTTTAGGTTCACACGTGGCTGTAAAACAGTCTTTTGGACAGGACTGTTTTCATAATAAATCTGATGTTTGGTTTGACGGTTGTTTGTTTGTTTGTTTGTTTGTTTGTTTTTGCAACCAACTATCTGTGGTTGCAGATCTCATTTGAGCACAGATTTATTGACCACAACAATTCTGTCTCTCCACAGATATTCTGAAGCAAAGAAATGGATCCGTCTCCAATAGATATACATCCTATAATACAGCTCATTATCAACAATGACCTGAACAATCTCAAGACATCACTTAAAGTGGAAGATATTGATAAACCTTACCCATGCAATGAGGGTAATGTGAAACGTTATGTAACTCCCTTGTTAGCTGCTGTAATATTTCAGAAGATGGACATTTGTGACTTCCTTCTGACAGAGGGAGCAGACCCAGATAGCGCTGCAGATGGCCTGTCTCCTCTGCGTTATGCCTGTCAATCAGCACCAGTTGACTTGGTGAGGAGACTCCTTAAAGCAGGAGCAAGGACAAATATGATTGATTACAGAACAAAGTTGACACCACTTCACATTGCTGCCCTCCATGACAGGAAAGATGTTATGAGAGTCCTTATTGATGCTGGTACATTGACAAATCCACTCCCTCCTACTCATCCTCAACATCATATTCACAATATGAAAATGAGTGAATTGATCGATGAGCTTGCATCCAGCGGTGAGGAAATGTATTCCAAAATGAAGCTTTTTCATGATCTGGGAATGGCTTTTGGCCAGAAATCACAAAGAGAGGTTTATGAAGAGTTTGGAAGTCACATGCTGGAGGAGAATCCACTGAACCACCTGACCGTGATCGATCATCTGTTTAATACTAGTGGACCAGGAGCAGAAGCATACCATCAGAAATGTATTAAATGGCTGAAGGACAACAACAAACTGAACTTCTACATTGAAAATGTAGCAAAACAATTTCCAAACATTTTATATTATTTCCCCAACAAAACACTTAGTATTCTACAATCCATTTTCAACACAATGGAAGAGATACCCAGTGAGGCATCACTGGCTCTGATCCCCCACCTGCTGGGAATCCTTTCCTCAGGA
The DNA here is from genome assembly GCF_963921795.1 of Nannobrachium achirus. Classification (NCBI taxonomy): domain Eukaryota; kingdom Metazoa; phylum Chordata; class Actinopteri; order Myctophiformes; family Myctophidae; genus Nannobrachium; species Nannobrachium achirus. The sequence continues at coordinate 59,735,710 of NC_137818.1, forward strand.
AACAAATGGTTTAAAATACCTGAAGTTCTGAAAACACTCTATGTGATCACAGAGAAAACTAAAGTCAATGATGGCTGGAATCAGGACTTCATCAACAAGATATGCACAGTAATTGGTCCTTTTTTGGAAACTAAACACACCCTAGATGTGAGAATGTACACATATGCCACACTGGCAAACCTTCCACACACCTCTAATTTCTTTACATCAATGGGAATACGTCATGTGCCAGATCTTATAGTACAGCTCATTATCAACAATGACCTGGACAATCTCAAGAAATCTCTTAAAGTGGAATTTATTAATGACCCATGCAATGAGGGTAATGTGAAAGCTTATGTAACTCCCTTGTTAGCTGCTGTAATATTTCAGAAGATGGACATTTGTGACTTCCTTCTGAAAGCGGGAGCAGACCTAGATATGGGTGTAGATGGCCTGACTCCTCTGCATTATGCCTGTCAATCAGCACCAGTTGACTTTGTGAGGAGACTCCTTAAAGCAGGAGCAAGGACAAATCTGAGTGATGCCAGAACAAAGTTGACACCACTTAAAATTGCTGTCCTCCATGACAGGAAAGATGTTATGAGAGTCCTTATTGATGCTGGTACATTGACATATCCACTCCCTCCTACTCATCCTCAACATCATATTCACAATATGAAAATGAGTGAATTGATCGATGAGCTTGCATCCAGTGGTGAGGAAATGTATTCCAAAATGAAGCTTTTTCATGATCTGGAATTGGCTTTGCACCAGAAATCACCAAGAGAGATTTTTGAAGAGTTTGGGAGTCACATGCTGGAGGAGAATCCACTGACCCACCTGACTGTGATCGATATTCTGTTTAATATTTGTGGACCAGGAGGAGCAGAAGAATACCATCAGAGTTGTATTAAATGGCTGGAGGACCACAACAAACTGAGCTTCTACGTTGATAATGTAGCCAAACGATTTCCAAACATAATATATCATTTTCCCACCACAATAGTTAGTGTTCTACAATCCATTTTCAACACAATGAAAGAGATACCCAGTGATGCATCACTGGCTCTGATCCCCCACCTGCTGGGACACCTTTCTACAATAAACAAATGGCCTAAAATACTTCCAGCTCTTCTGAAAACACTCTATGTGATCACACAGAAAACTAAAGTCAATGATGACTGGGATCAGGACTTCATCAACAAGATATGCACAGTAATTGGTCCTTTTTTGGAAAAACACACCCCAGATGTGAGAATGTACACATATGCCACATTGACAAACCTTCCATTTGTACACACCTCTAATTTCTTTACATCAATGGGAATATGTCATGTGCCTGATGATGTCATTATGTCTGCACAAATTCGGGGTCTGGAAGATGTGAAAGACAGGCTTAGAAAACTGCAAAAGCATCTCAGCAAGCCAACCTCAGGAAGTGAAACGACCAACACAGAGCCATCAAAACAACCACGAAAATGGCACAGATTCAGTAAAAGGTGGAGTCAACAATTAGAGAAGCTTGCAAACACTCATGAGGATGACAAAGTTGTCAAAGTTGGGAATGTTGTGATGGGGAAAGGTGATGAATTCCACATAGCAAAGGGAAGTGATGGAACTGAGGTCTTATTGGGGTTAAAAGATGACGGCACTGAGGTTGCAGTGAAGAGAATGACTAAAAAAAACTATGAAGTGCTGATGAACGAGAAAGACTTTTTACTTCTTCCAGCGCTTGATCATCCTTCCATTGTACGATATGTGGACTTTGTAGAGGATGAGAACTTTGGATACCTTGTTCTTCAGCTATGTGAATACACACTGGGGGAATATATTGAAGATTACATTAAGAAAGGAACTGAGTTTCCTGGAGGCCATCTTTCTGAACAGGAGATTGCACAACAGGTTCTCACCAGCTTAAAGATACTCCATCATTATAGGCCTACTTCAGATACCCCCCAGGATAAGCCTACTCCAATTCTCCACCGGGATATCAAGCCCCACAATGTCTTGATTGGTAAGTTTTATATTTTATGTTTATTTAGCTTTCATCATGATCACAGGTTTAAAAAAAACAGGTGGCATTAAAAACAGATTATTTTGCTGATTATAATATAGAACTCTTTATAAATCCAAATTCAGAATAAACAAATTCTAAAAAATCAAATAACCTAAAACTCAAATATAAAATCCACTACTATGCAGGCTTAATATGATGATGATGAATGCACTTCTCCCCTTATAGAATGTAGTGGAGTCAAATGTAGCAGAGTGAAAGTTATAAATGTCCCCAATACTCTTATTGGTCCTCAAATGTAGATTACTTTAGTAAAGTTTTGAGATCGATGTGGAAATTGTAATCAAATCAAAATAGCACATCTACAAGCTCACAGTTGCGACACGTTGTGAGCTTGTAGATCTACTATTTATGGAAGGAAAACACGAAGCAGGGACCCCTTAGCTGAGAGAGAGATGAAGCAGGGACCCCTTAGCTGAGAGAGAGATGAAGCAGGGACCCCTTAGCTGAGAGAGATGAAGCAGGGATCCCTTAGCTGAGAGAGAAATGAAGCAGGGACCCCTTAGCAGAGAGAGAGATGAAGCAGGGACCCCTTAGCTGAGAGAGATGAAGCAGGGACCCCTTAGCATAACGGCATGTCTAAACTGCAGTAAAAATTAAGAAAACAATGTCGCTGCTCAACAAAACAAAGACCGTTTTATAATGTTGAAAGGTGGGACACGTCTCAGAACCTTTATGTTCTTTGTACACACAGAACATAAAAGATGTCTACCCTGATGGAAAATCTTTGATTCACTCAAGTGCTCCACCTGCAGAAATGGTTAATAGAAACTACCATTGACTGTTGGTGGTGTACTTGAGTCAAGATCATTCAGGTCTGTTGCAGGGTGGGTCAGGGTACCTGGGAACTCTACCACTGGGCCATAATCATATTAAAGAAGAAGAAGAAGAAAAACAAAAAGCACCTAATGTATTTTTCAACTTATTATTCTTTTATATTTATGTACCAAATCTACCCTGCAGATGTTACCAGGAATGCCAGGTTGGCAGATTTTGGAATAAGCAGACGGTTGCCCAGAGGACAAACAGCACATTTCACAAGAAGTGCAGGAACACAATGCTGGAAGGCGAAGGAGACCATTACTGAAGACGGTGGTGATAAACGTGTACCGTATAAAAGAAGTGCTGACATCCAGGTTTGTTGTCTTACTGGTTCTACATGAGAACAATTAAATGAAATCAACACAAAGTAACCTGACTGTGCCCGATGATGGCAGCAGTGCGTATGCCTGGCTGCGCTGCATATCGCTCTTCTACCTTCATCTGGGATCCCTCCGGCAGACTCGATGCAAGGGGCGGGACATTTTTTGAAATTCTTTAGCAGGTGATTGGATGGGGCCGTCTCTCAATCACAGTCTGGGAGTGCCAACTCCAACCACTCATCCGCCTCCTGGGTTTCCACGTGGTCTGCAATCAGACTCTATTGGTTCAGAGCCGCTCAGAGCCCGCCCGTAGCTGCAGCTGATTGGTCCGGCCCAGGGCTTTACGAGCGTTATCAACTCCCGCCGAGAGATCTCAGATGGTAAAGTAGGGCGGTAGCCTACGCACTACTGCCACCATCTGACGCAAGTCAGGTTAAACACAAAGGCTATTGTCACTAAATGTTGATGTTCTTTCTAAAGGTGGCTGGGATGTTGTTATATTACATCCTGTCCAGAGGATACCATCCATTTGGCCAAGACCTTTATTGTGAAGTCAACATTTTCAAAGGAGAGTACAAGCTGGACTGTGTTCCGGATGTCCTTGCCAAGGATCTCATCAAGAAGATGATCAATGCAGACCCAAAGAAAAGACCTACAGTGGAGGAATGCTTGGAACATCCCTACTTCTGGACCAACAGAAGGTACTAGAAGCAATCAAATATTTTCCATGATGACACATACTGAAGTAATAGTATCATAGTAGTATTTTTAATCAATTTGTACTTAATATCAATCACAACCACAGCTCATTTTCACCTCTTAAGCTGTGGTTTCAACAGTGCCAAATAGAATAGTAGATCTACGAGATCACAATGCGGGTCACATTAATTGTGACATGTCAGCTTGTAGATCAGTTAATTTGGCCAATTTTTGACACATCAGCTATATTTTCATCCATGACTGTTTTTTTACAACAAGTGTTCATATTTTAGATTGTAATTAGAGAAAAGAAAACGTGAGTGTTAAAATGTTTTCATTTGCTTCGTTCTATTGTTGTATCGCGTTTACCGTGCTAAAATGTGGGGCATGCGTACAAGTGGCTGAATATGTCATTTTAGACACAATAAGCCAGCAGTTTCTTTATTGCTATTTGCTGTAACACTTCTAGCCACATCCAACCATGAAAGGTTTTGTTGTATCTTGGGAATGAGCTTATTCTGTGAAAAATTACATATTTAGCCACTTGTACGCATGCCCCCAACCACTGAAATAAGAATCTCTAAAACAATAGAAAGAAGTAAATGAAATAATTTTAACACTCATCTTTTATATTCTTTAATTTCAATCTAAAATATGAACCCTTGTTGTAAAAAACTAAAGTTGTCCTTTAACTAGCGATCTGCATCCACACTTTGAGAGCTTGTAGATCGGCTATTTGAAGTATTTTAAAATGTTTTTCAATGCATGGACGAAAATAGGGACCCTTGTGCCTATAATGTCATGCCCAACATATGGACGCCAGTTTTAAAGTAAATATTTCGATCAAACAGTAAGGCTTCTACCAACGCGTTTTAAGAGTTATGTTCTTTGGTGCAATGATTTGTGTTTTTCTTTTTCTTCTTTTTCTTCTTCCAGGAGAGTTGATTTCCTGGTAGAGGTTTCAAATGTATGGAACAAATACAACTACTCTGAGCGCCAGGACCTCATGGTGGTGTGGAACCTGCAGTGTGCTGAGGAGGGACAGTTCAGCACATGGAAAGACACAATGGAAGACAAGGTGACTGAATCATGTTCAGGTGTGTCTGTGCGTCCATTAGACAACAAGTCCATCTAATCGTTACCTTGTGTTTTTTTCCAGTTTTCAAGGCAGGTGTTTTATGACATGATGGCAAAGAGTTCCTACCAAAATGATGGGTTGGCACTGCATCGCTTCATACGCAACCTGGCTCAGCACCAGTAAGTTGAATTCGATTCAAACGAAACAAAACACAGAGTGTAGATAGATAGATACCTTTATTATCTATAAAGGTAAATTCTGTTGCCCAGAGGCAGCACAGCAGTTAAGGTTACAAGTTACAGAGAAGTAAGAACAAGAAAAAGAGTACTGTAGTATACAGTCCAGAGATCAAGCACAAAAAAAGATACATTTAAGATAAATAAAACAAAGTGTCGAAAGCTATTGCAAAAAGAGAAGAAGAATATATACATAAAGTGACCACGAAACATTCATAAGCTCATAAGTGACACGTCACACACACAAAAAAAGCTATACTCAAGCATAACTTAACAAACAGTGCCAAACAAAAGAGTGCACATAACAGTCACTGCTAGTCAATGCAGTCATGCAACACAAGTGTCGCACCGCCATATCAACACCGCAATAGTTAAAAATGCATTGTCAGGTCAAATTATATTTTCTGTTTTTATTTTCTGAAGTGCAATCACTTCCCAGGGTTTTATTAAAATTCCCTGACTATCTGGGGGTGTAAATCTTGTATTGAAGCTTGTCAATGATTGCAAGTTATAGCTTTCAATTTAGGCATTTAGAGGATGCTCTTATCCAGAGCAACTTACAATTATACAGAAAAGAAAATTATACACAGAATGCAGATGATATGAAGATACCAGGTAAACCTTAAATCTAGCATCTTATAACCTGCTAAACTATGTTACATTCATAATCTTTTTGGTTAAGAAAAACAAATTAAGAAGCATGAGAACGAGTATGTGGATATGTGGTCATGATATCATGGGCTGTCAATTGATAGATTATTAAAGGGGCACTCCACCACTTTTCAACCTATCTTCATATAACAGGTCCTCACTAATGTTCATGATAAAATATCACAATTTATTTCTACTCAGTTTGGGTCTCATAGGAGAGCTGTGGGTGGGTCAAATCCTTCTACCGGTGACATCATCAATGGGAAATGCAAGCTAATAGAAACTGCAGGCTTTCTATTACTAAAAATTTGCAATGTAAAAGTGGAAGCCATTGTTCTCGTGATAATACAAATCTTTTTTTTTTTTTTTCAAAAATATTGTTTAAAAAAGAATTGTCAAACGATGATGTCACCGGTGGAAGGATTTGACTGCTCTCCTATGAGACCCAACTGAGTAGAAAAAAATTGTGAGGGGGGAGGGAGCAGTCCAATGCATTGTCAATGGAAGGTTGTTTGGTGTTTTGTCGTTGCCGTGTCTCTTGGCCAAAAGACAGGCTGTGGTTGAGCTAGAGACACGGCAACGACAAAACACCAAACAACCTTCCATAAGCCAGTTCGCAAATAGCGCCATATTGGATATACCGCAATGCATTTTGGGGATGCGCAAAGATCTCTGGGATGCATTGGGTCCATGGGCACCCAACTCTAGGGGGCGTATCGCAGAGTCTTGTAGGATGACGGACGCAGCGACGCAGATGAGACCAATATTAGTAATTTAACTGTTCCTCAGCTAAAGCCCCATTCGCCCTGGATTAACATTACCTGGGGACGTGGGGTAAAGTAATCTTTACCCCATGTCATCCGTGATTATTACAGACATGGACGATTCGCATGGGATTAAAAAAACAGAGGACCTCAGTGATCTTTCCACTTTACCTGGGGTCCTCAGGTAATGTTAATCCAGGGCGAATAGGGCTTAAGACGGTATTTATTAGACCGTGATATTGTTGTGTTAAATGCATTAAAGAAGGATTTAGTTGCCCATTGCTGTGCAGCATGTCTTTTAAATCTGCAACCTATACACCAAAAACAACATGCTACAGAAATAGGAGGACCAGAGGAGGTCCAAACTACTGGGTCATAGGGACATAATTTGTCTTACCGATCCGATCCTGATACCCTCCGAAACGGCTGGGAGGACATCATGTTATCCACAGTTGTTAAGTGAGCTATAAGTAAGTCTAATAGTCCGTTATTGTCTCTCCAGGTCGGCAGAGGAAGTGTAGCGCCCAGGATTAGACTACATTAGGATAATTGACACCGGGTGAAACATGGGTTATAACATCGTGGGATAAAAACAAACAAACAAACAAACAAATAAATAAATAATAAGTCTATTAATAAGAATCATATCAAGTTTGCTGCAATAAATAGGCATAGGCCTATATGCCATTGGCCGTTCAAATGTTTAATTGGCCCTTAATTATAAAGACCACCGGCTACTGCCGCCTGGGGAAATGCTGTTATTAGGCTACTTTATAATTTAAGCCCATCATTAATATTATTATTTGGATAAAGTATTACAACCATTAAAACATCATAATCAAGTTTGTATCGTGATCGGACACTAGCTGGTTTAGTGCCTGGCAGCTTGCTACTGCTGCTCATACTCTATGCTGCTGCTGCTCCTCGCAAGCCTCGCATCATAGTAAAATATAAAGACATAATATATAAGAGCTACTGGGCTCACAGCACGTCGCAACGCGGCAGGTTGTGAGATTGTGTGTCTGACATTTAGATATGCAGAAACACTGTTGTACGGCAAAGGCTTCTCCAGTTTATCAGCGCTGTGTACGGGACTCTTGGTTCGCTCAGCGTCGGGGGTTTAGCTTTACTGTTATGACAAACAGAACCGGCCGGCGTGATCTGAAGAACCAAGCCGGACTCAGTTGACGATAATAAAACAGGGATCCAACCTTCTATGGGTCGTGGAATAACTTGGATACGAGCAAGCACAGTGACTGATCGTAGCAATGGATTAAGTGCCAAGTGGTGAAAGTTGTGACAAGATTCACGATGCAGGCAAGTTGCTTGCACCATCGGCATCATGGCATAAAATTAACAAAACAAAACATTTTTGCATATTACAGTTGAATGAGATGTAAAAGCCCAAATCATTAATTGGTAGGTTACTGTACGAACGCATCGCACAAGCAAAAAGTAGCCTATAGTTTGGACCTCCTCTGGTCCTCTATTTCTGTAGCATAGAGCATATTGTTTTGGTTAGGTTGCAGACTTAAAAAGACATGCTGCACGGCAAAGGGCAACTAAATCCTTCTTTCATGCATTTAAATTAATTTAGTCCACCGACAAAAGCGCCGTTGGCCGCCGCGTCCACGTCCATGGACGCGTCCATGGACGCGGGACGCGGCCATGGGACTCACTCGTGGGACGCGGGACGCGAAAATGGGACGTGGGACGGGGGACAAGGCCGTGGGACTCACGTGGGACGCGAAAATGGGACGTGGGACGGGGGACAAGGCCGTGGGACTCACTTGTAGGACGCGGGACGAGGCTGCCTTCTTTTTTGGATCAATGTCCGAGGGACAGCGAATGCACACCTGCCGACAACAGCCGTGGCAATGATTCCTATGCCGTGGCAATTATACCTAATCCGTGGCAACGCTGGACACACCGACTATGGAGCTGCGTCAGCCGCTGTTGCCGAACCTATCCCCCCCCCCCCCCCCCCCCCCAACACACACACACACGCGCACGCAGGCACGCACGCGCACCCAGGCACGCACACACACACGCACGCACCATGATCAGCAGCACGCACGCATCATGACGCATGCACACACACACACGCACACACCATGATCAGCAGTGGACCAGCGTGCTCATATCAATAATGTATAATTAAATGAATAAAGTATTAAACAGTCATGTCTGCTCCGGTGGTCGCTTACCGACCTTCCGGGGCCTCCCGGTAGCCCCCGTAGCCGCCGTCACCTGTCGCTTCTATACCCGATCCGCCGGTCCATCTGCATCGGCGGCGGCCGCAGTGCTGCCAGAGATGGGTCTGTCTGTCTGTCTGTCTGTCTGTCTGTCTGTCTGTCTGTCTGTCTGTCTGTACCACCCTTTCCTTAGTAGCCTAGTAGTAGACCTAATATTAATAATCTGTGTCTATCATGTCCCTCCCTCCACCTCGCCTGCCCTCTCCACTTCTATCTATCCATTTTACGCACAGCTGTTTTGCGCACGCATCTATCTATTGTTACAATCCATCTTTTCCCTTCGTTTTTACCCCTCCCTACCCAAATATGTATAGGCTTATGCCTTATTGTATTCATTTCATTGTAGGCTATAATAGTTAACGGATTGGCGCCTCGCCTCTTATACGGCCGGAGCTACAGAGTGTCTCCTTTATTAAATAAAATAAACGTTTTCATCTGTATGTCTCATATGTGCCGGGGAGTGTATTCGCTCCTTCTGTTTTTCTTTGCAGCTAAATTAACTAAAGGTTCACCTTAATCGAATTCATCATAGATATGTTTATGTTTCAACACATGTTCTTCATTATTATTATTTAGGCATATGGTTTCTCCGCGCTTGTCATGCGTAAAATCTTTGGATTCATTGGTGTGTGTGTGTGTGTGTGTGTGTGTGTGTGTGTGTGTGTGTGTGTGTGTGTGTGTGTGTGTGTGTGTGTGTGTGTGTGTGTGCGTGTGCGTGCGTGCGCCGCGCATGTCGTGCAGCCTATGTTTTGGCCGACGATTTTGACCCCAGAACCCCCGCAGTGTTTTCCACAGTGAGAGAGTGTAAAATGAAACCAAACGTTACGGGTCCATTTGGTTTCATTTTAGGCCTACCCGCACAATAATTAAAATGTCCATAAGGGTCCATTATATTCCAGGCGATTGCCTGACCTGGCCAAATCTATCTATCTATCTATCTATCTATCTATCTATCTATCTATCTATCTATCTATCTATCTATCTATCTATCTATCTATCTATCTATCTCCATTACATTCTCAATTAATTAAAGTCCTGCATTTTTAAGTGATGCTCTGCTCATTTAATATGTAAAATAAAAGAGGAAACTCATTATTGTCATGTTGTGAATCTCTGCTCCTTTATTCACATTTAGATTATAATTTCAAAGCGATAGCAAATATGTATTCATCTCCTGTATTTGTGTCTGCCGGTATCTGCCAGAGCCGGGTCCACCTCAGTCGTCACTGCTCGCATCTATCTGTATTTCTGTTACAACTTCCTTTATTTTGTATTTTTCTTATTCTTTTTTTAGCGGCCCACGGCGCCTCCGCAGGTTTTCTTTATGCGTAATAAGACCTGCAATAGCCTACTAGCTCTAAAGGACCAGGTGATAGGCCTACAGTTAATAAAATAAATATATAAAGTGAATATGAAGTGTAGGCTATTGTCTGACTATATCACCATTGACAGCTGCAAGGACTCCCTGCTGTGCGTTCAAACAAACAATTAGGTTACAAAAACCGAATGGCCCAATTTTGACTTCAAAGGAGTGCATGACGGGATCAACCGCAGACAATTAAGTGGCCAATTTGGCCACTTTCTCTGTCTGTCTGTCTGTCTGTCTGTCTGTCTGTCTGTCTGTCTGTCTGTCTGTCTACCTACGTCTGTCTGTCTACGTACCACCCTTTCCTTCCTTAGTGTAGCCTTGTAGTAGACCTAATCATAATAATCAATGTCTATCAGTCCCTCTGACCCTCTCCACCTATTTCTTTTATGCACACCTGTTTTGCACCTGCTCGCATCTTTGTAAAAAAAAAAAAAAAAAAAAAGGAAACTCACTTTTGTCATGTTGTGAATATCTGCCCTTAACATTTATTCACATTTATATAATAACTTCAAAGCGATAGTAACAAATATAATATGTATTCATCTACTGTATTTGTGGTTGACGAGCAGGGCTTAACTGTAAATACATAAGCATGTATTTGTGGCGTTTTGCCGGGCACTGACTCCAGCGAGGCGAGACAGTGGAACGATAATTCAGCACCATGGACAGCGCCTTCGCCTATTCCATTCCCACACTGTGCCAGATTGGCATATGTGGAGATTTCTGGATTTCTGTTGTCATCAATCCCAGGCCGTAACTGGCCCAAGAGCCAGTTTTACTCTGACTTTTAGCTGGCAATACACTACAAGATAATCGGGCCCGACTGAATCGGGTAGAATTATACACTACAGGATATTTTTTTCAGATTCTCTGACCAGATAATCTAAACACAGCAATAATAAATATTATAATTAATACAAAATGCCACGGGGTTCTGATAGCTTCGCCTTGCAACACGCACACGCACGCATGTATGTATGTCGCAGGGACGCACGCACTGACATGCGTGCGTTTTGCAAGGCGTATAATTGCATTAAAAAGGATAGGCCTATTAGGCCTGTATCCATTGTGTTTATTTTATGTCCGCTCCAGTTTTATCATTGTCAGTTTTGATAAAGTCATTTTATTGTATAATATTTAAGGTAACACGCATATTTTCTAAACCTGCTGTCTGTGAAAATAGCCTACTTGTGTGTGCGAAACGCCTGGCTACTACGGGCGCGCTGTGTGCGTCGGAGTTGTTAACCCAGCTGGTAGATCAAACAACGAGTTGATGATGGCCCATTAATTAAGCTACACCGCCAATTGGAACTTGAAAGGAGTATGCTAGAGATTACATAACTGCATGGACCATCAGAGAAAGTGACTGACGTGGGGTGAGCAGCTGCTGTTTAGCCTAATAGGCCTATAGTCACGGACGGTTCAAGTTCAAGACAGCCATGGCCTAGGCTTTCAATCATAGATAGATAGATAGATAGATATAGATAGATAGATAGATAGATAGATAGATAGATAGATAGATAGATAGATAGATAGATAGATTGATTGATTTGGCCAGGTCAGACAATCGCCTGGAATATAATGGACCCTTATGGACAGTTAATTATTGTGCGGGTAGGCCTAAAATGAATGAAACCAAATGGACCCGTAACGTTTGGTTTCATTTTACACTCTCTCACTGTGGAAAAACACTGCGGGGGTTCTGGGGTCAAAATCGTCGGCCAAAAACATAGGCTGCACGACATGCGCGGCGCACGCACGCACGCACACACACACACACACACACACACACGCACACACACACACACACACACACACACACACACACACACACACCAATGAATCCAAAGATGTTACGCATGACAAGCGCGGAGAGAAACCATATGCCTAAATAATAATAATGAAGAACATGTGTTGAAACATAAACATATCTATGATGAATTCGATTAAGGTGAACCTTTAGTTAATTTAGCTGCAAAGAAAAACAGAAGGAGCGAATACACTCCCCGGCACATATGAGACATAGGCTACAGATGAAAACGTTTATTTTTATTTAATAAAGGAGACACTCTGTAGCTCCGGCCGTATAAGAGGCGAGGCGCCAATCCGTTAACTATTATAGCCTACAATGAAATGAATACAATAAGGCATGAGCCTATACATATTTGGGTAGGGAGGGGTAAAAATTTGGGGGGGGGGGGGGGGGGGGGAATTGTAACAATAGATAGATGCTGTGCGCAAAACAGCTGTGCGTAAAATGGATAGATAGAAGTGGAGAGGGCAGGCGAGGTGTGAGGGAGGGACATGATAGACACAGATTATTAATATTAGGTCTACTACTAGGCTACTAAGGAAAGGGTGGTACAGACAGACAGACAGACAGACAGACAGACAGACAGACAGACAGACAGACAGACCCATCTCTGGCAGCACTGCGGCCGCCGCCGATGCAGATGGACCGGCGGATCGGGTATAGAAGCGGCAGGTGACGGCGGCTACGGGGGGCTACCGGGAGGCCCCGGAAGGTCGGTAAGCGACCACCGGAGCAGACATGACTGTTTAATACTTTATTCATTTAATTTTATACATTATTGATATGAGCACGCTGGTCCACTGCTGATCATGGTGTGTGCGTGTGTGTGTGTGTGCATGCGTCATGATGCGTGCGTGCTGCTGATCATGGTGCGTGCGTGCGTGTGTGTGTGCGTGCCTGGTGTGCGCGTGCGTGCCTGCGTGCGCGTGTGTGTGTGTGTGTGGGGGGGGGGGGGGGGAGGGGGGGGGGGGGGATAGGTTCGGCAACAGCGGCTGACGCAGCTCCATAGTCGGTGTGTCCAGCGTTGCCACGGATTAGGTATAATTGCCACGGCATAGGAATCATTGCCGCGGCTGTTGTCGGCAGGTGTGCATTCGCTGTCCCTCGGACATTGATCCAAAAAAGAAGGCAGCCTCGTCCCGCGTCCTACAAGTGAGTCCCACGGCCTTGTCCCCCGTCCCACGTCCCATTTCCGCGTCCCGCGTCCTACAAGTGAGTCCCACGGCCTTGTCCCCCGTCCCACGTCCCATTTTCGCGTCCCGCGTCCCACGAGTGAGTCCCATGGCCGCGTCCCGCGTCCATGGACGCGTCCATGGACGTGGACGCGGCGGCCAGCGGCTGTCTCTCCAAAAATTGGTCGTCTGCGTCTGTCATCCTCCAAGACTATCAAACCCACTGCGTGTCTGAGATGCGCCCATAGAGTATATGGATGCGCCCTCTAGTGTTGGGTGCGCATGGACCCAATGCATCCCAGAAACCTTCACGCATACCCAAAATGCATTGCGCAATATCCAAGATGGCGCTATTTGCGTACTGGCTTATTGACAATGCATTGGACTGCTCCCACCCCCCCACCCCCCCTTCATTCTCAGACGAATCGTCTGAGACGATACAGAGAAGATGTTTCACGCATATGTGTGAGTCTGGCCTTAGGGAAGGGAGAAGAGTCTGGGATAAAGCAGCAGTTAGATAGACATCAGTGTGTTCATCATACCATTATATAAATGGTAAAATGGTAAATGGTGCATTTATATAGCGCTTTTAATCCAAAGCGCTTTACATAGATTGTGCATTACATTCACCCATTCACACACACATTCATACACCGGTGGCGGAGGAAGCCATGCAAGGCACCAACCTACTCACCGGAGGCAATTAGGGGTTCAGAGTCTTGCCCAAGGACCCTTCGACATTAACTCAGGGGGAGCCCAGATTTGAACTGGGAACCCTTCGGGATTTATACCCTTCGTGCTCTAATACCAGTTTCTCTACCCCTGAGCTATGCCGCCCCGGATTATATAGATTACATTTAGATAGACATCAGTGTGTTCATCATAACATTATATAGATTACATTTAGATAGATGTCAGTGTGTTCATCATAACATTCAGTGATCACTGCTTTGTGTGTTTCCAGTCCTGCGGCTGTTGATAACATCCACCAGATGGAGATGTTTCCTGATCTCCTCCTGTGTGTCTGGAACACATCGCACATCCATTTCAGTAAGGGGAACATAAGAAATTCTGAAAAGTAAATTGTTACCGAGAAATATCTTCACCAATGTGTTTCTAAAGGTGTGTAATAATATGTAATAAAAGGTTGAAATTCAACTCCCGGGGGAACCTCATAAAAAAACTGATTTGTGTTTGTGTAGCATATGAGGGGTCAAACTAGGGGTTTGTCATGATGCTGAATCCATTGCAAGCATTTGTTTTGCACGAAAAACATTCCATGGGCTACAAATGGCCCCTACAAAACGGTGAAAAGTGATGATTCATCACTAAACCATCGTTTTATGGGTCAGGCCTTAATACATTACAATTGTCCTCTATAACTACAATGTAGAATTAAAAACACCTTAATTATTTTATTTCTTCTAAAAATAGAAGAAATGCCTGTCGCTTCAACTTGCGACAGGCATTTCCCCCATCGAGTGAAAGATTAGCTATTTCTAGAAGAAATATAATATTTAAGGTGTTTTTAATTTGACATTGTTGTTATAGAGGATAATTATAATGTATTAATATTTGTTGTATTAGCCAGGGATCCTTTTAAAGCAGATTTACTTTTTGTATTATTTTCCTGTAGACTATAGTAAATGAATGGGACACAAACACAAATCATTTTTTTATGAGGTTTCCCCCGGGCTGAACTCTCCCTTCAGTCCAATTCAGAAACATTGTGAGCTTGCAGGTATGCTAGGGTTCATTAATGCAATAATACCACAATGTGAGCTTTCGGACTATAGCCAACACCAACTCAGGACTCTCCACACACCCTCCTGTCTAGCATCAGGGTCTCCAGCTCGGCAGTGCTGCGCTGCAGTCTACAGTCCAGAACCCCGGATATTTGAAGTCCTGACTGCCTTGAGTTGTGCCATAGGAGAAATAACAGGCAAAACGTTGACCCCAGGAGAACGATCCAATCGTCCTAGACTCTTCTCCCTCCTGGCCCCCAAACTGTGGAATAAACTACCTGTTGCACTTAGAACTACAGACCCTAGCTTCTGCTGTGGTCTGAAGACTCACCTATTCAGACTTCACCTAGGCCTCTAGCACTTACCATAGCACTCACCTACCCTCAATGACCATACATGAAAGCTAGATAGCTTTTTTATTTTTAGGTTTTTATTGTCTCCACCAGCCGAAGGCTGAGGGAGAGTATGTTTTCCCCTCCGTCCGTGTGTCCGTCCGTGCGTGCGTCCGTCCGTCCGTGCGTCCGTGCGTCCTCGCAGTTTGTGAGCGCCTAATCTCAGTCGCCGTTGGCCCGGACGCTGCCAAAGTGAGCACACACACTCCCTGGATGCCAATCTAGAACCTCTGCCCTAAATTTTTCAAATGGGCCTTTTCTAGCGCCACCTAGTGGCCGATGTTCGCAAAACACATTTCGGTGCACTACTCTTACAGATTTTGTCCAAAAATCCTACAAATCGGTAGGCAGTATCTCGACAGTCATGTGATCGACACGGATCTGTCCGATTTTGCATATTCCATCCTGATTGGCTAAGATTGGCTTCCAAAGTTTGTGGGATTGAGCCGTTTTGAACGAAATGCCTCAAATCACAAACGCAAAGTGTAATTATCATGAAATCGCGCACACACGTTCCCACTAGGCAGAGGAATAAATGCCACTTAATTTTTTTTTAATCAGTCTCATGGTGGCGCTATAACAGCCCGATTTGTGGTTTTACCTATAACTCTACCGATCAGTTTCAAACTTTGTAAGCGCACTCCCTAGAGGCTAAGGATAAACCTTTGCCCTGCATTTTTCACATCAGCCTTTTATAGCGCCACCTTTGGGCCGACTTATGTAAAACACATTTTTGGATATTACTCCTTGAGATTTTATCCAAAAATCATGCAAATCGGTACACAGTATCTCTATAGTCATGTGATCAAGTCCGATCCGTCTGATATTTCACATTCCATCCTGATTGGCTAATATTAGCTTCCAAAGTTTGCAGGATTGCTCCGTTTTTGAACAAAATGCCTCAAATCATCAACGCAGCTTGCGATTACCGTGACATTTGCCACACATATTCCCACTAGGTCAAGGAACAAATGCTATCTTTTTAACATTGTCCTGTTATAGCGCCACCAGCAGGTAGACTTTAGCAAAACACATTTTTGGAACACAATGCTTGAAATCATGCATGCAGCGTCCGTTTGCCATGAAAGATCTAAGGTGAAGAACATATGCCACCCTTTTTACATTGGCCTATTATACAGTAGCACCACCAGGACGCACGGCCTGGTGGAGACCTGTGCTCGGAAGAGCACTGCTTCTAGTTGATTAGGTGCTCAGTCTACTAAGTTATTTTTTATAGATCGATATTTCTATGCATTTGATGTATTGATGTTGATGTTTTGATGTATTACCTTGCTTATTGTAAGTCCCACTCGATTAAGAGTGACTTTTTTAAGGCATTTAGCCTAAAAAAAGTCTGCTAAATGCCTAAAAAAATTAATTGTAAAATAATTCACATTCTCTAATTGTGTAGACTTCTTGTAAATTGAGTGATGCAGATGTTAAACAATACTTTAACTCTTGAGAGGGTAAAATGAAGGGAGGTAAATCTATAAGGGTTAATTTGGTTACCAACTCTCCATCATTTTGCTGGGGACCGCCTGGAACCCCCTCAAGGTCCACCGGTGGTGCCCGGACCACTGGTTTAGTCTTGTTGGCATTTAGCATTCTTTAAATTCAATAGAGTGAGCTTGATTTGATACTGAGAGAGAGAGGAGTTCGCCAGCGAATTTCTGCAAAAATCCGACGCAAGAGCGAATAAATAAACAGCAGCAAGGTTTAAAAACAAACAAACAAATAATTCGCCCCTGGGCTGGTGTGTAAAGACCTTTACAATAGCAAGGTAATAAATCAATAACATTGAACTTGCAGGCAGATCTTCTGTTCCTGCTGCCAGCAGTACAGTAGTTCTCTTCCTTTCTCTGCTCTGCCTGTACAATGTTCTACACATTCTGTATGAAGGTACAATAAGTGATTCCTGTACAATGTTCTACACATTCTGTATGAAGGTACAATAAGGGATTCCTGAAGATGGTGAGAGATGTGATGCTGGAGAAAGTTTCCAAAACCTCTCGTGCTGTTCTTAGTGGGAACAAAGTCCAATCTTTGTAAAGTTAGTAAAAAGCAGTGACCTCCACAGGAACCAAATACAACTACTGTTGTTTTACATATGATTTTTATATGAACTCATTATGTTTTGTTTTTTAAATATTACTTTATGAGTTATAAAAATGTACAATAAGTGATTCCTGAAGATGCAGAGAGATGTGATGCTGGAGACACAACTCAGGTTTACTTTGTCAGAACAGAACCAACATTTATGCCTTAATTCCTCAACTCCATTTGTTGAACATCATGGAAGAAGTTTAATGTTTCACAACTTGCCACAGTGTGACGCGTTGTGAGCTTGTAGATCTGCTATTTTTGAACAATCGTGAACATTATTATTAATGTTCACTGTAATCATTAATATTTTTGACCAGATTCCATTCTAAACCGTTCTTCTAAATCAGTGGTCCTCGAACCTTTTCATGTCACGGTCCCCAAAAATTACATGGATTTGGCCGCGGACCCCCATCTCAAAATCTGTTTTTCCAGGGACCCCAGAGGCAAAGTTGGCTTTTGGTCATTTAGTGCCAGAGTAGTTGGCGGAGATACCCCCGCGTCCACGGACCCCCAGGGGTCACAGTCTGTGCACCAGGAGGTCCCCAGTAAACTAGTTTGTGCCACATTTGATCTACTTTGAGCATATTGTTCTCTATTGGCTATTCAAAAATATAGATCTACAAGCTCTTAGCGCGTCATGTGGTCACTGGGTGCCAGACTAGTGGGTGGTGACCTCCATCTGTCTGGGGACCTCACAGGGGTCCTTGGGGGCTTACCAGGGGGTCCCCAGTGAACTAGTTCACACCACATTTTATGCACTTAAACCATATTGCTCTCTATTGGTTATTAAAAAATAGCAGATCTACAAGCTCATAACGCATCATTTTGGTCACTGGGTGCCAGACTAGGGTGCGAGAACCCCCATCCATCCGCTTCACCCACAGGGATCAAAATAGCAGACGTACAAGCTCACGGCGTGCTGCGAGCTTGTAGATCTGCTCTTTTTGAAAAATCATGAAAAGGTGTGAATATTTTCACCCCATTCTATAAACGTCTTCCAAATCATTGCTTCTCAAACTTTTCATGTCAAGGACCCCCAAAATGACACGTGTTTGGCCACGGACCCCCATCTCAGAATATCTTGTTCCAGTCACAAATGTTCGCTTTTAAAAAGATGTATTCAAAATGTATTTTTTTTTTTATAAAAAAATAAAAAAACATTATAAAAAAAAAAAGATCTATAAGCTCACAGTGCGGCACTCGGTGCCGTGCTGTGAGCTTGTAGATCTGCTATTTTTCAATAGTTGATGCATAAAAAATGGTGTGTGTGTGTGTGTGTGTGTGTGTGTGTGTGTGTGTGTGTGTGTGTAGGTGTGTGTGTGTGTGTGTGTGTGTGTGTGTGGGTGTGTCAGTTAGTGAATGATGTATTTAATGCTTACTGTGTTTTTTTCTTATCAGGTTTTCAGCGTCTCACTCTGGACACAAACACAGCACACAGAAAACTCTCTCTGTCTAAGGACAACAGGAAGGTGACATATGACTGGGGACGCCAGGTTAAATACCCCAGGTTAGATGTTCCTGATCATCCTCACAGGTTTGATGGACAGCCTCAGGTTCTGTGTACAGAGGGTCTGACTGGACGCTCTTACTGGGAGGTGGAGTGGAGTGGAGGGGTTCAGATAGCAGTGACTTATAGAGGGATCAGCAGGAAAGGACAGGGTGGTGACTGTAGGCTTGGATACAATAGCATGTCCTGGAATCTGGTCTGTAGGCAGGGTCACAGTTACAGAGTCACACACAATAGTGAGGAGACTGACCTCCCTGTCAGGACCTCTATGGTCTCCAACAGAGTAGCAGTGTATGTGGACTGTCTTGATGGGACTCTGTCCTTCTACACAGTGTCCTCTGACTCACTGACACACCTGTACACCTTCCACAACACATTCACTGAACCTCTCTATGCTGGGTTCAAGTTATGGAGGTCTGACTCCTCAGTGTGTCTGTGTAAGCAGAGAGTCTCTATGTGAGGGTGACATCAGGTCGCCATGGTTACTCAACATGTTTGAGTGAGTGCAGGTTGTCATGGTTACCACTGCTGCCAGGGTACTGGCTGAGTCCATATTTGGGCATGGTGACATCACGGTGACATCATCATGATGATGTAATCAGCAGCACAGTGACATCACACATTACAGCTCCTGTAGATTCAGTGTTTCTCTGTTGTTGTCATGACAACACCCCCATGTGTTTGACCTTTGACCCCGGACCCCCATAAGACAAGATTTGTGTCGTTAAAAATGTTAAAATTATATAAAAGAAAAATCCCTAAAATAGCAGATCTACAAGCTCACAGCTTTTTTTTTTAATTTTTATTTTTTTATCGTGAACATTCATTTTGTGCAGTTTTTTTTTTTTTTTTATATTTTTGACCCGATTCTATTCTAAACCATTCTTCTAAATCAGTGGTCCTCAAACCTTTTCATGTCAAGGACCCCCAAAAGTACATGAATTTGGCCACGGACCTCCATCTCAAAATATGTTGTTCCAGGGACCCCCCAGAAGCAAAGTTTGCTTTGAAAAATATACATTCAAAGGTTTGCAAAAATGTTCATGGTTTAAAATAAACAGCAGATTTACAAGCTCACAGCGCGTCATTTGGTTGTTTCATGCCAGAGTGGTGTTCGGTGACCTCCATGCGTCTGGGGACCCCACAAGGGTCGTGGACTGCGTACCAGGGGGTCCCCAGTAAAAACAAAATTTTAACAATATTTTAACCACTTTAAGATTATCGTTCGGGGGTGGGTGGGGGGTGGTGGCTGGCTATTACAAAATACAAATCTACAAGCTCATAGCGCGTCTTTTGGTCATTTGGTGCCAGACTATTGTTGGGTGACCTCCATGCGTCTGGGGACCCCACGATGGTCGTGGACTGCATACCAGGCCGCCGCCTAATCCAATACATTCTCACATCTTTAGAGCCCTTTTTCTCTGAACTGTGTTCCTATGTTAGCGAAAACTTTTTTTTGCGGCTAAATAGCCTCAAATCGGGCTTCTGTTAGCTCTCTTCATCCAGGTCACGTTCACAACACTGTTTACAGTGAAATGACAATCCACTTCTGCGTGGGTACCCGTTTGTTATAGTGGTGGCCTACGGGGGGAAGGCTGGCACTTTAGCGGCCTCTTGTGGCCCTTGGCAGTCATCGTGTTGCAATTTCCTTTATATATATATATATATGTTACAGTATGTTTGGGTAACTCAGGACGTTCATTGTAAGAGCGCTTGTTTTGTTGTTCACCACACACTAATCACCACCAGATGGCGACGACAGCCCATAGACAGCCATTCACTAGTGCAGGCGCTGACGTCACTCGTTTGCGACTCTCTTTCTTTATTTACTAGCCTAGCTGGGCGGTGTTTAGCCATTAGCTTAGCCATTAGCTTACTATGAGCAATTATCGTGGGCTTGCCCAGGCCTTACGGCCTGGGCATAAATATAACGATTGCATTCTCCACGGCTTCGTAACTCGCGCGGCCGGCCCTGGCCTTCGCGCCGCTTGCAATGTCGTGGACAATCGAGAGGCTCCGCCTGGAGGACGTTGTTGTGGGCGACCGCTTGTTCCGCCCCGTGCGGCACCACGAGTGCTCCGTTTCTCGACCATAACAAACCGTGACATATATATATATACAGTATATAAAGGATATATATATATATTCTATATATATTCTATATATTCTAACAACACAATTGTTTTTTGGAGGTCCCTGGTACAAATATGTTCAAATGGGGGTCCCTGGTACAAATGTGTTCAAATGGGGGTCCGTGGTCAAATATGTTCAAATGGGGGTCCCTGGTCAAAACCATATTAATGTCAAACTCTATGGTATAAAATGAGTCGTCACCACAGGGAGCTTTAGATCTTAGATTAGATCAGATAGAAGTGCACAAACCTCCACTCCACACATTTATAAATATGGATCATAAATACTGTCCATCAATGATGATGATGTAAATATCAGTGTCATACTTGTGTCTCTTATGTCGATACAAACTCATATTTTATGTTAATTAGATTTTTTATATTTTTACACAACAGACAGAGATGAACTGTATATTTGATCATGTAATTGTCACAGTATCAATATTGTTTCTTGTATATAAACCTTTATCCTGAACCACTTGAACCCCATATACTTTATTGACTGGGGTTCCCCAGGGTTCTGTAATTGGTCCCCTGCCTTTCCCCACCTCTACACCAAATGTCTTGGGTGAAAACAGCAGATCTACAAGCTATCTGATAGCTAAGACCTATGTCACAAAGCCACACATTGTGAACAGTGTTCAATTTGACAGAGAATTTGTGTCATATTTTAGTCATTCTGAAATGTTTTAGTTTTAGTCTAGTATTAGTTGACTAAATGTTGTTAGATTTTGTCGACTAAATCTACAGTTGATTTAGTCGAATAAATGTATTTCTGGAGGTCTGTGATGATGTCATAATGCCTTATTTATACTTACCTGTATGCCAAAATTAACAGATCTACAAGCTCAAAACGTGTCTGTCGCATTGTGAGCTTGCAGATCGACTATTTTCAGAACTTACACCCACTCAAACAACCAAGCATAAAATTGTCTTGTCTTTTAGTTCTATTGGATCTCTTCTCTACTGGTCCTTCCATGATATTTTAGTGTAGTTGTATTTGTTGACTAAATTGTCAATATATTTAGTCATAGTTCTAGTCAGCATAACTTGTTTTTTATTGTGTTTTCTCTGTGAAAAAGGTTAGTCGACGGACACTTTTCTGTCATACTTTTAGTCGACAAGATGAACAGTGATTGTGAGCTTGTAGATCTGCTATTTCCAGTGGATTCTCATCTATTATGACACGGTCACAGAACAGTGACTGTAGGGTTGATGTGTTCACTCTCTCTGCTCTCCTACTGCTGTGAGCATGTTGTTGGTTGACTAGACTATTATGGATTTTTATTTCTGATTTCTGACTGTTACATGATGGTTTTTTTCATAGTTTTGTGTATATATTTTCTGTCATTTTATTGTCTATGAATTGAGTACAAAGGACCCCAATGTAAACAAGCCACAGTTCTTTCTTGTGGTTTAAATCCTATCAGTAGAGCTTGTATCTGAACTGTACTGTCCTGTACTTTAACTATGAGAACTGATGATAAAATATTCAATCAATCAAAACTAGACTTCCTGTCATTGACTCTCATCTTGGACTTTGTCAATCACTCTGGATTCAAACATCTGCTAAACGTGTTGTTAATGAACTCCAATCAATCATTGTTAATTCATTGATTCATTATCAGATCATTATTTCCTCACTCATTCCATTGTTTTTTTTTTTTAAGATTTGTTTTTGGGCTTTTATGCCTTTATTTGACAGGATAGTAGGCTAATTAAGGGATATTCCACTTTCAAAAAAAAAATAAAAAAGAAATTGGTCATTTTATCGTCCAATCAGGCTTTTATGAACACCCTGAACAGATTTTAATTTGCTTGAGTCAATATTTAGATATTTGATGTAAATGTTACCAGGCCCTCCAGGCCCAGGGCCCCTCCCCATACACACCCATTGTAACTTTCAACTCCATTTTAACCATGATGGATTCATTAGGAGGGTGTTTTATTTTCCTGTATAGTGAAGTGGATGGGACAGTGAATATACAAATGGACATAAGTTTGTTTCACGATGTTTCCGGCAGAGCAGGCCTCTCATTCTGTGGACCTTAGCCAAACTAATAGATAAAACTGAAATAAAAAATCAAACCTCGGTTCGAAGTGAAGTGGTGAATTTTTATTCTATGTGTTCTAGAACTATGAAATCTGTGTTCTAGATCTATACATTCTGTGTTCTAGATCTATACTTTCTATGTGCTTTAGTTCTATATTTGTATGAATTCTGAATGAATGAATGATTTTATCTGGAGGACCAAATTGTCATGTGAAGCTTGACCAATCCTCAATTCTGGACGCACGGGACACACAAAGCCACTCCTTGGAAGCGGCTTTCACCGTTTCAAAAGTACGGCATGACATCACAGGTCATCTCCCATTCTGGGCTTGGGGGTCCTTGGCTATTAGAGAAAAGAAAAGATGAGTGTTAAAACGTTTTCATTTACTGCTTGATTGACTAAAGTGATTTTAATTACTTGTGTGCATGCATGCAAGTGGCTAAATATGTCTTTTTATACACAATAAGCCCATTCATTCCCAAGATGCACCACAATAGTTCAGGTGACTTATGGGTGCTGGTAGTGTTACTGCATTATATTGTCCAATCAGACAAAAAACTCACCTATTCAGCCAGGGGCGTCAATTGGGTATGGCAGGGGTATATGCAACTGCCATACCCTGGGTCCAGGGGGAAAATAAAAGTTACTTTTAAATATAAATCCATGAATGTCTCTTTGTCTATCTGTGCTGGTTATTATGTTGTTAAATTAATACAGTAAAATAACTACAAAATTTTACAAAATGGTCACTTCAACAATTAAGGTATTATAATTATATTCTCCACACTTGTATTCTCCCCATCGTGACAGAATGGTATATTCCCAGGTTCCGCAGGTCAGCTGCACAGGTGCAATTCATTATTGTTAATTGTGTGGCACGTTTACTAACATGCCAAGTATAGCTGCACTTGAACAACCGTTCCAGGCTGCCATATCCAGCCCAAGAAACCATAGAACCGGGGGAAAAAAAGAAAATGTACGGTAGCACTTTACAATAAGGTGCCCCAATAAAGACTTATTAACAGTTAATAAGATACTTAATAACTGTTTATTAACTCTTATAAAAACGTTATTAAACCCTAATAAACACATTATAAACTGTATAATATGAATCTTATAAACAATGAATAAACTACTTATAAGATACTTATTAACCTTAATATATACTTAATATATCTTAATAAAAGATTAATAAGAACGTTCTAAAAACGTAATAAAACATTTTATACGATGCTTAATTAAACACAATATCAAGTCAATATTAAGTCATCTATAAAACGTATTATATTTTTATACATGTTAATAAATGAATAATAAGAAAGTCAAAAAACCTTAATTAACACAGCTTACAGACAGAGTTTGTCGCCACTTTTTTCAGCCTTGGAGATGCTTATGTTGAAGTGTCGAAGAGGGTTACAGATTCCTCCATAAGGGATGACACTTTGCGCATCACCTTGCAGCAGGATCGCTTACCCTTGAATTTGAATGACGATGTGCTGTCTGAGCCGGTGAATGCATGGAAGAGAGCCATGCCCTTGCATGTTGTCATGCCAAGGTTTGTGGCGATGGTATTCAAGGAGATCATAGTAGTCTTTACAGCTTTGAAGGAGATCCAGATTTCCACAGCTGATACTAAACTGGATTCGGCATGCCATCGACCCTCACCTGAGCGAAAACCAAATCGGCTTTCGAGAGGAGAGAACCACAGTAGCCCAGATCTTGGCCTTGAGGAGACTAATCGAGGAGGTGAAGAAGAACAACCTTACGGCTGTATTGTGCTTTTGACTCAATACACAGAGGCACAATAGAGACCATGTATGCAGGAACACCCCAGATGGCAACAGTGAGGAGTTTGACATCCTGGCTGGGGTAAGGAGACACCCTAGCCCCCTTCCTCTTTGTCATAGTCCTGGATTATGCACTCAGGAAGGCAGTAGACAAGAGCAGGATCTTGCATGGAGGGCCCTTAATGGCATGGCTAGTGTATGGAACTCCAACCTCCCCCGACAAACCAAACTCAGCTTCTTCTATGCAACGGTAGAGTCTGTTCTCCTATATGGCAGTGAATGCTCGACCTCGCTCTGCAGAAGTCTCTAGACGGGTGCTACACCAGAATGTTACGTGTAGTGCTCAACATCAGCAAGAGTTCACATGTCAGCAACAAGAATCTGTATGCTGGAATATTAAGGGTGAGCGATAAAATATCAGCCAGGAGAATGAGACTTGCAGGACACTGACAAAGACACCAGGAGCTGGCAGCCAGCAAACTGGTGCTGTAGGAACCAACACATGGGCACCGGTCACAAGGACATCCCACACTAACATATGTGGATGTACTCAAGAAAGACGCAGGAGCGCAAAATTATCTCCTTGAATACCATCGCCACAAACCTGGGCATCACAACATGCAAGGGCATGGCTCTCTTCCATGCATTCACTGGCTCAGACAGCACATCTTCATTCAAATCCATGGCAGGGTAAGCGATCCTGCTACAAGGTGATGTGCAAAGTGCCATCCCCAAAAAGTGGGCAATGATGTTGATCATGTTCGAATGACACAATTCTCACATAAAACTAGGGACGTCGAAAGGATTCCCCCCCAACTGACGCTTTGGAACAACATCTGAACAGAAGTGTCTTCCAAGCAAGCGCCTGGGTGATAGCACATAACTATGTATCTGCATGAATATGTATTGTATTATGTATGTATGTATTGTATCCTGCCCCTTGCCAAGGATATATTAAACTGTGAAGTGTACTTGTAAACGTGCTTGTATGCCAACCTGCACTCGGTGCAGTTGCATGAAAGAAAAGTTGAAATGCACACGTTTGTGCAAATGTACTTGTGAGAACTAGCTAGACCAGAGCAGACTGTATATATGTGTTAGATTAATTTTTTCTTTGTTAAAATATTGTTCTAGTAGTTGTTAAAGCCAGTGGCGCTATATTGTGGTACAGGAAAAAAAAAGTGTAACTGTATTGTTGTGTATGAGTGTAATAACCAGTGGTGAAAGTGGTTTGAAATTCTTGCCGGAACTGTCATAAATTGGCCGCGCGGCGAAAAAAAATTGGGAGGCTCTAATCCCCCAAAACCCCTGAAATGCATAGAAAACTGCATTTTGGGAGGCCCACCTGCTGCGCTTCTATAATAAGCCTCTTCATATTGTCATTGTTCCATACAGAAGGGTAAGCATATATATATATATATATATATATATATATATATATATATATATATATATATATATATATATATATATATATTATTATTATATTTATTATATTATTATAGGTCTATATATTATTATTAATATTATTATAACCAGTTATCTAAAGTAACTAAGTAGACCTACATTTACTAAAGTACTGTATTTAAGTACAGGTTTTAAGTATAGCCTAGCCTACTTTACTGGAGTATTTCCAATACTTTTAATTCTACTCCACTACATCTCCCATTTCCAGATGCAGAATTGAATCATTTTGGTTTATTCTGCATTTATTGCCGCATGCAGGCACAGACACGACACACGAGTCCTCCTAGAGATGGGATTTATGGCTCTTTGAAGTGAGCCGGATCTCTGGGATCGGTTCCTTTCAAAGAGCCGTTCAAAAGACGTAGGCCTACATTTTGATACTTCTACTACTCAAGTACATTAACATTCCAAACTTCTACTTGATTGCAGTATTGATATTTCTAAAGAAATTGAGTAATTTTCCCACCACTGTTCATTAGAAAGGAACGGCTCCCTACTGTGAACCGAATCCTATCGTTCATTTCAAAGAGCCGTTCAAAAGACTCGATTCGTTCGCGAACGTCCCACCCACTCGCTCCGTGTCAAACAAACACTGAAACGCAAACAGACTGGATCACACTGACCTACACAAACCCACGGGAATCATTTAGAAGCACTTTATCAGAAAATATAACTAGTAACACTTGTGTACTGTATGTTAATCTGACTTTAGTATAGGCTATTGTTTTCTTCCTGGACGTGCGTTTGTGGCAGGTTATTTAACATGGGATTTTGACAGCTGGCTTCTCCTTTTCTTAACAGAACGCAGTTCCGTCCCCAAATGTTTTAACGGAACGGGGGTTCCGGCCGTTCCGGCTCACTTTCACCACTGGTAATAACCATGTTATTGTCTCATTGTGTGAAATATCATATAATGCCATAATATTCAAAACAAATATTTGACTCTAATTGATTCCCCACACAGTATTGACTTGATATAGCAATCAAAATATAGCAATCAAAAGCAATTGTGGGGAAAACTAAGACATTGTTCAAAAAACACAATTCCGATTTTGGTCATTTTGGAAATAGGGCAAAATATATATTTTTCTTCAATCTACTGTCTTGACACTCGAACCAAAATTGTTCTATAGACCATAATCTACAAATTGGAAGTGAAAAATAAACTTTAACACAAATTTAAAATGACTGAGTGTCCAGGCACCCCACTATAATAAACTATATGAAAAGGTACCTTATTAACGGTTAATTAACAACTTATAAGTAACCAATAAACCTTATTATATTTTAATACAGGTTAATAAACAGTTTTATTTACTTCAACAAATCATTAACAGTTCTACTGCCAGATGTATTATTTATTTATTGGGGCTGGTGCCAGCAAAAAGCAGCTTACCTTTGCGATGTTATAGAAAAAGATCTATTCATTATTTTAAAAAGATTTTTTTTATTGGACCTATTATATGTGTACTTTAGCCTAGCTGGCGGCAGTGGGCAGCCTTATGCAAAGAATAGATGTGAATTGGGCCGTTCCGCTTGCCGTCGTTCAGAGCATAAAAATGCATAATCTAGATCAGGTCCACAGAGAACAGCCAGGAAGTGAATTGGACATCATTGATGTTTACGCGTGGTGGATATTTAAAAGCAGCATTACGGGAGATGTTTTTACTGTACACACCCGCGCGACCCCTCATCAGCTTACAGTCATCAGACAAGGTACAAGAACGAGCGTTCGTATTGGCAACGAGCTGGGTTGAACATTGGGGTGAACGGGACAGGAACGTCCGAATCGGTAAAACAGTTAATACGACATGTTCCCACTTTACAACAGGTACCCACAAAATGCCTAATTAACGTGTTAATGGATGCCTAATTAAGATGGTTTATTAACCTGTATTAAAATATAATAAGGTTTATTGGTTACTTATAAGTTGTTAATTTACTGTTAATAAGGTACCTTTTCATTTAAGTGTTAATTAAGGTTTTTTTACTTTCTTATTATTCATTTATTAACATGTATAAACATATAATAAGGTTTATAGATGACTTAATATTGACTTGATATTAATGTTTAATTAAAGACAGGGTAGCAGAATAAGATCTACTTTGTCCCAATTTAATTGTTAGGTAGTTGTGAAAATATTTGCCAATGCAACCATATAGTTGTCTTGCCTGTTTTCAGAGTTGTATTCAGACGGAGATTCCAATGTCCTACTTTTTCAAAACTCCTCCTCCACGAGCTCGGGAATGGCCGAGCAAAATCATGACGTATGGAAGCAGAGCAACATCACGTGATCCCATTGAAAGGAATGTGAAAAATGTCTTGGAAATTACAGTATTTTACACTCTTTCTAATAAAGTGAACTCTTAACTTTCTTAATTGACATGAACAACAACATGAATGCTATACACTTGCATTTTTTTATAAAGAATCAATAAGCCGTTTTTTCCGTATCCAATATAGTGTAGCATGCACGTATTTTACTAGCCTGGGGGGCGTGTCTCTTCGCGGCCCGGTTCTCTAGCGAGGCACTGAGAAACGCAAGCCGAGATGGGCGCTCGTTTCGAGAAGCTAACCGCTGCAGCCTGCGGGAAGTCTGCATGCAGCATGTCTGCAGACGTGGGTCTGAAGACACGGGTTTGCAGACCCCATACTACTTGACTGCCCCCTAGTGCTTCGGTGACTGTGCAGACATTGTAGTCACTTGGACAGGGCGTTTATCGTGGGCTTGCCCAGGCCTTACGGCCTGGGCATAAATAGAACGATTGCATTCACCACGGCTTCGTAACTCGCGCGGCCGGCCCGCTCTTCGCGGCCACTCGCGCCTGCGGCGCTCGGGGGCGAAGAGCAGGACCAAGGTCCGCTGGCCTTCGCGCCGCTTGCAATGTCGTGGACAATCGAGCGGCTCCGCCTGGAGCTAAGGCTGCCACTGGGAGCAGTAGAGAGGTTGACCTGGGTCTGCAGTGCTGGGTCTGCAAACAGGTCTGCACTGCAGACCTGTTTGCAGACCCAGGTCTCGCAGACGCCTTCCCGCAGGTTGCAGCAGTTACTACTTGCTCGTTTCGGCCAAATGCTGGAGTTGCTTCGGTGTTTGACTGTGTGTGGATGTTTTTTTTTTTTCTTTTTTTTTTTCTCTCTCTCTCCTCCCGTTTTCCCCTCTGCCTCTCCATTCATGTGTTCTCTACATCTGGACCAAACAATGACACAAGATTGGATTAACTCACCCAAAAGAAGGTAGACAAATGTATTCCACTGGAATTAGTTATTAAAAGGTCCTTCACAGCGAGTGACGGGGCCGTGCGAGCCACGTGACGAGCTCGAAAAGATACTCATATTTTACTTATTAAAAGTACTCTCATATTATTCTCGCACGCATGGACAGTCACGCAGTGGCCAATCTACAGTACAAGCTCACAATTGTGAGCTTGAAGATCGGCTAGTTTCAAACAGCCAATGTATAATAGGGCTAAAGTAGTTATTATCTGGTCCTTCACAAATGCGCAATGGTGGAAAATATACTCATATTTTACTCAAGTAAAAGTACTCTCATATCATTCTCGCATGGACAGTCGCCTAGGATGAGACGTGCAGCTTGCAGATCGGCTAGTTTAAAACAGCCAAGGTATAAAATAGGTAGTTAATATATGTTTTATATTATAATGTATTTCTGTAGTAACTAAAGCTTTCAAATTATTTTAATGGTGTAACTACAGTA
The DNA here is from genome assembly GCF_963921795.1 of Nannobrachium achirus. Lineage (NCBI taxonomy): Eukaryota > Metazoa > Chordata > Actinopteri > Myctophiformes > Myctophidae > Nannobrachium > Nannobrachium achirus. Next base: position 59,765,848 of record NC_137818.1, read on the forward strand.
TTTGCCTCAGAGATAGATGTAGTGTAGTAGAAGTGAAAGTATTGGAAATTGGAAATCTCCCAAGTACAAATACCTCAACATTGTACTTGAGTACAGTACTTGAGTAAATATACTTATAGTTACTTTACACATCGCGGTGATGCGGACATGTCCGGGCGACCCGCGAACACAAACAGTCACGCAATCAAACAGTCTGCAATGTGTCTCTGCTACTACTGAAGTAGGCTAAAGTACACACAATCAGAGCATTAACCCTCTAAGGCCCACTGTTGTAATATTACAACGTTTGTATTGTATCCAAAAAAAGGTTTAAATCATTTTATTTTAGCTCCCCCTACCACCTAAACATCACCATTGGATTCTATTGTTTAGTATTACAATGCCATTGGCCACAATATTTGCATATAAATACCCCCCACAGGGGCTGACATTCACACCCGCCACACCCGCTGACATTCCAGAGTTTTGACGAACAACATCTCACTTTTTCATGGAAGCTATTCCTCACAAAAACATAAGTAAAATGCCTGTACTATTTTTTTTGGTGATCATTAGAATGTCTAGAACATGTACATATGTTATTATTGTGAAAAATATCGCCCATATGTAAATTAGAGCATGATTTATGATTTATGGCTATAAAACCTTACAAAAACATTTTTTTGAAAAAAACATTACATTTTCCTCTGATTAGGACTCCTACAACACCATCTGATTTTTTTCAATTTTTTATTTCAAGTATTTCTTAATGCGGGCCTTAGAGGGTTAAACAATTATTTCACTAATCGTTCACTCTCTCAGTGCAGACTGGAGAGTCCTGCAGAAACAAGGGGGGTGACTGTCTGTCTGTCTGTCTGTCTGTCTGTCTGTCTGTCTGTCTGTCTGCCGGTCTGTCTGCCTGTCTCACTGACTGAAACGAGCCGCCGCTGTGACGGAACAAAGAGGCGTGGTCCCGAAGTCGAGGGAAGCAGAAGGAAGTAGAGGGTGTAGAGGGAGACACTGATTATAACTTCAAATGTGCCTATGTCTTTTGTGTTTTTATTTATTTTAAATTTATTTGGGCATCCTTAGGGGATCTTTGAGAGATATGCGTCATTATTTAGTTAAAGAAAGATTCCTGCTCCCCCTCCTTTAAGCATTGTATAATGTTTTATTACGTTTTTAAAACGTTCTTATTAATCTTTTATTAAGATGTATTAAGTATATTAAGGTTAATAAGTATCTTATAAGTAATTTATTAATTGTTTATAAGATTCATATTTTACAGTTTATAATGTGTTTATTAGGGTTTAATAACATTTTTATTAGAGTTAATAAACAGTTATTAAGTATCTTATTAACTGATAATAAGTCTTTATTAGGGCACCTTATTGTAAAGTGCTACCGCATTTGGTTCAAAAAATGTGTTTTGCAAAAGTTGACCCGCTGGTGGCGCTATAACAGGCCAATATGAGAAGGATGGCATCTGTTCCTTGACCTAGTGGGGATGTGTGTGCAAATTGTCATACATTTTGGATAAAATCAGATGGATTAATATGGGTTTTACATACCGTAAGTCAGCCTCCTGGTGGCGCTTTAAAAGGCAGATGTGAAAAATGCAGAGCAAAGTTTTTTTCTTGGCCTCTGTGAAGTGCGCATACAAAGTTTTACACTGATCGGTGAGGTTATAGGTAAAAACACAAATCGGCCTGTTATAGTGCCACCATGAGTCTGATTTGACACTTCTTCCTCGGCCTGGTGGGAATGTGCTTGCAAAGTTTCATCAAAATTGCATGCTGTGTTCATGATTTGAGGCACCAAATCTGCAAAATTTGGAAGCCAATCTTAGCCAATCAGGATGGAATATGGTAAATCGGACAGATTCCTTTAGAGCACATGACTGTAGAGATACTGTATACTAATTTGCTTGATTTTTAGACAAAATCTGTTGGGAGTACGGTCCAAAATGTATTTTGCAAAAAAAATCTGCTTCATGGTGGCACAAGAACAGGCCCACGTGAAAGATGTTTTTTACAGAGGTTCTGAATTGGCATCCAGGGAGTGTGTGTGCAGTTTGGCAGCGGCCGGACCAATGGCATCGGAGATTAGCTGCTAACAGATGGACACACGGATGGAAGGACGGCGGGTCAGGGGGCATAACATAGTCTCCCCATGCCCTCAACAACAAACTGCAGCTGTCCTAGAAGAGGAAGACAAGACAAGTAGGTCAGGAGTGGCTTATTGTCAGTATCAGCCGGTAACATGCGGAAGCCTGTCCAATGCGGTAGACCCCTGGGAGATGGATTGCTGAGGTGGAGCACCACACCTACTGTACCATCAGCTCCCATAACTACTTTCTGCACAACTTGCCGCACCCAAACCATGCTACTCCTACACTGAGTTAGCAGTGCCCGGGACCTTGTGGTCCAAAGGCAAACAAACGTTTATATTTCTAAAACTCTACACAACTTGTATGCAAAAGACGTTATATTCTTTCTTTCAATGAATTGACCATTAACTATTCACCTGGACAGTTTATGCTGCTGTAGATGATATTGTAATCCTTAGCCATCAAAACATAGGTGTAGACATCACATATTCTGTATTATCATGCTTGGTTCAGGAGTTACGATGCAAAATACATTTGGTAATGGCGGATATTAAAATAGCCATCAAGGAGGGGCATTTTTTGTATGGCTCCATATGTTCAGGGACCCAAACTGTACAAGTAAGATATTTCTTGACAGCAAAGGACATTACAACACAAAGCACACAGACTACTGAATATTATTCACTTAGGTTTGTTAAAATAAATACAATGAATATAAAAGCAGCAAATATAAAAGTTTAATAGTCAACAGCAGTGACATCAGCCATTGATAAACGTCAGTGTTGCTCATGTGTCAAAACAACTGTACATGTAATTCACTAAAATGAGCTCCATAAACTTAAGTAAATCATTACTGGCTCTTATTATTTGATATTAAAGTAAGTTTAATTGATCATAGCCATTGATAGTGTCTCTTACCAGGCGACTCAATTAGATAATTGTAAATATCTACATATGCCATGGGTGGCCATTGTGTTGGATCATCTACCCAGCCCTTTAAAACATATGGACAACAATCTAATCCATTTTTGTCAGCTTTGCCAGGTAGCGTTCCTTGTCTCCAGGCAATAAAGATTCAATATATGACATTGTTTATAATTCGCTATAGTTAATATCGCTATACTGATCTGAAATGCATTCGAAATACCCGCAAATGAATGGGACCAATGGGGGAAACGTGTGTTTTCTCCCACGCTTGACTCCGCCCCCAGCTATGACGCGCTGACTGAACTCCGTGTTGATACATACAATTTAAAAGATACTAATCACATTAATTCATAAGTATAATTATTTGATTATTATACTTGGATTTGGTAAATAAAATAAAAAGACAAAATGAAATAAATATTGAGCATGTTTAGATTTTACCGGAGATGCGATTCGGAAGGAGCATGCTGATTGGTCGACCCAGTCACGTGTCCGCATAGAAAGCAATCGGCGGGCCAATGGCTTTGCGTGCACCAGATGCAGGTGTTTGAATGACTACAGCGGTTGGTTCAGAAGCCGTCAGACGCTTTCAGAACCTTCTGTGGAATCTCATCAGCTCCCACACCATATCCCACGCAGAGGACTTCCACCGTGAACCAGTTCTACCGAGACAGTAAGTTGACATGTTTTCATTGAAAATGCTATCTTAACGGAATTGTTAGCCACATATAGAACCTAGCCCGTCGCCGCTGCATACTGTTGTGCTCCGAGATGAGGTCCTATAAAGATGTCGCCATGCAGGGGGGGGGGGGGGGGGGGGTTACGCCTCCAACGGCTAGGTAGAAAACACTCGAAACAACATTTTATTCAAAAAGTAAAGGTAGTTCCGAGCTCCCAGACTGTGATTACCTAACCAGGGTACATAAAACATGAACCACGGCTTTGGGAAAACGGTTTAAATTGCTTATTAGTCTCATTAAATGGGAAAACATTACAAAACTAGCGATTTAAACCGTTTTTCCAACGCCGTGGTTCATGTTTTATTTACCCTGGTTAGGTAATTACAGTCTGGGAGCTCGGAAACTACCTTTACTTTTTGGATAAAATGTAGTTTCGAGTGTTTTCTACCTAGCCGTTGGAGGCCTTCTCCCCCTGCATGGCGACATCTTTATAGGACCTCATCTCGGAGCACAACAGTATGCAGCGACGGGTGAGGTTCTATATGGGGCTACAGAATTGTGGAACATGCCGTTTTCATGTGTATCGATTACAAAATGTTTGTTTGTTGCATGAATTGAGTTAATGCAGTGCATCATAAATGGCCCGTTTTAAAAGCTAGTGTTAACATTTTGAAAAATGACATGTTATTGGAAGTCACTCGCTGTCGTCCTGCCGCTTGGAACTTGTCATAATTGAGCTTATGGGGAAGTTGTTGGGTGAGTTTTGATGACCGTTGGGCAGTGTTTTAATTAAAAAAATTACATGCATATTGTTGCCGGGAAATCACTTGAGTCGTCGTGTCGCTTGTCCTATTTTAACTGTTATGGTGACGATGGGTGAGTTTTGATAACCCATTTTCATTAAAAAATACACCCACAGGCTCACAGCATGCTGTCGTGATGCGTTGCTGGGTTTAACTGTTTGGGTACCTGAATACATGTTTCCCCCTCAACCTTAGAACCAGTGGGGTATTCGTGGCCGGTTGAGCTACAAAAGTCAGATTTCAAAAATAAAGTGCTTACCCACTCCTTTTACTCAGAAAGGACGCTGTTCAACGATAATTACACTCCGCGCCCGGATTGTTTAGTAAAAAACATTTTCATCCTGTTTTCCCTAAAAATGCTTTTTATTAAACAATCCGGGAGCGGTGTTTAAGTATCTTTTGGTAGCTTGGTATTTGGTTTAAGATGACAAGCTCAATTTCAAACACCACATTGATGCTTTAAACTGAAATGTAATGTGTTTCTTAGAATTACATTAGTTCCCCCTCTTGTTTGTTGGTCTTGATCTCAGTGTGTGTGTTACATAACTCTCCTTGGAAACCCCTCTCATAGCCTTTTCAGATCTACAAGTGATGTGGTGCTTTGTGAGCTTGTAGATTTGCTATTTTCACTATTGCTATTTTATTTGAAATATCCCTTTATAGAAATGTATTAGAGTCAAAAGTATGCAGGCAGTATGCAGTACTATTTTATTTTGGACTGTTGACCTGGAATGACATTGACCTTCAATCCAAACTGCTACATTGTCTTTGATAAAGCCAGCCAAGGGCCACACAGGACACTTGGATTGAAACTTGAATTTTGTTAAAACGGCATGAATTTGGTAGACAGTTTTACAGCTGTATTTTATCACTCTGGTGTACTCTGAGGTTAAGATGAAAAGATTACTGTAGCCTACATAAAACAATCCACTTCAATTCAGTATGAACTTTTAAATTAGGCTACATACTGTAGTTATTAATGACTTAGTAAGTCACTAATAAAACATCTTTTATTAGGTTAGACCTTTTCCTTGTTACATTATAAACAATTCACTTTGTAACATTTGATTACACTTGGATGTAATATGGATGTAAATATTAATTACTATTAATTGTTATCAAGTTAAATTCATTTGCTTCAAAACCATTAACATCGGCTGGTGGAGACAATACATACATTTTCAGGGAAAATACTTGATCAAGCGAAACCTCAGAAGAAACCCCTTCTGCTTTAAAAATATGAGCTTCCTCTTAAATCACAAGTTACGGTACTTGAAGTGTTTCTGTACTCTGCCACTGCAATAATATGAGATACTTAAAGTGTGGTTCCTGTGGAAATAAGCCTCGGCTTTCTAGGATCTCCTTTTAGTTGACCTTGTACCAGTGATTTGTACTGTCATGAAACTGTACCTTTTTCTATTGCAAACTTCTAATAAATTCTTCAATCAATCAAAAAACTGTGCCCAGGACAGGTTACAACGCAAGGACAGGTTACAACGCAAGGACAGGTTACAGCGCAAGGACAGGTTACAGGAGAACTGCTGAGCTGAAGATGTCACTGACTGTGTAAGTGATCCAAGTCTAGTGTACATAGTGTGATCCAAGTCTAGTGTATAATTGAGATGAGATGGGAGAATAGTTGTACTTTTATATGTCTTCTATTTGCCCAATATGCCATGCATATTCTTTGGTTGCTTTGTGACTGTGTAGACTTTCATCACAATCCACTGACTACAGAGAGGGAAATATCTTTTGTAGAAAGCTTTTTGGACTACAGGTAGTTGGATTTTGTAGTGTTATCATGATGGCAGTAACTGGAAGGATTGGTGGATCTCCTTGATAGGGCTGTAACAGCTAATCGAAATAATCAATTTCATCAATTATAATTTTTTTTCCAACATATACTTTTAACATAATTGTGATACATGCATTATGAGTCATTAACTAGGTGGTGATATTCTCTTTCCCTTTTACAGGGAGAGTGTGAAAGTGACAGACACAGGCACAAAGCCATTGAGATTGAAGGGTTCAGGAATCTCTACTGGATGTCTGATTGCAGTGGCAGCCTTATAATGTCACAATGAGTCAGAGCTTTCGCCGATTTCCTCCGGAACAGCCTGATGTCAACAATCAACCCTGCATAAGGAGATTCCGAACGTTTCGCGCCGGTTCTGGAAAACAGTGCGTCGGGTCGGGTCGAGACCCGGCACTGCACTCCGTGCCGCGGCGGGGAACGCGCGTGCCGAATCTGAAGCCGGTGGGACGAACGGTTCTCGAGATACGCGGATTACAGACACACAGACAGACAGACAGACAGACAGACACACACACAGAGACTTCTCGCATTTATAGATAGATAAGTGACCAACGGTCGCTTATCTCCCGATTAGGGAGTCTTACTGGTATTGTACCTTTGTATGACCCAATTTGTGTGATGCTTTTCTGCTTTTGTCTTTGCCATGGATGCAACTAAATGTTTGTTATTTGTTTATTTCAGTGCTAAAAAGACGTAGACCATGACCTGATTCAGTGATTGCTGCTGATCACAAATCCTCTTCAGCTGTGCAAATGAATGATTTTGATTTTTTAAAATGAATGATTTTTGTACATTCATTTTAAGTTTTGATGAAATATGTTGTTGATGCATATTTTATAGGTATTTATACAACCTTAACCAGTAAAAAACATGGAGAGTGAGATGTGACGTGAGTCAAACTTTTACAAGAATGAACTTCCCACGAGGAAGACCAAAAACTCTCCATATTTTGGGGTTTTGCTGTGTTTAGTCCCTTTTATAAATATATATATGCGGCTGTTGCGTCGGGTGCCTACTGTTTAGTATCGTCACTGTGACATGCGGGACACAAACGAGTGAAAATAGCCCATCTAAGCTCACAGTGCTTATATTATCAAACAATGATGGTAATAGTGGTAAATAATACTAATAAGGGTAATAATAATAATAATAAAGTCGGGACATATGAAAGCTTTGACCTAATTATTTTATTTTGTCATGTGTCTAATCTAATCTCCTGGGAAATGGGAAAGCTCATGTCGCATCTTTTTTATACTTTGTTATACCACGTCCACGAACCATGCATGTGTTCGTTCCTATATATACAGCGCAAGGCATATTAATGTCGGAACATCACAGGTAATTCTTTTACATAATGGATTAGGTTAACATTACCAAACAAATGCTTAATTATATAAGCTCTCAAACTGTGTGGCTTTGATGAGGTTGTTGTCCTGTGTCTAATCCAGGGGGTTCTCAAACCTTTTTATACCGCACTCTTCAAATAACAGGAATAAAATCCTTAGCGTTTATATACTGTAATTTTCCCAAGCCTGTTTTTCTGCTAAACCATGAAGTTAACATTGAAAGCTAGAGTATTTGAGAGGTCAATTGAAATGCTAATTCAAATTCGGAAGACAATAGAACCCCCTGCTGGCAGCAGAGGGAGGTTGTGTTGCTCTCCTAGGCCAAAAGGGAGAGAAGATAAATGCAGGCGGAGTGGTAGTTTTTTTTTTTTTTTTTTCAGTCACCCAAGTGTTAAGGTATTTATATTTTAGAGCATGAAAGAGAAACTGACAAGTAGTTGTAACCCTAACCCTACACACTAAAAACTGCTGGGTAGATTCATCTACCCAAAATCTGAGTAAAAAATGGTTTACCCATTATGGGTTATTATAATGGTGTTTGTATGTATAATGGGTTGTTTAGTACAGCTCATACTTTACCCAGCTGCTGAGTAAAATTGTTTTACTCAGTATGGGTAGTTTTAAACTTAAGCTGGTCACCTGGTATGCAAAGCATGCTGGGAAAAGCATTTCTCTAGGTTTCAGGGATATTTTCTAAGCTTTTGGTAGCTAAAAATGCTAAATGTATCATATCCATGTGTCTGCCTTGGCAAGCTGACTGTCATGTCAGAATTTCATTTGTCAGTTTTTGAGCACACCCCCCCCCACTCCTGCATCCTTAAATCCTGGTCATCCACCAGCTCCCACTTATACTCTGGCCACAGCCATTCCAGCAGGGCCTCCCTGTCATGCGAGCAGTGTGGTGACAGTTAGCCCCAGAGGCGGACCTTCACCCCACACCGGTTCCTTCGTTTTCGTAGACAGTCTTCATATAAACCCACAACTCCAATATCTCGCTACTCAAGCCCAACACCACATCCTCAACGGATGCTCAAAACCGGTCCTCCCCATCCTGCCCCTACGAACCCATCCTTTCCCTCAACGCTGCTCCACAAGACCCTTTATTATATGTACAATCCCATATGAAGTCCTGTTAAATATGGGCTTAATATTGATGGCGTCAGGGATCTCCATATATGGGCATAAAAGGGATTCTGTTAGTGGTTCCTATGACATCACAACATACAATCCCTTTTATGCCCTATCTAAACCAGCCACTCAGATATGGGCCATGTGATGTATATCCGATGACATCAGGGATCTTCATGGGCATAAAAGGGATTCTCGGGAATACCCATATATGGACTTTTACATAGGTGATGTCACCTGTGATGTGTCAGGGGAACCACAGTGTCAGGCATGCCGCATGACCTTCAGACAGACAGACAGACAGACAGACAGACAGACAGACAGAGATATGTGGACAAGATGTGCCGGTTTTCATAGTAAACTTGCGACCTACGGTCGCAATAATTGGGCTATCATCATTGATCATGAAATCACTTAAAGGGGTATTTCGGTCAAAAACGACTTTCCTACCTTTCAAATGATGATTCGGGAAGCTTCTGGGTTGATCCAGGTGTTGTTTGACCCATAGCAGCATTTTGTTCCATTTTCGATTTTCTCCCCTGCACCCCACGGCTCCAAAACGGCACCTTACGGATCAAACCGTAATCCGGTTATAATTCTCGCTCAAAATTCACTTTTCTCGCTCGGTATCAGTCCCTCGTAATGTTGTTAGCATATCCGAGCTACATCAGCTGCTGGTCGCCGCCATGTTTGTTTACTTCAAGCTCAACTCTCAACTCGCAGCCCAGGAGAGAAACACTGGGAAATCCCTAACCCGTTGGGAAACGCGCGTTCACAAGCTGCTGCTGCTGCTGCTCTCACAGCTCCACCTCCCTCCCCCACAGCCTGTTACCGGTTGAGGCAGACAAGAGGCTACACCATACATCACTCTGCAGACTTTGTCGACATAGTTACATCTTTTTTCTTTGGCTAAGAGCATTTTTGTGTTTTATTGTTCGTCGCGCGTCGGGGAGTCACGCGATACAAAACGGGATTTCCCAGTGTTTCTCTAGTTGGCCTGAGTTCAGAGTTGAGCTTTTTGTAAACAAACATGGCGGCGACCAGCAGCTGATGTAGCTCGGATATGCTAACAACATTACGAGGGACTGATACCGAGCGAGAAAAGTGAATTTTGAGCGAGAATTATAACCGGATTACGGTTTGATCCGTAAGGTGCCGTTTTGGAGCCGTGGGGTGCAGGGGAGAAAATCGAAAATGGAACAAAATGCTGCTATGGGTCAAACAACACCTGGATCAACCCAGAAGCTTCCCGAATCATCATTTGAAAGGTAGGAAAGTCGTTTTTGACCGAAATACCCCTTTAAGTATATTTAGATGCCAGAACTTTCGTACTTTTACTTAAGTACATTTTGAATTCCAGAATTTTACTTGTAACGGAGTATTTATACATTGCAGTATTGATACTTTTACTTAAGTAAAACATTTGAGTACTTTTTCCACCACTGACTTCAATGGCACAAATAGCCACATTTTAAAGGACCAGTTCACCTCTGGGACAACCAGATCTTATTTTATTGTTGTTTGGGACACGATCAACACAATCCTGAGTTTTGTGTTCAATCTGTGTTTTTAGATATTTTAGTATTTCAGCATGAAACAACTGGTCATATCACATGACCAGTTGAAAATAGCAGATCTACAAGGGAGGCACGGGAGGCACAACGTGTTGCGATGCGATGCGTTCTGAGCTTGTAGATCGGCTATTTTCAAATAGCCTAGGAATAAAATAGGGCTAAAGTGGTTTATGTATGTTTTATAATATTATTTATAATTTATATCTGCAAAGTATCCAGTAACTAAAGTTTTCAAATAAATGTAGTGGATTAAAGTACAACATTTGGATCTGAGATGTAGTCTGAGAAGTAAAAGTAGAAATACTCAAGTACAAATACCTCAAAATTGTACTTAAGTCGATGTACTTAGTTAATTTACACTACTGATTGAAGTTAGCTATTGTTTATTATTTTCAGCACAAAAAAGGAGACAGGCTACAAGTTGAATGCTATGACTTTTATGTGAGGGTCACAAATAGGCCTCAATCGACCAAATGTGAAGAAACATTGTCTTGAGTTAATGATGACAATGATGAGTCAATGACTTCCCTCTGGAGCTGTGGAAGGAGAGCATGAACACATTAATACAGAAGCAGAAATGTATTCAAGAGTGTATGCCGTTGTCTGCGGCTTTTAATAATGGGGGGGGGGGGGGTCAAAATACTGTATACTCAACAGCATATTTCTGGAATTTTCATTTACTGTAATGGACCGTTTCAGTCTAACAATAAGTTGACTTTCTGTCCTCATCTAAACCATTATTAACCATAACAACGTTTGGACATCAAACAACTGAAAGACATTGGATCCTCTCCCGCATTCTCTTGGGCCTCTGCCATATCATCCTCTCCCTCATGCTCTGGGGTCTCTCCCATATCCTCTCCCTCATGGCCTTGGGTCTCTCCCATATCCTCTCCAGCCTCAGGGAGGTCTGCTGCCTTTACAGCAGCTACAGCAGCATAAGAAGAAGAAGCAGAGATTTGAAGGGTACGTTTACAGTGTAGATTAATAAGGGATATATCGTTGCTGTATATCATTAGAATTCCCTTGGGCTACCATTTCTTAGTATATTGGACTATCCTTGGAACATCTTTGATTTTTCTTTCTTTTTTTTTTCTTCGAAAGTGTCTTCAAATACAGATACATTTTGCAAAACAGGTGATGTACACAATCTTTCGGTTGATAACTCCATGAAGAATTGAACTCATTGTTTGTTTTTTCCACATTCCTGATCCAATGTTTAAATATGTTTTTATTTTAAGAAAACGGGAGGCAACACGAAGTAAATAAAAAAATAAAAATAATAATAAATACATTATAATCTCTAATTTTGGGCATATGTTTATGCCTTTATTGAGGTATCCACACGTTTCCAACGTCCCATTGTGCATTGCGCCGAAGGTGGGCGGCAGTTCTAGTGTCGCAGCCGAGTTTGATCTACAAGCTCACAGCGGTTGGCTGCATCTGCGACGCGACGTGAGCTTGTATGTCAGCTGTTCTCACTATGTGTCCCACACATAATTATACAGTAAATTCCCATGGAAACAGGAGGATACAGTTGGTTGACAGGAAATGTGGAGTTAAATTGCGGGTTACATGCAGCAAAGGTTGTTGTGATTGGGAGTACATGCCAGTGGCCCAGGCCAGAAGCATACATTTTAAATATTTTTCACAAACGTTTTTCACATTTCAATATTTTACTCAGAGATTCTTTCACCTACATATGTAATATTTTCAGGCAAAGGACTTACACATGTCTGCTATCATAAACCACTAAACGTTTTTCAATTGATAAAACAGGTCATGAGTTATTAAACCGAGAGTGGACGCTGTTCCGATGTTACATTTGAAGCCCACATGGGATTAATTGTAACAGCATGATTTATAAATGTAACACAGCTAAAGAACCGCATTAAACAAATATGTTTTTGATTAAAACAATTATATTTCATTCAGGGAACTCTTTAACATTGTTTTCATACCAAGGATCTGATAAGATACTCTATCATACTTTAGGAAAATATTAAATATTACCAGATGTACCAGTTTGCAGAGATGGGCAGTATTTGAAATACATGTATTTGAAATACGTATTTGAAATACTTTTTTGTATTTTGTAATTTGTATTTGGCTGCGATGGAAAAAATTGGATGTAATTTGTATCAAAATACTTTCAGGTCTAGTATTTTCTGTATTTGAAATACAAAATACTTTTTAACGTAATTCTATTCTCAAATGGACACATTTTAAACATTCACAAAGGTTTAAACTGTAGGGGGAAAGATACATTTTCTTTCAATCTAATTTGCTAGTGGTTTGTGTGTGTGTGTGATACTGCCATAGCACTTGACTTTGATTTGCTTAATGTAACGTGCATTATGATTACAATTTGGAATGACTTGCGCGCAAGTACTGCGTTCATCTGCGTATGTATGTATGTATGTAGGTTGGTAGGTAGGTAGCTGTGTGTGTTTAAGCACATAGCACAATAAGGGACCAGCATTTCTGGCAATGTCATCATTAACAGCCAATGAAGGACCAGCATTCCTGGTGATGTCAGTGGTGATATCACTGGCATCGCCAGTGGTGATGCCAGTGGTGAGCGCACCTCATGGCACGCTCTGCTGGCGCACAAGCAGGCCATACATGGCCTACTTGTGCACAAGGAGCAAGTTGGCACCTCGACAGAGTGCAGTTTTAGTTATTATTATAAGGCTGGCAGAGCGGTTTTGCACTCTATGAAGTACTGGCGCAGCGGCACCTCTGCATTCAGTCTCATGCCATAGTTCCTTTAGAAGATAACGGTAAAGTGGGTTCCAGACGATACGCGGTCACCACCTCCTAGTAATTAATTTTCAATGAGAGGCGGGTGGCTATTTCTGCCGCGCAGCGACGTTTTGAGTGGTGGCGAGCGGGCACAGTCCCGTGAAAATCCCTGCGAGCGTGCTCGTTTGTGCATGCGTACATGGGCAGTGAGAGATGGATTGTGTTCATCTTTGTGAAATACCGTGTGGCGTTTACTCACTGTGCAAGTGTGTTTGTGTTACACCGCGGTGCGGTAACCGCTGACCCAAGCGGCAGCCATAGCGGTGACTGCGTATCGTGTGGAAGGCACTTCTGGCCTGAGCTCTCACACACTGGCACACAGTGGTAAACATTTAGGCTGCCTGCTCAAGACAAACACCATAGTATGGTCAATTTAAGTACCTTCCACACGATACGCAGCTGCCGCTTGGGTCAGCGGTTACCGCACTGCGGTGAGACACAAACACACTCGCTCAGTGAGTAAACGCCACGCAGTATTTCACAAAGATGAACACAATCTCTCACCGCCCGCATATGCATGCACAAGCGAGCATGCTCGTGTGGATTTCACGGGACCGCGCCCGCTCGCCTCGCCGCCCCAAAACTTCTCCACACAGCCAAAATAGCCTCCCGCCTCCCATTGAAAATGAATTACTAGGAGGCGGTGACCGTGTATTGTCTGGAAGGCACTTTATTCTTCGAAATTCGGACGGGCAATTAATTTAATATTTGGCAGTCAATCTATAAAATTACTAATCATTACATCAATTTTTATAAAAAGTATTTATGTATTTTCAAAATACAAAATACGTATTTGAATCTTAAATACATTTCTCTGGCCTGTATTTATATTTTGTATTTTGATACATTTTTTGACCCAGTATTTGTATTTTGTATCAAAATACTTTTCAATGTATTTTCGCCCATCTCTGCCAGTTTGAGTGAATTCCATGGGAAAATACATTGATTACCTAAATAAAGAGCAAGTTTGATTAATGCAACATGTTATACATCCCTAATCTGACTTAAAATACACTGTAATTGAATGTCAGCTGACTGAACACAATATTGGCCAATATGTGAAATATTTCAATATGATATTATCATGTTAAATTGTGTTACAATTGAACTGTTTTGGCACCCCTGCTTTGACATTGCCTACAGAACAGCACTAACATGCATACAAGTTAAAACGATGTAAACTAATGAAGAACAGATACATGCAGACAACCATCTAGATTTTATCTCAGCAACATTAAAGAAAAGATCTGCAGACCAAAGATACTCAAGGTGAACATTTTTATGCATTTTGAGAAATACCAGTTTTTCTGCAATAACTCAGTCTAGGCTGGATAAAAATAATTCTTACTTCCTGGAGACCTTCATTACGACCCTGGTCACATACTGATGCGATGACGTCATGATGGCATTGACCAATCAAGAGATAATGTGCTTGTTACAATTATGCAGCGTTACAATTGAGGCGGCTCTCCCCTACATCAGATCAGTAGACTAAGTGAAGAAAAACTACTACAGAAAAACTAAAACCTCCATGAATTTGTAAATGATAGATAAACAGTAATTTCAGAGGTGAGCTACCCTGTGAAATGGCTTGATATCACAACAGTGGCGTCAGTTCAGCAAAAGCTAGGGTATGGCAAAGATAGGAGTCCTCTCGCGGTTTCTACAGTTTCTTGGGCTGGATATGGCAGGCTGGAACGGTTGTTCAAGTGCAGCTAAATTTGGCATGTTAGTAAACGTGCCACAATTAACAATAATGTATTGCACCTGTAATATAATTATAATACCTTGTTTAAGTGACCATTTTGTTACATTTAGCATTTGTAGTTATTTTACTGTAATTTAACAACACAATAACCATAGTCCGGGAGCCAAATGGTGATTTTTGGCTGAACGTGGAATCGGCTGATAAAGTTTTTTTCTCAACTGATTCTTGTAGCTTGGGGTCACCTCTTAAGGATTCAAGACGATGACCAGCGATATCCATTGAGCATTTTTTTATTATTAACCCCTTAATGCCTGAAACACAAGAAATCCACCCAGGAGGAAAATACCTAGAAAAAGATTTTTTTTTCTGGGTATTTAAGGAGGATCTGAGGGGTCTAACTAGGGGTTTGTCATGATGCTGAATCCATTGCAGGCATTTGTTTTGCACAAAAAACATTCTGTAGGCTAGAAATGGCCTCAGAAAACAATACACGTATGGGTGAGTATTCATGTTAGTCGGAGGCCTTAGGGTTTTTTTTCTCGTGCTAATCAGTCTAAAAGTGCAACATTTTGCACAGATGTAGCTCAGGGCATGCTCTAATGATTTAGCTAGGGTGCCCGAGTTGGCGACCTTCGGGGTCACCACAGCACCCACAAAACTCTGACTCATCACTTTTCATCACTAAAGTCGATGGGAGCCCAACTTGATTTGGCCGCTGTGGTGACCCCGAATGTCGCAGACTAGGGCGCCCTAGCTAAATCATTAGAGCCTGCCCTGAGCTACATCTGTGCAAAGTTTTGCACTTTTAGACTGATTAGCACGAGAATAAAAACCCTAAGGCCTCCGACTAACATGAATACTCACCCATACGTGTATTGTTTTCTGAGGCCATTTCTAGCCTACAGAATGTTTTTTGTGCAAAACAAATGCCTGCAATGGATTCAGCATCATGACAAACCCCTAGTTAGACCCCTCAGATCCTCCTTAAATACCCAGAAAAAAAATCTTTGTCTGGGTATTTTCCTCCTGGGTGGATTTCTTGTGTTTCAGGCATTAAGGGGTTAATAATAAAAAATGCTCAATGGATATCGCTGGTCATCGTCTTGAATCCTTAAGAGGTGACCCCAAGCTACAAGAATCAGTTGAGAAAAAAACTTTATCAGCCGATTCCACGTTCACCCCCACGGCTCCCGGACTACCAGCACAGATAGACAGAACTAACCCACAGTATGGCAGCTGCATACCCCTGCCATACCCACTGGACCCAAGGTATGACAGCTGCATACCCCTGCCATACCCAATTGATGCCCCTGTATCACAATACATAAAATTACATCTTGTGAAAATAATTACCTGGTTCATCTGCAGCTTTCGCATTTTGCACTATGAGAATGTAAAGAAGAAGGGGAAAAAAAGCTGTCAGTAGTTGTATGACTCTGTATGGCATTGGATCTGCTAGACAGAAGAAAATTTGCATGTCATTCTCATAAGACAGTGGTTCTCAAACTTTTCTTTTCTGGATCAGGGCCCAATTGAAACTGTCAAAAACACACCCATCTGGAGACTTAACACATTAGCCTATCGGCTGCCATGTTAAGTGGTCAGGTGGGCTGTGTGCATTTTTCAGAGTTATCCATCAATTGAAAATTCACAAAATAAAAACATACAATGATATTGTTGGTACACATTTCTTATCATTACAATTTGTATGTTTTGCCAATTAAATGGGGGTAGGCTACACTAGCCCACATTGAGAATCGCTGTCATAGTCATATAGTCATAGCGTTCAACAAGTATCTTGTCAGTATTGAGCTCACCTTCAGTAGTTTGGGGGAAGTCCTCAGAGCTGAGAAGAGCCTTGTCTGTGATGTCTGTAATGTGAACTGTGGCTATCTGCCCTAGCTACTGGAATATATACTGTACTAACTGCCCTGGGTGTTTATTGAGGGAGGGGTTTGCAAATAGCCTCACAGTGAGTTTTCATAAATAAACTCCCTGGGCATATCTGTACCTCATATCACATCATAATGTGCCAAATAGTATTAAATTATGCCAATATCAATATTTTGCAGCATAATCAAACGATGCCCAGAGGAATATGGCGCGGTCAACGTCAGTTTGTTTTATTCTTCAAACATGTTTTGACATTTTCTCTCTAGCTTGTCCTCAGATGCCTCCATCGTCGTTTCCAGTCATCCCGGTTTTCCAAACAGCCGGCCAGCTTGTTTGTTTGTGCTTTGCACTCCTGTCTTTCTTGAGTACATCCACATGTGTTAGTGTCCACATGTGTTACATCCTTGTGACTGGTGCCCATGTGTTGGTTTCCACAGCACCAGTTTTCTGGCTGGCAGCTCTTTGTGTCTTTGGCAGTGTCCTGCTAGTGTCATTCTCCTGGCTGCTATTTTATCACTCACCCTTGGTATTCAACATACCGATTCTTGTTGGTAATGTGTACTCTTGCTAATATTGAGTACTACACGCAACATTCTGGTGTAGCACCCGTCTACAGACTTCAGCAGAATTGACTTCAGTGTCCAGCATTCACTACCATGTAGGAGAACAGACTTTACCGTTGCATTTTTTCTCTTTAACACTTTGCCGTCCGAAATAGAATGGTGGTTGGTAGATTAGCCGTGAGATTTCTATTATTGTATTGTGATCTGAGACATAATATTATGTTTATAAACATGACCCCGCCGCCCTTCCTTCTTGGACAGCGACGTTGTTTTTTCTTTTTTTCCCCCCCCCAGGTCATAAACTCACCGTGATTATCTGGTTCTCCGTTGGGATAGAATGGGGGTTTTGGTCGATCATCGATCTCCCCGTGCGTTTCGCGTGCGCAATCCCTTCACGTAAATGTCCCCGCAAATAGTCCATGTGTGACTCAAAAGCAGAACTGAAAATTTTCGCTAGCATAGCCCCTAGCATGGCTGCTGTAGAAGCACCAGGGTAGAGACAGTAACCGAATAGGGTAATGTGCCTTGGAAAAGGAAAGGCCAATGACATCACTTCTGCTTCATGTCAGCCCAGCCATGAGCTATCAATGCACGAGTGGTGACTAGGGAAGGTTAGACGATCCCCGATTTTCGGATCAAAATCATTTATTCCGGTTTTAATGACAAAGTACGGGAAAGTACGACGTGGCTGAGACTCCCCGCTGGGATGTGCGATAGGGTACGGTTTTAACATTAAGGGGCTCCCCGTGGCTTTGAAAGGGTTAAGATCTTGTTCTGTTGAGTTGACCCATGAGACCAGGTACCTTGATTTCCTTCAGAGCAGTGATCCTATGCTTGTTCCACGTGGTTGGAGAGTACTGATGTCATCCGCGTATTCCAGGACTGTCAGGACTACTGCAGGGTGTCATCTCAACCTCCTTGGTGTTAGAGTGAGGCCAAGATCCTGCTCTTGTCCACTCATGGCCTTCCTGACGCATAGTCCAGGACTATGAAAGAGAGGAAGGGGGCTATGTCAAAGTCTTCACTGGTGCCATTTGCGGTCACCACCTTGGACCTTATACATCTATTGCCTGGAGTTGGCAGGGACACTGTAGGCCTTAAGAATCTTCATCATCATGTCTCTGTGTATTGAATCAAATGCCTTTTTGATGTCAATAGCACAATATAGCCGTCAGGTTGTTCTTCTTCACCTCCTCGCTAATTCTCCTTGCGGCCAAGATTTGGGCCACAGTGGTTCTCTCCTTTCTAAATATTTGTTTTTTTAATTATTTTTTATTAGATTTGTTTATGGGCTTTTTTGTCGACAGTAGACTGACAGGAAATGAGAAGAGTGATGGGAAGTAAGACGAGCAGGGGTCGTCAGGAACGTGTTTCGAACCCACGGCCACGACACGCGGTCAGGCATCAGAGCCCATTTGGTATGCGCCTGCACTACAGACTCACTCCCTAGCTTCTGCCGTGGACTAAAGACTCACCTCTTCAGACTCCACCTAAACCCATAGCACTACTGTAACACTCCCCCTTCCCTCCTTGACATGAAAAAATTTTTAGGTTTTACACGTTTTTTTACTGATTAGATGCGTGGTCTAATCTCTAGATTGATATTCCTATGCATACTGTTGTTAATGTACTGACACATTATCTAGCTTATTATAGTGATGTATATTACCTGCTTATTGGATTAAAAGTGTCTGCTAAATGCCTAAACTGCAAACTGGACCGCTAGTCCAGTTAATTTCATTAATTTTTTTGTTCGAAAATGTTAACGTTCAACACCAAATGATGGTTCTGACGATTATCTCAAATGATTACTATATAACAATGACAGGTCTATCAACAGGTTGAAATGGAGAGGTTAGATGAGAACAAGGCTGTGAGATGAAATGAGCGCAAACTGAATGTAAAGAAAAAAGGTCTTCCTGCTGACATTGTTATGTCTATTAGTGCGGTACGATGTTGGTATGAGAAAATGATGGGTGTCAAATGTTCTGGACCCCAGCCCCTTTCTGGGGGGTTCATCTATTTTGGGACCTCCCAGAACAGTACGCCAGCCAATTAGTTAGTAAAAAAAAAAAAAAAAAGAATAACCTTTCTGACTTTTGGTTGTGGTCTTTCCTCACCTGGGACGCCCCCAGACTGACCCATGTGCCTATCTCAGTACTTGCTCTGCTTTTGCTCCAGAACAATGTCAAATTGAATCATAATTGAAGCATAACGCTGGGTTCTGAGAACAAAAATACATTTGTAGGTAATACAAGGAAGGGGTCTTCCACGGGGGGTCCAGGACCCCTAGAGGGTCCTCAGAGTTACTACAGGGGGCCCGCCAAATCTTTGTGGGTTAGGAACTTTGTGCTGCTGTGTGCCGGGTTTGCTGTTGTGCGAACACAGCAGGATAAACATTTTGTACTTCTTCCAATTAGCCTAATTTATTCTTAACTATTTAACAACCCAACCCGAGCCCAAGTGTGTGTGTGTGTGTGTGTGTGTGTGTGTGTGTGTAATGTCACAACCCAACCCGAGCCCAAGGGCGTGTGTGTAATGTCACATCATAATGACAAACACAAGAACATAATTACTACAATTATATTTTATAGTTATTAATTAGAAGATTTGTGTGCCATATACTTTGTTTGCTTGTGCAAAATAATATGACACATGATGCCCTGAGCCAGGGCGGTGTTAGTTATTCATTCAACAGGAAGGGCTGTCACGACCATGACATTTTTCATTAAAACTTTTGAAATCAGGACTTTTACTTTTTAAATGTTTGTATTGCATTGTGTAAGTCAAGTTCCTGTATTCAAAACATTAGTAAAGCGGTATCATATCAACACTTAAAGTACCTAAGTACCAAAAGCAAAAGCCAATTAGGATGGAATATGAAATATCAGACAGATCTGTCTTGATCACATGACTATAGAGATACTGTGTAGTGATTTGCATGATTTTGGGATAAAATCTCAAGGAATAATAGGAAATAATAAGTCGGCCTTGGTGGCGCCTCCTTGGCCTCTAGGGAGTGCACATACAAAGTTGTACACTGATCAGTGGAGTTCCTCTGCCTATTGGGAATGTGCATGCACAATTTCAAAAATTGCACACTGCGTTCATGATTTCAGTTTAGCCAATCAGGATGGAATATGGGAAATCGGACAGATCCATGTCAATCACATGACTGTAGAGACACTGTCTACCGATTTTCATGATTTATGGACAAAATCTGTAGGAGTACTGGCAATAGTTAGTTTAGCAAAAAACGGCCTCCTGGTGGCGCTAGAACAGGCCCATGTGAAAAATGTGGGGCAGAGGTTCTGAATTGGTATCCAGGGAGTGTGTGTGCACAGTTTGGCAGCGACCGGGCCAACGGCGCCGGAGATTAGCTGGTAATTAACGGACGCACGGACGGACGGACAGGGGCGAAAACATATAATACTCTCCCCCATGCCTTCAGCTGGTGGAGACAATTAGTTCAACTTGTATTCCCTCAGAAAGAAAATGGCGGGAAGAAGAGATTCAGAGGTAAGATAGTCTGTTATGTAGGCTAATCATTGAATTTGAACCATCTGATGTCAATTCTTTATTTACTTACAGCATCTGGCATTTGGCAAGACCCAAATTCAGAGTGAACATTTCTAACTCAAATCTTTGCTTCTGGGGGTCCCTGGAACAAAATATTTTGAGATGGAGGTCCGCAGCGAAATACATAGGCCTATCATTTTGAGGGTACTTACAAATTGAGAACCGCTGATATAGGCCGATTCTTCAAAATTATATATATTTGGCCGTGGACCCCTTCTCAAAAAGTTTTGTTCCAGGGACCCCCAGAAGCAAAGATTTGAGTTAAAAATGTTCACTCTGAATTTGGGTCTTGCCAAATGCCAGATGCTATAAGTACTGTATACAGTACACACGTCTGAGACAGTTGCACTGTGCTTTAAAGCTGATTGACAATGGGGTTCAGAGAGTGTGTTTGTGTGTGTGTGTTATTCTTTGTGTCTATTTATATGTATGATATACATGCAAGGTAATATATGTGATGTAGAACTCATATACGACTGCATGTCTATTCTCTGTCACAGGAAGACGAGCCAACCACTGCCTTTGCCCTGGACTCAGAAGAGGGTGATTAAAATGACTGTGATGCTATATTAACTCTTGCTAGAGTTCTCAACGGGCCTGAAAATTAAGGCCCGGCCCTACATGGCCCTAACTGGGCCTGCCCGAGGCCCTACCCGGCCTGAATATTTAGCATACATTTTAGGCCCTACCCTGCCCTACCCGGCCCGAAAACGTCGGGTCAGTTCGGGTATGGTCGGGTTTGGAAAGAATTTGAGAACTCTAACTCTTGCTAGAGACCTCCTGGAACCAACCAGTGTACAACCAGGCTACAACAAGACAACACCTGGTTATCCCAGTACCTAACATTGTTTGGTCTGAACCACCAGCCCAGTAGCTGCAAGCACCTCTACAACAAAACACGAGAGACAAAACACACACACACACACACACACACACACACACACACACACACACACACACACACACACACACACACACACACACGCACGCACACACACACACACACACACACACACACACACACACACACACACATGCACCAATGCCCACTATACCCTCTCTAACTTTTTAGTCTAGTTTTTATTTGCTGACAAAATTGTCAGTACATTTAGTCTTAGTTTTAGTCATCATAGCTTAGTTTAGTCTAGTTTTTATTTTGATTTCGTCATGAAAAACAAAGGTAATTGACTATCAAGTATTAGTCGACAAAATTAACTCTAAAGCTAAATGACATTTTGTTCAAAAGGCTATGAGTAAACTAAATCAAAATGAACACTGCAGTGATGATCACTCGTTCCTGTGTGGTTGTGTGTCCTTTACTGTATGTCCTGTGTTCACGACCAACTCAGAGCTCAACAGTTCAGTGAGCTCGGCCTTCAGTCGGGCCATGTGTGGGTAGGGCACTAAAGTCAACTCATGTGTTATAGTCACCGCTGTTTGTAATTTAGACCTATTTACTTTGGTGGACTATATTCTTTCTGAACTTCATGCTTACAATGATTCTGTGCACTCTCTTCTTTCAGATCCAACAGTGCCCTGTGTGTCAGGCAAAGCGTTCTAATCTTAAGGAGAAATGTCAGTACACGCCAATACAGGTGCTATATTTTGTGACACTAATAAGTGCTCATGTCAGCACCCCAAAAAATATCCTCATATTCATGAAAACATGTCTTTCAGGTGGAACAGCCCTTTGAGTTGGTCGGAATTGACCTGTGCAAGCTCACAGAAACTGAGAGTGACTGAGTTACTAGGGCCCAAGGTGGAGGGGCCCTAATTATTTTATACTTTAGCTATTGCAAAATAGCAGATATACAAGCTCACAGCGTGGCACCGAGTGATTCCTTGTACCAAGGGCCCAAAATTTGGTGCGACACCTCTGAGCCCAAGGAATGTTTTTTGTGCAAAACAAATGCTTGCAATGGATTCCGAATCATGACAAACCCCTAGTTAGACCCCTCACATGCTACTTAAAGCAGATTCTTTTTTCCCCTCCTGTAGTATAGTGTATGGCAAGTCGATGGGAGCCCAACTTGATTTGGCCAATGTGGCGACCCCGAAGTTCGCTGACTCGGGCGCCCTAGCTAAATCATTAGAGCAAGCCCTGGGCTACATCTGTGCAAAATCTGGTGCTTTTAGACTGATTTGCACAAAAAAAACCTAAGGCCCCCGACTAATGCTGCTCTCTTTGTTTTCAGAAGGTCAACCGTCTTCTTTGCGAGAGGCTGGGGATCAAGAGGAGCTATCACCCACAGGTTCAAGTTTCAAGTTCAAGGTTGTACTTTATTGTTACCTCTTTTGTACAGGTACATAAGAGTAAAACTTATTTTTGTTCGGCTTCCTTACAGACCAACAGCCTTTGTGAAAAAATGAAAGGCACCATCAAAAAGCAAGTTTCATTTGGTTAAAATATGCTATATCATTACACAGATGTTAATTAAAGGCCCCCCAGACGAGATGCAATATTGCATCAGATCAGAACTCGGAGCCGGGGGTTGATCGGTGTTCATTTCAAACGACAGCGATCCTCTATCTTGAATTCGGGCCCGGTATATCCCGCTGTGCCAAGTGAAATATCTGATACCTTTTCAATTGAGCCAGATATCCTGGATGACCACCCCTAGCGATCTCGGGCCAGAGTTGGGTGGGGAAAAAGTTTTATTTTATTTTTTCTGGCAGTTGATTGAATAAAGAAACAAGGCTCCAGCCTCCACGGAAAGACGGTTCTCAAACAACGTGGGGTCGCGGAAGGTGCCATGGGCTCGCACATTGCCGACCAAAAGAATACAAAATAAATAATGAATATGTCTATAAAAGAAACGCTAAAAGTGAAGTTGTTGCGACCAGCGTGAAGCCAACGGACACGTTCCCAGCCATTATACTGTGTAGTGTAGCCTTTAACGTGTATTTGCCCTTCAACTATTATTATTAATAACATATTATTATCGTCTGTTCGCATATTCAATGAGTCCCGCAGTGCAACACCAAACAAAACAAGAAAAAAGAAACTGCGTTTGAAATTGCCTACTTTCCAGTATGATTTCAAGGTCTCCCCCTTCTACTCTTTACAGTGTAGGCCTACAAAATACTAATGCAATCAATGTGCATCAAATGACAGCGCCGTCGCGCGCTGTTAATCAGCTGCTTTTTTTTTTTGCGCAGCCTCTCTACAAGGCACGCATGGTGCTTTCATCAGTGCTACCAGTTAAATATTAAAACGGCGAAATTAAACAAATATATTCGCTATAAGAGTCTCTCTCTCTCTCTCTCTCGCTCTCTCTCTGTGTGACATATTTGTAGCTAATAATTCAGTATTGATACTTTTACTCAAGTAAAGGATGGGAGTACTTTTACCATCACTGCTCAAATTAACTGTTCATCAGCGTGAATACTTTCAGGTGTGTATCTGATCAATAGGAAATTGCCCATTACATCTGCATGACATCAAAGCGACATGTTGCGTGAGAGAGTTTGAACTTGAACGACCAATTAAGATCCACAGCTGATTCTAGACTCGCTAATAACTTTCCAGCTCTGCTCTCCTCTAAAACTCCAAGTTACATTAAACTTATGGTTCTCACTCTCAGCAAATGTATGATTAAGCCTGTGCATTCTCCATGTTGCCACCTCAAAATGCTGGATCATAATTCTCCATGTTTCCACCTCAAATGCTGGACCCGACAGGACCTCTCTCTCTCTCTCTCTGGGACATTGGATTTGGATCTACGTGCCGTCAGATTTGCAGGCCGTCGGAATATCGAGATTTAGCCACTTGCACGCCACTTTATAGCCTATTCAGTTATTTTAAACAATAAGCCTACAGATCAGATCATAGTTGTCAGAACGTGTCACTTTGTTGTCATGGTAGTAGCTCTGTTTTGGACCATTGAACAAAGATGGATAATGATGAAAGGGTTCACTTTGCGAACGGGACATGTTGGATTGGATACTAGGTAGGGATGCCCCGATCACGTTTTTTTTGCTCCCGATCCGATACAGATCAAATATTATTGCTTCCGATTCGATCCCGATCTTTCCCGATCCGATCTTTTGGCAAGGCATTAAGAAAAAAAGAAAAATAATAATAAATAATAATTGAAAAAAAAGTTGTCCTTTAAGTTTTTTTTATTCTATTCATTCTATCACTTAGTGCAGCATTGAATCAACAAATTAAAAACAAAGTAGTGTACCACAAAATAACCATTCAAACAAAATAAAATTAAGAGCAGAATAGTGCAATAAGAACATAATTCTATTCCTTTTTTTTACAAAACGAAACAAAACAAAATATTACATTTAAATATCCTTTGTTGAACAAACTAAAATATGTCTAAAACCTCAGTAGATGTCCTCTCAGTAAACTTCTTCATAATAAAAGTCTGAGATTTCCTTTGCCGGTCACACAC
Source organism: Nannobrachium achirus (assembly GCF_963921795.1). NCBI lineage: Eukaryota > Metazoa > Chordata > Actinopteri > Myctophiformes > Myctophidae > Nannobrachium > Nannobrachium achirus. Next base: position 59,791,162 of record NC_137818.1, read on the forward strand.
CACAGTACTATGGCATATATAACTGTCTCCAGCCACGCATCACACGTTGTATGCTGTGTGCGTGTCAGTGTGTGCGTGTGTGAGTGAGAGAGGGGGATCGAGAGAGGGGAAGAGAAAGGAGCCAGGAGAGATAGAGAGATACATTATGGATTACACATAGGCTACACACCTTTCTATCCTCTTTTTTTTTTGGGAAACAAAACAGCAAAGGCATATACAAACATTTAGCCTCATGCCCTTCCAGCAATCACTTAACAAGATTCAGCCTCACTCTAACGCTGCATTCCTTCCACACAGCTGTGGGCCAATCAGCCATTAATGAGAGAGAGGGGGGGAGCAGAACTCTGAACTATTCTTTCAATACAACTAACAGAAAAACGGACTTGCACTGGTGTGTGGACTCATTTCTTGTGTGCGAGTACTTTAATATCTTGGGGAAACTGTCTATTCATATGGAATATAACAATCTTTCCATCAGGCGCGAACACCAACTCTGGTGCCCGACACCTATGAGGTTAGAAGTTTTAATTCTTGCAGGTGGTTAGTGGTGGTGGTCATAATTTTGTCTAACTTAATACATTTTTATGAACACTTGCATTTCTGTACTTGCATTTAACCGATGAGAAGGTGGAGGGATGGATTGAGAAGGAGGTGGTGAGTGATGGACTGAAGGAGCAGGGGGAGGTGTACAAAAAGGTCATCCACAACATGCAAAAGTCCCAGGATAAGATCCGTAAGCGGAAACCTTTGCATGGTGTGAATGACCTTTTCAGGGTTGGGGATTTTGTCCTTCTCAAAAACATCAGAGAAGAGCAGCGCAAGGGAGGGAAGATGGAGAGTGACATGCTGGGTCCTATGGAAATAGCAGAAATTGAAGGGAAGAGTGTTAAACTGGTCCACTTACTGGGCACCAGAGTTGCCAACGTTGACCAGTTAACACGTTACATCGAGCCAGAGGAAAGGATTCCAGCCAAGTTAAAGAAGCTTGGTTGCCCTTCTCCTCTGGCTTCATGTTCCCCTTCTGCCCGTTCACCCCCATCTTTCAGTCCAGGCAAATCCCCATCTCCTGCTCCCCCTGCTCCCTCACCAGTCCACTCACCTCACCACCTCCCTCAGACCATCCACCCCCCTGAGCCCCCAGCCAAGCAAATGGCAGGTAAAATGATGGAACCCATCCAGACCATTGGTAGTTACATTCCACTATGTGACATTAAATATTCTGTTGTTAGATTCCTCTCTGTACAAATGACTAAATTCATGTGTATTTCCAGGCACTGGTGTTTGGCAACGAACACCACTCACCCTGCTAAGATCTAGAGTTGGCCCATATCCGCTCTGGACACTGGACATCAACTGTCTCAAACCTACTGTGTGGTTGGAGAGTCAGGTATAACTTTTATAAGGACCTCAGATGCTGGCTCATTGAAATACAGTATAATGAATGATTGAAGTTATTTTTTTTATATCTGCAGGTAATGAATGCTTACATCCTAAGCATCACCAGGAGGGCAACTAAGAATGTTTTTATGGTGGACAGTTATGCCATGGCTGACATATTCACCAGCAAAAACCTTAAAATTCTGAAAAAAGTAAGGATCGCCATAGTTATGCTTAATGCCTATATGCTGCTATGCTTAGTCCATCTTAAAACATGAGATGATTCTAATTATGCAGGTGCAGGTGACAGATTACCATGCAATAATTGGTGCAGTTGGCCAAAGGCCCATAGGGTCATTTTCTTCGACCCTTTTGGGGCAACAGATGAGCAACTTAAAAGGTGTGCGGATTCCACTAGGTAAGCAAATCCAACACTTATGTAGTTAATGCAATGATTTGAAGTGCTAGGAATGGTTTGCTTATATAGGTATTGTCTTGTAAGTATAGATGGATTTAATTGCAAAACAAATCTATGTGAAAAGTAGATCAACACATACTTTCCTCATGCTTTAGAGCCTTCATGAGGCACAAGAATCTCAATGTGTCAAGGTGGGAGTGTGTGACCCCAGACCATCCACGCCAGCGGGACACATTTTCATGTGGGGTGCTTGTCTGCATAGTAAGATTATCAAATGTCCAATTTAGACATTCAGCAGACGTCTAAATAATCTAAATAACATTCTCATACTTTATGCTCAAGAACAACACATCTAAATACCATAAATCAACTTTATTGTTAAGGTATGTGTTTACTTATAAGTTTAAAGTGCCCTGAAATCAGAAATTCTTTGTTCAAGGTTGCAGAGCAGATAATACTTCAGGAAAAGACTGAGTACCTGTACCTCCCGGATAACCCTGACGACCTCAACCGGCACCAGCAGAAAATAGCCACTGAGCTAATTAATAGCTCTGGTAGGTTAATGCAAGGTAACTTTGTATCAGCCTAACCAAACAATTAAATGTACTGTACTAAACACACACATCTTCAATAGATGACCTGTCTGAGCTATGCCACCACTGTGGCAGCAAGAATCGGCTCATAACAACAGAGGAGGTTGAAGAGGAAGTTGAACATGATGACTGGGTATGAGGACTTTAAATGTTTTACATGGGTAGCACATAATCTTTCATGAAAATAGAAGCGGTTTGAAAAATTACTTTCATGAGAAGGTTTCAATTGAAATGGCATTATTTTAATCTTTTTTTTTTTTTTTTTTTGTATCAGAAATGTTGTTAAATGAAATTCATGATTTCTTACAGATTGATAAAACTATACGATTCGATTTTAGCTGTTTTCATTTCGATATACTTCGGTTTTTTAAGTTGAAAACGATATTTCGATACAGTTACTATATCGTTACACCCCTAATATATATATATATATATATATATATATATATATATATATATATATATATATATATAAAGGCTGGGCAATATATCGAAAATGTACCTTCATCGATGTAGCAACATGCAAGGTATACATATCAACAAAGACGGCTTGAAATTAGGTATTGATGTATGTGTCAAATTCAGACACATTATGCAAAGCAGTCCATCGAAACCAGGTGTGGTTATTTCAATAAATCCATTGTTGGAAAATGGAAATAAGGCATTTAATTTCTTTATTCATACTTTTCTCTTTTCAATGCAGAAAGGAACGTAGGTGACCTTATTCGTCTGGAGAGAGGCTGTCCTATCCCCATTGATCCAGATGGGTAATAATACCCTGTGTATTACCCATTTGAGACCGAAGTCATCATACCCATTTGAGACCGAAGTCATCACAGACGGGGACAACCCTGCATTCGACGAACTACACCACATTCGAGGTAACCCTATTAATAATAATGTTTTAACTGCTTATGATGTGTGATTCCAGATCTTAAAACTATCTAATATAAGGCACATGTAAAAGGATCTGAAAACAGAATTAACATTTGAACAGCAGTACAGCTTATTACCAAATAATATGAACAGATAGACTGTTTTTTTTTTTTTTTGCTTTTTTTTTTAAATCTTATATCATTCCGGAGACTACACCCCCACCCTGAGTCTAGCCCTACCTGGGTTCCTCATTGTTCCCTCATCCATCCATCCATCCATCCATCCATCCATCCATCCATCCATAATTGTTCAATAAAATCCGTTAAACTTGAGCAGAGGTGTGGTCTCTTACTAGTGAAATCATTTTTAAACTGCAGGAGCTTGCTGGACTGCTTGTGTTTAAAAATTAAACAGACTTCATGAAATATTGATTCTCTCTAATCGATTTGTACAGCTTCTATTGTAACTCCCTTCTCAATGTTGAATTAGTCTATGGACGTGGGTCATGAAGTTATGATATTACTTTTACTTTTACTTTAGCAAGCTTAACATTTTAGTGACAAATCCCTCATTATTGTAAATTCAAATTGTGAAATTTAGCAATTTACAGCATCAACCAGTTATTTGAAGATGTTAATCTGTTCCACTATTAGGCCATTTAAATTGTACATTGTTATATAATCAATGAACACATGATCTACCCTATAACATCACACATAATCATGATAATCTCTAATCTACTACACAGGGACATCCCGTTATAGGGTTGCCAACAACAGGTATATTGTACCTCAATACAACAACGATGAGATCGTCGAGAGAGCCGAGAGCTTCCTCAAAAGGAAGGGTCTACAGCGCCCTCTTCTACAATTGTGAGCACATCGCCTCAGAAATCAGGACGGGCACAGCTGTGTCTTGGCAGGTAGGTGTCATTTGAGTGTGCAATGTAATGCCCTATATGCGTGCAATGTGTGTGTGGTCGTATATTACCTTATTTTGTGTGTGTTTGCCAAATTCTTGCAGAGCCGTCGTGCCATGGTAATGGCAATGGTCCAGCTAGCCTATATTTCCTAGGCTACTACCTCCCCATAAACGGCCCCTATTTCATACAAGTGAGGATTTCAGGTACCTCTTACTTGGGAGAAGTGGACTGGGCACGATCTGATATCCCTCAGAATGCCAGAATTACGGACCTTCTACAGTACCTCCATGCGGAATGCCCCCATACGAGGACAAATTGGGACAAACCCTGTAAAGGTGAGGGGAGTTTGAATACATTTGAACAAAACATGTCAGGCAAAATGTGTGTATCATATATTATGTTAAATTATATCTATCTTCTATCCTCTTCACAGTCAGTCTACCATGGAAGCTTTCCAATGTGGGAAGATATTCTTCACCCAGGCTATTATTTACCCAACTGGCCCCTGATCCCTTATCCGTCCCCTGTGATCTACACTTTGCCCAACAACTACAATTACCAAAAACAACTTCTTCACACCCTGATGTGGCACCCTAATGCTTTCGTAATTCTCTTTTCTGTTTTTGCAGAGTGGACGCAACTGCTTTGCAGCATTTACACAAAGGCCAGTAAGGCTGTCTCAGATGAGGGGGAAAACTTTGTAGCCTATATTGTCTTGATTTATTTACTGTTTTGCAGAATTACATGGGCAAGGTGTTACAGACTGTTCCAAAAGTACATAGGGTAATTTATTAGCACTTTTGATGTGGGGTCAAACTTAACAGTTTAACATTTTTTGCATTTTTATTTTACTAGAGGTTTACATCTAGCCTGCACTGTCGATCCGACCAATCTCTTTGACCATTGTGTCCCTTTTGTGCCCATATATATGGAGATATAGGTATGTGTATGTCTGTCTACCTGTGTCATTTGATGCCCATATATGGAGATGTCTGTATCTGTCAGCCCTTGTCCATTTATGCCTATATACTGTAGGAGATCCCTGACATGAAAGTATTGTGGCACTTTTATTAAAAAAACAAAAACAATGTTAATGACTTGAAAGAAATGTCCAGTTTTTTGTTTTAGTTGTTTGTTTTTTGTAATGCTTACAGTTCATAATGTAAAAGTACTTTGTACTTTGTTAACCAGTTTTGTCTTTATTGTGTCCTACTGTAACATTGACCCATTGTCCTCATATGAGGACATTGATTTTTTGAGAGAACTACTTATGGTAGACTTTTTCTCCATAAGATGAACCCACTGCCCCTATATGAGGACATCCTTTTTTGGAAAACTACTTAATGTGCAAAGACAATGTTTAGTTATTATACTTATGAATCCCAAATAGCTAGGAGAGAAAAAAATGCACACCAAAAAAAAGCTTGGGTCTCAGGAGGTTATTACACTGCTAGTCAATAAGATAATAATTTGACAAGAAAGTGCTTTTCACGATCACCCATTATACCTGCCTCCACCAGTGGAATGGAGGGACTGGCAAGGAACCTTTGGAATAAACACCACACACTGGTCACACTGGTATAAGTGACCAAGGCACTAAAGCCACCCATGTACTGTTTTGAAAATGTTTTGAAATGAGTTGGGGGGAAAAAAAAGAAAAAAAAAACATTTTTAAATTAAACAGCATGTAAATGAATTCTGACACAATTAAGTGTTACAGCATGAATTAATATTGGACTGTATGAACATATAATGAACTTCATCAAAAATGCATTCTGGATGTACTGTTAGTAGCTGCATGAGCACTGCAAACTAGGAGTGCCCAAACAAAACTAGCACCTAAAGGAAACAATTAGAGGGGTGCCTGAAACAGGCCTGCACTAAATAAAATAAGGCAAAACAAATGTAGCTATGGGAATTTTGATCAATGGTCATGGAGGGAAAGCTTTCATTCCATGTAGTAGAGGTTAGACATGGTCCCTTTCAGTGTGGGGGAAATTAGGAGTAGCATTTATTTTGGGGTTTCTATGGAAATTGGGAATGTAACGTGATTTGGTCAACTAGTCAAAAGAAACAAGTCTCATTAAAGCTGATAGGTCTAATCGTATGTAGGCTACAAACCTTATCAAATGCTATTGCTTCTAATTCTGTGCACTCAAATCACTTTGTACTGCAAGTACTGAAGTTTGTGGAGATTAAGTTTGATTTGGTTTGGAGTACAATAACATGTTCTGTGATACACAGTGCACCTCGGCAGTGACTGCATCACGCAGAATCAGCAGCAGCAATGCTCTATTATAAACAGCAGCCACACGTAATGCACTGTCCGCTTCCATTGTGAAACATTTTTGTAAAATGTTCCGATGTTTTTGTGTCTTTGATATATTTTTGTACTTTTTCACGTAAAATACATATTTGCTCAAACTGTTGAGCTTGACCCTGGTCGTTGAATTGATTGTCGTGTTGCAATTTTCACTATAGGCCTACAATGGTGACCAAATCCCTTTTCATTGTGAAAGGTTTCGTGCATGATATTTATTTGGAGGGTTTATGTCCACAGATCTGGGTAGCATGACGTAGTAGTGGCGTAGCCCATGAATTTCACGTCCCTCAGTTCCACTAATGGAACTGTTGTTGATTCTGAAGAGCTGCGTACGCAGTTAGTGGACTCCTGCCTACTAGTGACTGGTCTCTGATCTGGTTACATGCTTGCTCACTGGTTTTGCTCTTTGTCTGAGTGAGGCATCAACATTTTGCCAAACTGGGGCTTAAATAGGGCTGGCCTGATTGCAGATGATTTTGTCCAGGTGTGTCCACCCTGGCAGGCAGCAGGTCCAGACACACCCACTCCCAGAACTAGGTCAGATGAAGATGGATTCTACAAAAAGCTAACATAAAGTGTTATCAGTAACATGAAACAAAAATGTATTATATTTTCATGTGAACACCAACTTTAACATTTCTGCAGGATAATATGAATTTAGGGAGTCTTATGGGTTATGCTAAATGCAAGTCTAAGTGTAATATATATGGCCCATTTTGTGACTAAAATAACACAAATGCGAATCTGACTTATTGTTCTAATTATTACTCTTGTATGCATTAATTCTATTTCCAAGGAAATTGTTGTTTACTTTAATGTTTTATAATTCAGTCCCCATTAATTTGAGGCAACTTATTAAATTGTATTATAAGAATATAATATGATATTGTCATATGATATATATATATGATATATATGTTCATGACTTGGAGTCCCAGCGCGTCCATGAACAAACTCTATGATGCAAAACGCGTCACTTAGGCCCCACTACGTCACGTTTCACACATGTTTCACAACGCGGAAGTAGGTTACGCTTCATGCGCTGCGTGAGCAACTCAATACCAGTGGACGGGCGGGGATATCTGGTGCCTCTCTATACTTATTATAACTCTATGGTCCCATCAAGTGTCCCACACAGCAACCAATGGGTGTGAAGAGGGGCGGGACAACTGGCAGGACTTGACAAAGGGTGAATTGGGATGCCTGTGGAGATTGATTTCGAAGGTTGTGGCACAGTTCAAGCTTTAGAACAATATAAAGCCAAATGAGGAACCTTTCCATTATGTGAAAGACAATGGATGGGCCGTAGGTGCCATGTCATAGTTCCGACCTCCCATTTTTAAGGTTAGGTATAGGGTTAGTGTCGGAATGGGGGGATGTCTGAATGGCAGCGACCCGACCACCTAAACCTAACCTTAACCCTAACCTCAGCAAAACTAACGGGGAGCGTGTCGTAGCTAACCTGCCGACGCTCAGTTGTCGAAATGATGGGCGTTCGAAGAAGCGAGATTTCCCCAAACTAATGCTGGTGAATGCTAACCTGGTGAATATGCCGCTTTGAGACCAGCATATGCTGCTTTGGAAACGGCATATATGACGCTTTGGAAACGGCATATGCCAAATTCCACTTTTGGAGCTCACCATCCCTCCTTTTTCTGATGCTTTTTAACGTTTGGTACTGGCCCAATGAAGCCACAAGAGTGAGGCACAGACAGTGGAGACACTACCAGACTCTTGGCATATGCCGTTTCCAAAATGGCATACTGGTATGCTGTTTCCAAAGTATGACAATATAACACCAACTGCAGGCCAACATGAGAAATGACAGAGAGAAACTTCATTTTCTTCCGGCTATGACGTTCAAAAGACATTTTTTCATTTCTGGACAGTGTCCTGGGCTTTAGGAGGGGGGCCGCCGCAGCAGGGTCTCTTGGAGACCTCGGGGTCTTTCTTCAGCACGGTCTGCCTCACCACGTCCACGTCGCACTCCAGGTGGTCCAGCAAGCCCGTGAGGATCTTGGGCGCCGCGTGGAAATCCACCAGGAAGTAGGAGCCACGCGCGTGCCGCTCGTTGTGCTTGGAGATCTTGTAGGGCAACAGCCTCTCGCCCAGGTTCTCCAGGTCCCTGACCACCACGCCCCACTCCATCAAGGCCTCCACCATCCTGCGGAGGGCCGCGGTCTCCGGCCGCTGCATGGCCTTCATGATGAGGGCCAGCTCGTAGCGGGGCATAGTGGCTTTAAGACGAACACAACAAAGACACAATAATAATACTAATCAAAACAATGCGACTACTGAGACCAATGTCATGTCTAAAGCCATGGAAATCCTCTCATCTTGATAAAAGACAGTAAAGGGAATTACCATGAGAAATGTCGCAGCTGGTCTCCGTCTGTCTGTGTCAGTCAGTCAGTACACATTTTTACAGTCTATGGGTTGGTTCTCTTGTCACTGTGACATCACGGGTGATATCACAGATGACATCACCTATAAGTCCATATATGGGTATTCCCCAGAATCCCTTTTATGCCCATATATGAAGATCCCTGATGTGATTGATATTTATCACTAGCCAGATGGCCAAGCCATGGCCCATTTCTCCACTTCTGTGTGGCTGGTTCAGATAGGGATCTCCATGTATGGGCATACAATATTATATTGTAATGTATATGGATGCATACCGTATTATTATTAATAAAGGATAAAATAAAATAAAAGATAATATGCCCATATATAGGCATTCCCAGAAACAAAATCCCTTTTATGCCCATATATGGAGATTTCTGATGTCATCAATCCCAGGCCCTAACTGGCCCGAGAGCCTGCTTTACTCTGATTTACACCCTACCTTCTCCGAAAACGCTAATATTAAGTCCATATATGTATATGGATATATATTAAATTTAAAAAAAATCCATATACAGTATGGGCATTCCCAGATGATCCCTGTTAGGGTTACCCCCTTATGCCCATATATGGAGATCCCCAGGCATCAAACCCATGCCCTAGCTTGCCAAGGCCCTGCTTGGCTTTACTAATTAACATACGTTTTATGCCCAAATATGGAGATCCCTGTCCCGATGTCATCAATATTAAGGACATATCTGGGAATGCCCATATTTGGTAATGCCCATATATAGGCATGTTTTGACATAACATTGTTGACTATCATGCAGGGGTCTCCATATATGGGCAACTGGTCCGATATACATCACTGGCCAGATGGCCAATAATTGGCGTGACCAAAGGGCGAGGTCGCATGTCACCCTGAGGCGTCTTCCTAGTAAATCCCCCAAAATAACAAAGTATTCTGAGTGTGTGTGTGTGTGTGTGTGTGTGTGTGTGTGTGTGTGTGTGTGTGTGTGTGCGTGCGTGCGTGCGTGCGTGCGTGCGTGCGTGCGTGCGTGCGTGCGTGCGTGCGTGCGTGCGTGTGTTCTATCATAATAGGTTTAACATGAATCATAAGGGCAAGACACATTCTGAAAAAAGTGCTGAAGACGGCACTTTATCCAGTTCCATGTACCGTAGATATGTGGTCGATATTTCAGTTCCTTGTTATGAACAGGGACTTGCCATCAACAGGGAACTGTTCATGAGAACAGCAACTGCTTTTGCCAAACAAATCTGTGAACCCATTCGGTCTCTCTTTATTTAATTTGTTTGAGATTATGTGAACGGTGGTTGATTGATTTCTATTGAATATCTTAATTACAATGACATGAAGTTGACATGCTTTTTTCTAAGGGCAGCGGTTGTATAATCGCATTATTACAACCGTAATATTACAGTAATATTGCTTAATTGTGTAATGCTGTCTTTCTGTTTTCTTTTAGGTATAATTGTGTTGTTTGTTTTTGCCTAGTTAATCTGTCTTCTTCTTTTCGGTATGCTTGTTTTTAATCTGACCATGTACAACACTTGGTTGACCTTGAGCTTTATAAATAAATTGTGAGTTGAGTTGAGTTAATTTGGTTCTGACTGATGCGTATGGGTGGGAGTCTGGAGAGTTATGTCTGATGATCATTACAATTTCATATGTGAAAGAACATGTCAAATAAATATATAGGGCCTTCTACACACTACAGAACAATATAAAGTGCCAAAGCAATGCCAATGTTTTTATTTTCTGCTCAAAAAAGTGGATTTCCCACAAAAGGTGGGGTCCTGAGACGTTACCCACCACAGAGAATAGTCTTTCAACATTATAAAGCTGCCTTTGTTTCGGTGAGTAGCTAAATCTTTCTCTTTATTTTGACTACAGAGGAAAACTTCCAACGGTAGTGGAACTTTCTGTCCATGGGAATATCACCGTGCCTGGCAGACCGTCTCTGGACCAGAGCTACTCGATGGGATATAATCAGGAGCAAGCTGTCTGTCCATATATGTCATAGTGTGTGTCATTGAAAACATCAGGTTTTGCTCTCGGGTCCAAAGCTGAGAAAGTTTAAAAACTCATGTATAGGTTAGGGGTGGATAGGATGACCTTTTCAGCACAATATCTACTTTTTCCAAAGCTGACAAGATCTATCTACCAACACCAGACAGTGAAAATATGTATTCTTAAAGACTGATATAGAATAAAGGTAGAATAATAATGTTTTTATTATTAAAAATAAAAACACTGAATAATAAAGGCAAGATACAACGTGTTGGGCTTCTAAAAATGCTGATGATAGCACTTCATCCAGTTCCATGTAGTTTACAAAGTTTCGGTTTCTTTTTTTCTTTTTCTCAGTTCAGTTTTCCCTGGTAAAGTCTTGTCAAATGATTTGTGGTTGATCAGAAATTAAGTGTCTTTCCGAGTTCCCTTTATTCTTCACCAATCACCATTCCTGTAAATTCTTGCTCAAGAGACAATCTTTGACCAATTCCTCTCACAATAGGAGGCTGAAGTGGCCGCAAAAGTCATTTCTGAAGCACTTATCAGTTTTGGCCAACTGACTAATATGGTAATAGTTGTTCCACAGTGAACCACACATTGGTGGTGTGTGCGTGCGTGTGTGTGTGCGTGTGTCTCCTGACTCTCCTCTGTTGGCTTTTCTTTCGTTGTTAGGTCATATTCGGGTTGTTCTAGTCGTAAAATCGGGGCGTTTCGAGAATAATTAAGGGCGTGTTATTTCAATTTCAGCCTGCACATTTATCAATGCTGCGATCACATTTAAACCAGGTGTGTCTGTTTAGGAAGCTTTGGTAAATGCGACTTGAACGTGGCCCTATGCAAAAAAATGGGGAAAAAATGTGGCTGCTTTTTACACTCCATTGATAAATGAGGGCCAGTATCTCTACAGTCATGTCATCAAAATGCATCTGTCCCATCTAGCGCCACCATCTGGCCGTTTTTTTAAAAACACATTTTTGGACACTGCTCCTACAGATTTTGCCCTAAAATCACGCAAAGCGGTACACACATCTCTAAAATCATATCATCAACATGGATCTGTCCCATTTCCCTTATTCCCTCCTAATTGGCTACCATTGCCTTCTAACGTTTGTGTATGCAACCTGACGGTCACATATCTCCCGATTTAGGGAGTCTTACTGGTGATTGACTCTATAGGTTTTTTAGTTTATCTTGTAGTTGCCTTTGTTCTTCGTTTTCCTCTATTGGGCCAAAGAGTTTTGAGTTTAGTCTAGTTAGTTTGTTCCAATTTTTCCCAGAAGTAGTTGTGATTGAGTCCTTTATACTGTATATTGTAGTTGGTTTCTAGTATGTTTGTTTCTTTTTTTTTCTTACAGTGTTTTTATACTGTTTCAATAGTATTGTAGTGTATTTTGGTTGTCTGGCTCTCTGTGTTTTTGATTTGAAAAATGTCTCAGTCTAGTCCTTAGGTTTTTACAGTCATTATCATACCAATTGTCAGTGTTGTCTTTGTTCTTTGTTTTCCTCTGAGAGGGGTTTAGGTTCGCTAATGAGGCTGTAAGGTCGAATATGTTATTGAGGCTTTCTACTGCCCAGTTTTTATACTTTCGGAATTTAAGGTTACTTTACTTTACTTTATTTTGTTTATTTAGACAGGACAGTACCAGTTCATGAACACAGAGATATTGCCATATTGCATAATACAACATACTACGATCTTAGTGTAAACCAGCCGGAGTTAGCTAAAGCTAAATTTCATCCGTTCTTTTTAGGAATTTAATTCACAATATATAATTCCTAGTCAACCTTTTTCTGATCTCTGATTTAAATATAATAATGTCCCGTTAGACAGGAGTGATATCACAATATGTAATATAAATACAAGACAGAATTCAAGAAGGGAACTTTCAATTAAACACATTGATTCCAAGTGTGCAAATGGAGAGTATGATGTGCTTGGACCTCCTCAGAAGCGCTCTCGAGGCTTCTACATGTTTCCATGTTTGCATCAGGAGAAGAATCTCTCTGAAGAAAGCGAGTAAAGTGTACTTTTCCAGGAACACGTAAAAAATGTACCTACTTTTGTATGCACAATGTGTCATCGAGCTAGAGATTAGAGCAGGGGTCTTCAACAGGGGGTCCGCGACCCCTAGGGGGTCCGCGGGGATACTGCAGGGGCCTCCGAAATTGTTGGAGATTTTTTTTTATATATATTTTGTATTTTTTTTTAATGTAATTTAGTTTGATGCATGTTTAAAATAAAAGCATGAGGTTCCCTGCTCCATCGCCCCATCAATTTGGGGGTCCCTGGCTTGAAAACGTTGAAGACCCCTCGATTAGAGAACAGGGACCCGGATTCTATTGTTGATAAGATTGAAGTGTGCAGGAGTGCTGTCTCAGATCACAACTAGTGGGTTGAGCAGGTTCACTTCACAAGTGTTTTGAAAACCTTTTTGTACATTTTTTGAGTGATGTTATCAGGGACGTGCTGGGCCCCTGATTCAGACCGGGAAAAAGAGTTGGAGAGGCCCTCATTGCGCGCTAATAGTGCTGCTGCTACTCAAAGATTTGCCATTTCAGATCATGACAAGTGACAAGCCAGTGGGCCAATTACATGAGTTATATTTCCTCGTTGTCGGGTGGAAACCTTGTACGTCCAAAACCGTTTGTTTTGTATTTATCATTTTAAAAATGATTTAAACTAGTGAAAACAGCCGATCTACAAGCACACAACGCCTCGCACCGCGAGGCGTTGTGTGCTTGTAGATCTGCTGTTTTCACTACTTTTGTGCGACGGCCTTGTATGATGAAGCAGGGCTTTGCTTTGCGAAAAAAATTACAAATTTGAAACTTGGAGATACAAGGTTTCTGCCCGACTGTGACGATTTACTTTGTTGGCCGCCTAGCCCCAAAAATGGAACGAAGGCCGACATTTTATTTTACATTTTTTCCTAATGGCCGGCCTGGACCGTCCGGTAATGAACCGGCCGTTCGGGAGTTGTCCCGCTTTTCCCAATGGCCAGCACGTCCCTGGATGTTATCCAGGAGAAGTTAAGACACATCCGCTGACCTGCGCCTGAACCACACCTGAAGAAACACCTGCATGTCCACACTGGAGAAAAGCCTTTCGACTGTAAACAATGTGAGAAAAGTTTCAGTCGCTTGAATGATCTCAAGGAAAACACTGTGCAACTTCTCCACACTGGGGAAAACCCCTTCTACAAGAGCTTCAGTCCAAGAGCTCACCTGGCCAGTCACCAATGTACGCACACAGGAGAAAATAATTACCGTTGTAAAGATTGTGAAAAAGAGCTTCAGTTGGTCAGATACAGTACAGCTGGCTGTGAAGAAAATGAGGGGTGGCTGTTATCACATGTGCAAGGGGGGAAATGCTGTAAAGTAAATATGGTTCAGTTTAGGTTGAGAACCAGTATTTTAACCTTTTGTGCAGGAGATGTGTGGGCAACCACATCTAATAATGTATTCATGGAGTTCTCTCACACGTCTTATTCATTATGATGACAATTGAAGTCTAATACTGCCTAATTTATGCTCAGTGAGTCCTTTACAAGCTTACATTGTAGAGCAGCTATTTTAGGCTCCGTTGTGCGGCATAGTACATAAATTAGACTTAGGCTTTTCATTGTGTGGCCTGGCTGTCACAATAGCAGACCTGCCAACCCTGGGAATTTTTTTTGAGTACTCATGCGCGGGCACGAAGTGCCCGCGCGGCGCCCGCAGCGGGCGCGGCGCCGAATTTTTGTTGTTTTCCCGCACAAAACAGCGTATATTTTGGGGGGTTCCATGCACCTTTTTGGGTGGGACCTTTACAGTTATGTTAACAAAATTTCACACCAGAAATGTAGCACATTGCATGTCTTGACTTACACTAATAGGAGGAGGCAAGATGTTAGAACAACCTTTTAAATAAAAATGCCATTTGGTCTGGAGAAAAGGTAGGCTAGTATTACCAGGCAATACAGTAATGTTGCTTTGGCAATATTGTTGACAAATCTTTAATAAAATATACTAACTGCACTTGCTCAGAGTTAGTTAACAATTAGCCCAATAGACTAGCAAAACAGTCTCACCAGTGACTTAATGAATGAACATACATCAACATAATCATGTTATTCAAATAGCAAAATAGCTTTACATTGTCAGGTAGGCCATTTACCTTTAAATATTTACCTGTGTCTTTGTTAAACATTGTTAATTGAGCAGCCTAAATAAAACCACCTTTCTGTGCATGATTTGCATGAAGTTGAAAGTATTCAACTCATGTAGGTTTCTAGTGCATTCATTAATTGATATATAGGCCTACATTGTGTATAGATCAAATACCGTCTAGTCTGTATATTCATTCATAGAGGATACAGGCTACTCATTGTTAACAAACCATTAATGTCTTCATATATTCACAGGTGATAAATAACTTGTTCACCTTTAATGTTTTTGACAATACACATAGTCCCCCTATTAAATTCCTCCATTCATACTCATTTAGAGATAGTGGAACAGGGAGCCCAGTATTTTATTTTCATTCGTTTGGATCTTTACTCTAAAGCCTAATCATGGTCAATGTATGCTACAGTTCATTGTACCTGGTCACAAGTTTTGACATTTCCCGACTTCGCTCACGTGCAACACCGTCGTATGACGAAGTATAACACAGGCTTCATACACAACAAGCTGTCGCGGGGGCGACCGCAGTTTAATAGTATAATATTATTGATTCACTTGATTAAAACCCTAACCGCGTCGCGGAGAGGAGCGACAACACCATAACAACCATTTCATTCTCACCATCGTGGCTGCTGACATGTGAATTCACCTTAGCTGAGTGTTATCTTAATATATTACCTGTTAGTCAGACTACTCGTTGCACGGCAGCATTGTAGGGGCGACACCGATGAATGGCACAACACGGCCATTCTCCGTTTATCTTCTTTATAAATTAATCGTATTAATATCGCCGTTGTACAAACCGGGCGGCGATAGCTATGAGATGAGATGAGTAGCTTCTTATTATAACTCTATGATGAGTACTGTAGCGTAAGTGTACATGCTGCACCGCGCTGAAAACCAAAACACACGCATGGCATCCGGTTCAATTCTTCTTCTGCCGAAAAAAACGAGCATATCTTCTGTTCTAGTGCTCCCCAGCGCCATGCGCCCCATTCACACACCTTTCAAGTGGTGCCTGGGAGGAACTACACGGCAGGTTGCAAAAATCTTTGCCTCGTTTGCTGCTGCAGAATGTGTTGTTATACCACGCCGCGGGCCGCGCCCATTCCCCGAAATTGCGTAGCAATGAGGGGAAATATCGTACCTGCGTACAGAGCCTTAAAATGCGTGCTTAGTACGCAAAATGCGTACGGGTTGGCAGGTCTGCAATAGGGCATTCAGAATTAGTATTATCAGATTATGTAAATATGAGCAAGTGACAAATCAAAGCTACGTTTCAAGCACAGAATTTCCAGCGACAGCATTCAGGGCGAGATAGACTGTATAATGGTATGAAGTTCACAACATTTATTTGAGATAAAAACAATGCATGTTCCATTGCAAATCGACTGTTCTCATAGACAACAGACCTCCGTTACGGTGTTCGTTTATGATAAGGCAACTCAAAGGATAAACAAGAGGCTTCCCCTTTTATTGAGCGGACAATCTGAATATATATTTTATATAATCAGTTGATTTTTATTTTAAAACTTACTTTCAAAGTAAGGGCACAAGCGACAAAACAGTAAATTGTTATTTTGGCAGTACATTATTTTCAGAGTCAAGTTCAATCCCATTCTCATTCAATATGCCTAGTCCAATTAAAACATAACGTCGTTGTCAAGCGGAAACCTCGTATCTCCAAGTTTCAAATTTGTACGTTCTTTCATAAAGTAAAACCCTGCTTGATCATACAAGGCGGTCGCACAAAAGAGAAAACAGCCGATCTACAAGCACACAACGCCTCGCACCGCGAGGCGTTGTGTGCTTGTAGATCTGCTGTTTCCACTAGTTTAAATCATTTTAAAAATGATAAACGCAAAACAAACGGTTTTGGACATACAAGGTTTTCACCCGACAACGACGATATGAATATCGGTTGAATTTATATTTTGAGCTTTTCATTTCAAAAGCAAATAATCATTCCGTAATTTCCAATAATGAGAGGTTTAGCGGTCATCATCATCATCTCACCCCAATGTGTGTTGTGTAGATCTACAAGCTCATAATGGGTCCCGGGCAAACGTCTGATCTCTCTTTTGGGTCTCGACCTGAAAGGTTTGGGAACCACTGACGTAGACATTATCGACCACGTCGCCTCGCGTTCACATGGACAAACCAGCTGCTTCTCACTGTCTGAAGTCTCACTGGAAGAGCGTAATGTGTAGAGGTTCACGCCGTCGTCCAGTTCCTCTTCCCTTCCTCCGCTACGGAGGCGCCCTGACTTTTTCCACCCGTCTTCCTTCGGCCCAAACACCTGAGCCTAGGCGGTCATCAGTATGTCCGTCCGCGGAAACAAAATGTGTCTGGAGCAAGACGCTGCCGCGTCCGTGGCAATTTCAAGATTTCGTTTTTTTACACACTATTATAATGTTCTTATTTTGATCATAAGACCCAATTACTGAATGTCAGTCTCCAGGTTTTTCTTCAGAATATGTATGACAGGATGTTACTATTATCACACGACCACTGCCAGAACAGGGATTGTGGTTAGATGTATTGTAAAATAACTGAACTGTAAAGAGATCTGACCCCAGAAAAGCTTAGACTTTAAGGACGACAGCATTATGATCATTTGTTCCCAAGTGACATCATGTAAGCACGTGGCGGGGGGTTGACATGGACCACCATAGAGGTAATGTACAATATAAATCATAGACCCCGACTCCAACACAAAACAAATCAATAAATACAAACGTTATGTCAGCAAAAATAAGAGAACATGATGGACAGAGGTTGGTCATAACCATCAACAAAATGAAAATGGACAAAACAATTACATCAATCATCGATGAATAAATTCATATAAAGTGTTTTCTTTTTCTGGTAGATAAGAGTGAAAATAAAATAGCAAACGGCAACTGCGTTCCATCGCCATGTTAAAATGCCTTGAAAGTGCAACGCTTTTTTCTGACTATGGTTGTGTGCTTAAAAACGGTTAAATACAATTTGTACAGTTCATTTAATACTGCCATCCCATTACCAGCTCTAGGCCATCTATGACATTATGGGGGGAAAAAGTGTCTGGGTGGTAAATAAATTGCATGTTCATAAAGTTTTAAGGCCATGTCAATTCATTCATCATGATACATTTGGATGTACAGTATCAGTATGAGGTGGTTGGTGTGTTGAATCAGTGTGTAGGGCTGCAACTATCCATTATTTTCTTGATGATTATTCTATCTTTAATTGAATAATTGAAGGTGTTTTTTAATATTTTAAAACACATTATATATCAACGAATCAATTAATAACATATTTATTTATTTTCTACTTTGTCATTTCTATTTTGTTTAGCAGTAATGATGTGACACTTTGCTATTTTCACTATTATTATTTCTGATTACATTTAATTCTTACCTATAATGATAGGCACAAAATAGGGATTGATTATTAATTGATTGTTTTGTTAAATTAGCGATTCTTTTTTCATAATCAATTGAATCGATTAGTTCGAATTAACCATTACAACCCTATCGGTGTGTGAATGTGCGTGTGAATGGGTGAATGTAACGCACATTGGAAAGCACTGTGGGTAAAAGCGCTACAGTAAATGCACCATTTACAGTACCATTAGTTCAAGTCTCACTATTCGTCACCACGGGATCTCTGCCGACTGAGCATGACATCTGAATTCATTCAAAGTACAGTAACAGGTTAGAACAGCGGAGAAAACCGAGGCAGGCAAATTAACGCACAGTGAACACTGCTTTAAAAACATATCATATCACCTTCACAATGGAAGATCCACCCTTAACACATTAAAAGCCCAGGAGATGGCGCCAGAGCCCCACCTAAGTGCCCAGATCCAGCTCCATTGTATTGCGCAACGCCCCACTGCGTGCGTGTGCGTGTGATGACGTTTGCATGTCACATGACCGTAGACAGGATTTTTAAATCACCCTAGCCTAAAGCTAGTGTTAGCGGATCATAATTTGCCCATTCTGCCATAAAAAGAGGCTGTTCTTAGCCACAAAACATACATCAGAGATAAAGAGCTTTAAAGTCTGGGTGATGTATTGGATTAAATGGAGAACATCGGCGACGCGATGCTCTCAGCGTCTAATGGAAACAACCCGCGGTCATCGGCCAACATCTACGAATTTTTTCTTTCTTTTTTTTTATCTCTGAATTGTGTCCACCCAGTCTGAGTGGAAACCATTATTAGTTCAAACAATGAAACAAGTAGAGATTAGTCTCTCCAACAGACAACCCAGACTCTAAAGGCCTTATCATAGTCCGAGGACCACAGTGTAGTTTTCTAGCTATCACCTAAGAGGCAAAGCACCCCCTCTCCTCCACCCATACAAATGACTAGGTGACTAGGCTAGAAAACTCCCCCACGGTGAGGTGATAGGTCTTCACCTTGGACTATGATAGAGGCTTAACAGACAACCCAGACCGAGTCTGTAATTGCGGCTCGCAACGGTTCCGACATGAAGCTGTCATCTGCTTGTCATTTCTGTTCACAAAAACATATTTCAAAATATCTTTGGAATTTCCATATCTGCAGATCTTTCGACTAATTTCGATCGGTCTTGAAGACTAGGCCTTTTTTAACTACCTGTACAATGAATCTAGATATCAGCAGAGGTATCGGTAGGCGGAGATCCCCGGTCTTCTTGCTACACAAGACTATCATTACGTCACTGTCGGGCAGAAACCTCGTATCTCCAAGTTTCAAATGTGTGTATTTTTTCGCAAAGCAAAGCCCTGCTTCATCATACAATGCCGTCGCACAAAAGTAGTGAAAACAGCAGATGTACAAGCACACAACGCCTCGCGGCGCGAGGCGCTGTGTGCTTGTAGATCGGCTGTTTTCACTAGTTTAAATAATTTTCAAAATGATAAATACAAAACAAACGGTTTTGGACATACAAGGTTTCCACCCGAAAAGGACGATTAGGTTAAATGTTAGTTGAATATTGTCGAGGCTGAGAGTCCTTGTCTGGAAACTTGTAGCAATACAGTACAGTAGGACTAAATAAATCACGTTTTGGATGAATCTATTGCTAACAAAATAATTACAATCACTTAACCCTCCCAAAAAGCTGACTATCACATTTAACAGGATCCAACATAAACACCGTCAATCACCAATGATGTTTTGCTGGAAATCATACATTTTTGTATTGGTTATTACATTTTTTTAATGCATTGCAGATATCAATTTACCCCAAATCCTAATGTTCATCAGGTAAACAGGATTTAAGAATAAAGAATCTGTGAGCAGGTGTTGGCAATCTCTCTTCCCACAATTAGGCCAGGGGCCAATTCTGATATCTTCACAAATTGGTACCACCCAAGGTGACCGTACGTCTTTACATTTTTGACTTTGTACATGTCTCTAGTTTACATTTTGGTAATGATACCCTTAGCTGAGACCCAGCTTAATTGATGTTATCAGCCGCTAGAGTCGGTGTCCCATTAACTTTACATGGGGGGGGAAAAGCAAAAATGAATCTGCTTTAAGTAGCATATGAGGGGTCAAAATAGCCCCCACAAAAGTGTGAAAAGTGATGACTCATCACTTTTCATCACTAAACCATTGTGGGTCCGTTTGTAGCCCAAGGAATGTTTTTTGTGCAAAACGAATGCTTGCAATGGATTCAGAATCATGAAAACCCCCTAGTTTGACCCCTCATATGCTACTTAAAGCAGATTAATTTTTGCTTCTTTTTTTTCCTGTAATGTAAAGTTAATGGGACACCGACTCTAACGGCTGATACCATCATTTAAGCTGGGTCTCAGAAGGGGTTATCATACCAAAATGTAAACTAGAGACATGTACGAAGTCAAAAATGTAAAAAAAACGTACAGTCACCTTGGGTGGTACCAATTTGTGAAGATATCAGAATTGGCCCCTGGCCTAAATCTCTAGCGATGGCACCGTCTTTACCCTGTCTGGACAACACATCTAGGCTTCAACAAGACGAAACGAACCAACGTAACAGCCTTTTAGAACAAAGAAAACTATTTACTCTGTAGATTAAAAAGTGTGCTTTTGAAACAAACATCGGGTCAAAAGAAGCAAAACAGGCAGCTGACGATATTCACACGGTGGCCATTTTGCTCTTAGGTCACACTCGGGGGTCCTCCCCCTCCCCCCATAGTCGTTATGGTCAGTACAGTGTGTGTACGAACAGGTGAAACAACGCGATGCAAAAGCGGATTCCTTTTTCCTTTTCCAGGCTCCTCCTCCCCCCTGGCCTCGCTGACCAGTCACTGACCAGCAGACTGGCCAGGCTCCGCCTCCTCTTCCTCATCATTGGTCACGGCGAACGCCCGCACTCGTCTCGTCTCCCGGGAGGATTGTGACTTATGGGAATGCTTTGGGGGGAAAAAGACACACGTCGTTGAGACATTTTAAACACTATAGGAAACACTGCAAAATAGGATCTATATTGAAGCAATCGGACACTGCGCCTCGTGTCTCCCTACGCCTCTCAGCCGGTGTAAAATACCAGGTAACCACAAACCTCGCGTGGCTTATTGCTTTTCTAAAACGGTTACAATATGGCAACATGAAAAATCATAGACATGTACCAATTAAAACTGTTCTATTTCACTAATAATTCACTATAAGGTCTGCTTTGCAAGAAAGTAGTCCCCAGCTACAGGAAAGTAGTTCCCAGCCTTTTGCCAACAACACAGGTGCAGATAATTGGTGCACTAGCTGTGGAACACTGTGGAAAGAAATAAGACACCTGGGTTTGATATAAACTGATTCAAGATGTGGGTTATAGTCTCATATACCACAGCAATTAAGGGAAACCAGCCAATCAGAATCAAGAAATGGAACTAGCCGTTTTAGAATTATACAGATGGGTGTTCATCAATCTGCAACATCACTGTTATATCTCTGCTGTCGGGCCGAAACCTCATAACTCCAAAATGTTCATTTTCGGGGAAATGAGCTCAAGTGGAGTTAGGAGGTTTTGACCGAAGGGCTTTTTACTACTTTTCATGGGTTCAACATTATTTTAACCAACACACAGACGTAAAAGGTGTTCAATAGCACATATTTATGAAAAAAAGAGTGGGCCAATCGGGTGGAGTTTGCTGGTTTGGTAGAAAGTGTGGAGTTAGGAGGTTTTGTCCCAAGCACATTTTACTACTTTCCATTGGTTCAATATTATTTTAACCAACACTCAGATGTAAAGGGTGTTCGATAGCCCTGATTTATGCCAAAAGAAAATCAAAAACCTCAAAAATATAGTTAAGAGGTTTTGGCCAGACAATGACGATATGTTACAATATTATCACCATGTGATAATCTTAAAAATGTATGATGGTAGCCCAGTGTTGTTTTTGACAGCAAATTTTGATTTAGTTTTAATCATAGTCTTTTGAATAAAATGACATTTAGTTTTAGTCATAATTTTGTCACTGTTAGTCTAATTTTAGTCGACTAAATATCATAAGAGTTTAGGCGACTAAATCTACATGTATTTTGGCAGGCCTTGATGGCATCGTAATGACTGATTTTACACTTGGTTGTGTGCTGAAAATAGCAGATCTACAAGCTCGCAACGCGTCGCAGCGCGACGCCTTGAGAGCTTGTAGATCCGCTATTTTCAGCACGCAACACCTGAGAGCATCCAAACATAAAATGACTCTCTTCTCCCCTAGTCCCTCCCTAACGTTTTAGTCTAGTTTTTATTTTGTTGACGAAATTGTCAATATATTTAGTCTTAGTTTTAGTCATCACTCACAGCTTTTTTTCTCGTTTTCGTCAATGAAAAAAACACAGTCGACAAACATTTTTCATCATAGTTTTAGTCGACGAAATCAACACTGGATGGTAGCCTTACATCTTTACTGGGAATAATTGATGGTACATACAGTATACATACATACATACATACATACATAATATAGGGAGAGAGAGAGATAGAGAGAGGGGGGGGGGGGGGGGGGGGGGGGGCGTGGCTGACCTGAAGATGGAGGTCCAAGATACAGCCATGGTTGGTGGAGCTAACAGTTCTGGACACACAGATGTACGGAGAGCAAGAAAGGACAAAACAGAGCAGAACCGACGTCAACACAACACAACAGAAGCCATGCAGAGCATGGTGTCAGCATGGTGCAGTCCTCGTACATTAATACACATGTACAGCACGGACATCCTACGGTAACACCTGTCATGTGTAGTACAGTCACCGTACCGTAGAACAGCTATGGCGAAGGACTGTGCACATATTATATAACAGCAACATAACAGAATTATTTAATGCTTTAGCTATTGAAAAATAGCAGATATACAAGCGCTCACAGCGCGGCAACGAGCTTGTATATCTGCTATTTTTGAAATGTGTGCAAATATTTGAATATCTAATTTTTGAAGCGAACATATGTAATTCAAATATTTGGTTCTGAGGGGTCCCTGATACAAAATATTTTGAGACAGGGGTCGGTGGCCAAATACATCTAGGGGTCCTTCACATGAAAAAGTTTGAGAACCACTGACTAACAGACTAACTGAGCTCCAGTTAAGTGAAAAGGACCTTTTCTTTGACGATGGTCAGCCAGATTGCTGACATAGAAACATAGGTTTTTCAAAAAACCTTAGAAGGATTCAAAAGACACTTATAGAATCGGGTCAAAATCGGGTCAAAATTCAAATGTTCATGATTTTTCAAAAATAGCAGATCTACAAGCTCGCAGAGTGGCACTCGGTGCCGCACTGTGAGCTTGTATATCTGCTATTCTTTAATAGTTAAAGCATAAAATAATGCTTAATAATGTGTACCCGGTCTAAATGGGTTAAAGCAACAGGTTTCGACTCCAGGCAGCACTCTGATGCACTTTGAGAAATTCGTACATCAGTGTCATCAGTGTTTGGGTCAAATGTCGGGGTTTGTTTTGTGTTAAAGCAAGAGGTTTTACACTGCTATAGAGTGTTTGTTCGCTAACAGGGGTCTCCTCGTCTCTCCAGCTCTTATAATAAACAAACAATTATACATTTCCAGGCGGGTCGCCAATGTCATCCAATCAGTAGAGAGAACCCATGATTATATTGATGATTACTATCGGAATAATACAGCTATTCAACACTTATTTTAACAAAATATCACTTACTGCACCTTTGATTTTGAACGAGGGACGTGTGATTTCAGTCTTCACTCACCGATGACGACTGGTGGTCGGGTGGCCGCTCCAGTTTGATCCGGATGTCGCTTCCTTTACCTCCATCAGGTTTACCTGCAGGAGACCAACACACATGTTGTCGTTTTCGGGTGGAAACCTTGTGTCATAACCTGACTTGCGTCAGATGGTGGCAGTAGTGCGTAGGCTACCGCTCTACTTTACCATCTGAGATCTCTCGGTGGGAGTTGATAACGCTCGTAAAGCCCCGGGCCGGACCAATCAGCGGCAGCTACGGGCGGGCTCTGAGCGGCTCGGAGCCAATAGAGTCTGATTGCAGACCACGTGGATGCAGACAGGCCAATATGAGTGGTTGGAGTTGGCACTCCCAGACTGTGACAGAGAGACGGCCACATCCAATCACCTGCTAAAGAATTACAAAAAATGGCCCGCCCCTTACATCGAGTCTGCCCGAGAGATCTCAGATGGTAAAGTAGAGCGGTAGCCTACGCACTACTGCCACCATCTGACGCAAGTCAGGTTATGTGTGTCAAGAATAGGTCTAAATATTCTAAATATTATTATTGTCATGTCCGGACAGACGCAGAGCAAACTGACAAAGCCAGATGTAGGAGCGTTTAGCACCGCTCAAAAAGATTAAACATGGAGATGCAGTACAAGGTTTCTTGCCCGACAGCGACAATACATTCTTCCGCATCTCTTATTCTTTTTACATCTTGGCTCATCTGTGGCCAGCCTGGAAGAATTGCAATACAATCTCTCGTCTTGTGCTTTGCTGTGTATTTCTAAAAATGACTCTGTCCCATCGTGAGCATTACTGAGTGAGGACGCATACTCATACTGTATGGATATGATGTTGAAAAAGTCAGAATGTTCCTTTAACCCTGGGTTAAAGGAGTAGGTTCACCCCCAAAATGACTTTCTTTCTATTGATTACTCACTCCATGGAGACTAGAGTTCAATAATATTTTTATTTTTTTGTCGCATTCCCAAGACAAACAATGAATTACAATAAATGTACCCCCATTGAAAATGTACTATAATACAATTTTTGTCTTAGGAATGCGTCAAATACAAAAGAATATCCATGAAGTCTCCATGGCATGAGTAATCAATAGGAAAAAAAGTCATTTTGGGGGTGAACTACTCCTTTAAGCCCCCTGTTTGTCCAAGGCTTATGGCTCTGTTAACCGTGACTTTAGGGCCCCGTTATCCCAGGGCTTACAGTATGGCTCTGTTTGCCCAGGGCTGACCTGGCCTGGACTTTCCCAGGTCGGGGTCTGTTTACCTGGGGAGCTGCTGTGACTGGTCTGACTGGTGTTGCTGGTGTTGCTCATGCTGTCGTCCAGCCAAGTGCTGTATGTGAAGGAGTCTCTCTTGTGGGGCGTCCCAGCAGACGACAAGCTTTCCTGGGGAAAGAGGTTAAAAGGTTGGTGCACGTACGTGTGTGTGTGTGTGTGTGTGTGTGTGTGTGTGTGTGTGTGCGTGCGTGCGTGCGTGCGTGCGTGCGTGCGTGCGTGCGTGCCTGCGTGCGTGCGTGTGTGTGTATGTGCGTGTTTGAAGAACAAATGTTGCATTTGTTCTTCAAATACTGAAAAGATTTAAATTTTTAAAAGTGCAAAAGTAGCCAATGTATCCACCCGTTTCCGCTAAGACTTTACAGTAGCATTTACTGCGGGACACTTCCGGTTAACAGCAGACATACAAGATCACGTCGCGTCACAGATGCAACCGTTGTGAGCTTGTAGATCACACTCGGCTGCGACGCCGGAAATGCCGCTCGCCTTCTGCGCAATGCACAATGGGATGTTGGAAAGTTGTGGATATATTTTTTACAAACGTTTGATGCTGATCAGTAAGTTAAAAAAAATCCTAATAAAATCGAATTCTGAGGTCCCTGGTAATTACCCTACCTATTGAAACTGTTCGCAAAATAGAAAGGATAATAGATCTCAGAGAAAGAGGGAGATTCCAGTCAGAGTTGTATTGGATTAACCTGTGTCCAATAATTCTGGGAAAGAAAAGGGTTTGTTCGCTAATAATATCACTTAATGTTCAAAGCCTAATAAAGGCATAATTTCAGGCCAGCTTGAACACGCACGCACGCACGCACGCACGCACGCACACGCACACGCACACGCACACACACACACACACAAACACACACACACACACACTCTCTCTCTCTCTCTCTCTCTCTCTCTCTCTCCTCACCATGCCAGTGTCATAGTCCTCCGTGGCCTCCGTCTCGTTCTCCTCCACCACGCTGGCGAAGCTGCTGGCATTGGAGGACGAGCGGGAGAGGTCGTGACCTTCAGGGATGGACGGGGTCCTGCCAACGAGATGAGAAGAGCTACATCCTGGGTTAAACCATTCGGATGAGAAGAACTACATCCTGATAATAACTACATCCTGATAAACTACATAAACCATTCTGATGAGAACTATATATCCTGGATTAAAATCTCTTTAGGAGACCGGAATTAGGTTGGAGGTATTAATCCCAATGGGAGAAGTGGACGTGAACGCAGCCGAACCATTCTTTAGACTCTCACTGAACCCAACCCAATGCTTGGTTTCATGGTGGCAGAGATGGGCGAAAATACATACACAAGTATTTTGATACAAATTAAAACTACTATGTGAAGTACTTACCAGGATAATGTCAGTATGTCACCAGGATAGTATCTGGTCAGTACTTTTACTGACCAAGTACTTTGTATGTATTTTCAACCATCTCTGCATAGCGGTTGGCTGAACATAAGCCAGTGCTTCTTAGTAACATGTGTTAGCCTCATAGAATGATTGCCTTTTAGAATGTAGTCATTTTTGTAAGGTTTTCAGGGGTGACAAAAAAAAAGATTTCTGCCTAGGTCCTCTATATATGAGTTAGGAAGTAAACACTTTTCCTAAGTCTGTTTATCTGCCTTATTTATATCTACCTACCTACTCTCCTTATACTACTGCTGATTCATTCTGCCTTATTGCCAATGATCTCAGCCTAGAATGCTTGTTAAAACAAAAAACATTCTGTCAAAGTCAAGAAGTTGACTTTCTGCCCAAGTCACTTTTGGAATGTAACGAGCACTCTGATTCTGGCTTAGGACATGGGCAATAAGGCACAATGATGCAGCAGTCTTTATAGCTAAATGTCAGTTTGGCCCAAAAATGACTTTGGCAATTATGCTATGAGGCCATCGACATTTTATGGTGATGCCAGGGACGTGCAGAGAATGTTAGAGAGGCAGGCTATTTTCAGTGCTTGTTACCACACTGAATTAGGCATTATCGAGTCAATACTGGAGATGTGGAGTAACGGCATGGATTTCTACACAGAGAGGGCAATTCTTTCAACATAATATGCTGTTCAGGATCCTGATAAGTTCAGGAGAGTTTGAACAAGGTGATTCTCTTGAATGCTGCCTTCAGGTATGGCATGGAAAGAAGGGCATTTGCATTTCTTTCACCATAGGAAAACTGCATTCATGGTCTGGAGAGGGCACTTTTTACAGATGGATAAAGGGCAGGGGCTCAAGCCCCCTTTTGATGTCTTTATAGTCCCATTTCCACTGTAGGGCCCACCCAGAACTAGAACCAGAACTTTCCAGAACCAAGAACTTTCAAGAACCTGTGAAGTTCCGGGACCAAGTTCTGCTTACGTTTCCATATAACCAGAACTAACTGGGAAGGTCCCAAAAAAGAGCAGCAGCGCTGCTGGCCCATAGGTTCCCAGAACTCAAGTTTAGTTCTACCTCAGGAGTAGGACCTAAAAAAGGTTCCAGGAGTCTCGTCTGAAACCGGGCCGTACGCAATGGAAACAAAACCAGAACCAAAAAAATAGGTTCAGGTTCCTGAACGTTCTGGTTCCACCTTGCAGTGGAGAGGGGGCTAATGTGTGCATGTGCCTGGGTGATGTGATCATCTTACCTGTTCTTGGTGGTAGTGAGCACTTCAGGAGAGCTCTGGTTGGATGAGTTCTCAGATTTGGGGTCTTGGGAAACGTGTCCGCTGTCTGGTGTTTTCATTGTGCTAGGAGAGCACTCCTTACTGGTGTACATGGTACTGTACATGAACCAGCAAACATAGAGAGAAAAGCTGTGTCTTTAAATGGAATGTTATTCGCAACTATTAACCACTTTCAAAAATGTAGCGGATCTACAAGCTCGCAGCGCGGCACCGAGACGAGTGCCGCGCTGCGAGCTTGTAGATCCACTATATTTGTATATCTGCTATTTCGTCCACTATTTAAAGCATAAAATAGTAATCATGCGTTCCCAAGCACTGTTTTATACTTATCGTCACTGTCGGGCAGAAACCTCATATCTCCAAGTTTCATATTTGTACATTTATTTGCAAAGCAAAGCCCTGCTTCATCATACAAAAGTAGTGAAAACAGCAGATCTACCGGTATAAGCGCACAACGAGGCGTTGTGTGCTTGTAGATCGGCTGTTTTCACTAGTTTAAACCATTTTTACTGTAAAATGGTAAATACAAAACAAACGGTTTTGGACATACAAGGTTTCCACCCGACAACGTTATAATGACATCCTCCAAAACAGCAACGTTTGTTAAGACAACACACTTGAACTTACTTAAGATACTGTATATTATTAGATAACTGCCTAAACTTAGGGAAATACTTTATCTGTCAGCTACACAAATATTTAGTAAATACATTAAAACTATTCCTGACATTTCTGGTAGCATCTCACCTCCTCTCCTGAACTTCCTGAATGTTCTCAATGCCGATGGCACTGCTCCGTCTAGAGCTGAACGGTCCAGACTTCTTCCTGGTCGGGCTTTTCCCAGGAATGATTAGAGACTGCCAGGGGACATATTAAAGACCATCAGCATCACTTATAGACTGCCAGGGAACATATTATAGACCTTGAGCATCACAATTATACCACAGAGACCACTAGAATAGGGTTCCTCAAAGTGGGTGCCAAAAATAGCAGATCCACGTCACGTTGTGACGCGTTGTAAGCTTGTTCCCCCCAGAATATGGATATCGGGGTTCAAGTTGTTAACAATGACAGTGAGATACTTGTTTGCACTAACTAGCATTGACTGCTATGGTCTCTTTTGTAAGACACTTTATGTATATATACTTATATATTATTCGCCCCCTCTATTGATGCACCTTCTCTTTATTGGTACTGTACTGCTCTTGTTTGTGTTTTTTTTTTCCCCCTCTTATCTATCTTTTTTCTTACGTCTCTGTAACTTTGTAAATAACTGTATACTGCTGTGCCACAACTGGACAAGTGAATTTCCCCCTTGGGATAATAAAGGTATCTATCTATCTATCTGTAGGGGGAAAGATTTACATATTTACATACTAATATGTGTACCGTATGACATAAATGTAAGGTGCTGTAAAGTAAGCATAATAATTAATGGGTGATGTGGATGCATACGTTATTTACAGGGGTGACCTGAGACAAAAAGATTTGAGAACCTCTGCACTAGTACATTCACTACATTGTGTGAGTAATGTCTAACTTATTTACGCATTATTCTTTGTTTGTTTAAGTCACTTAACCATTTACTGTAAACCCCCTATTCTTTATAAAACGGACCTGAGTTACTTGCTGTATGTAGCTTTTCCCCTCTACACTAAATGTCTTTGCCAGGAATAGCAGATCTACAAGCTCACAACATGTCATGTTTGTGAGATGGTACCGGTATATCTGCTATTTTGGGCTAATGTTCCCCCCAGAATATGGATGATGGGGTTCAAGTGGTTAAACCCTATACTGTAAGTACTGAGTTGCCTAGGTGGCTTGTCGGATCGACAATTTTTGCCCAACCTTCACATATAATGACAAGCTTACAATAGGAATATACGATTTTATTATTAAAATCTCTCCAGAATTCAAATCGAATTTAAAATACATAAATACATTTGAAATTGATTTCAAATGATTTTTCTTTTTTTAATTGTTTATGGCAAAAAGCAAGACAAGATGGCTTATTCAACAGCATCTTATGTAACAATGGATTGTTACGGCACAGAGCGCAAGGCACAGCCTTGAAGTCAGCGCTTGATAACGGAATACTAAAATACGGGGTTATAAAAGGCTTAATGTCAAGCCTGGATGCCAGTGTTTCTATCAGAGCAGCCGAGGCAGGCAGGCCAGCCCCGGGGCTTATACCATTAAAATGTGCTTTCTGAGCGAACGCTTTGTTCATTCAGTCTGTCTTTGTAAGCCCTCAAAATAAGGATTGTGTAAAGAGAGGGAAAAAAAGAAGCCTTTTATCTAATGTGGCTTCAAAGTCGAAGAGGATTTTCTTTTCCTTTTTTTAACCTATTCAGAACGGGTACACATTGAGTATTATTATTTTATGCTCTAACTATTAAAAAATAGCAGATATACAAGCTGCGAGCTTGTAGTTCTGCTATTTTTGAAAAATCGTGAAATTTTGAATTTTGACCCGATTCTATAAGTGTCTTTTGAATCCTTCTAAGGTTTTTTGAAAAACCTATGTTTCTATGTCAGCAATCTGGCTGGCCATCGTCAAAGAAAAGGTCCTTTTCACTTCTGAAAGTCTGTTCTTGAGAGACTACCATGTCAGTGGTTCTCAAACCTTTTCACGTGAAGGACCCCCAACATGATATGTATTTGGCCACGGACCCCCATGTCAAAATATTTAGTTCCAGGGACCACCCAGAAGCAAAATTTGAGTTACAAACGTTCGCTTTAAAAATACATATATTCAAAGATTTACACAAATTTTCATGATTTTTCAAAAATAGCAGATCTACAAGCTCGCAGCGCGGCACTCGGTGCCGCGCTGTGAGCTTGTACATCTGCTATTTTTCAATAGCTAAAGCATCCAATAATTCTAGGCCTAAATGGGTTTAAATAAGGCAACCTTAAACAACATTCATCATTTTTTAACTATGACAAAGACAACAGACAATAACAATAACGCAAAACAAAGCTGATAGGATGGTGCGGAAAGAAAAGTGTCAATGCAAAGACCATCACTGGATGAAGAGTGTGATTATGTATCATGATTATACGGACTGATGATGATTTCAATGTGGTGATGATGGGTGATGTAAAATCACAGGATTTGATCATCAATCATTCAATTAATGTGAAACTGAGACAATGGACCAAGCTGGTAGACCTTCCATCACAGACAGACTTGATTATAAGTCTCCAGCGCTTTATGCAACGCCGTTATTGATTAGGCAAGGGATATCCAGGGCTGGAATGCATCAGCCCCGATACAGAGAGAAGTCTTTAATCATGCAGAGGAAGGAATATATAATATCGCCACTGTCGGGTGGAAACCTTTATGTCCAAAACCATAACCATGGAAAATAAGAATCTGTGTTTTAGTGAATCCAATGTAGCTACGGTAGTTATTATTAATACCATTCGTTAAATATTTATAAAACCGACAGACAGACATCTGTCCATATCATATCATAACATTAATTAGATTTTTCCAAAATGTTGACTTTTGCTTGACACTTTTGGTTTAAATGCATGAATTTATGAAAGCAAATCCATAAAAAGGATGAAATATGGAGATAAATAGGGGTTTCTCCCCCGACAGTGACGAGATAGTGAGTAGTGAGTTAATTGAAACTTGAACCTCTTCTATTGTTCCTATCCCTATGGCGCTGCCTCGGCGTCCATATTTACTGGGGCTTTTGCCTGGGACGAGTAATGACTTGAGTCACACAGGGAGAGGAGAGGAGCAGGGGAGGAGAGGAGGGAGGGAAGGGAGAGAGAGAGTGTGTGTAAAAGAAGATAATGAGGGGGAGAAGAGAAGATAAAAAACACAGTGTGAGTCTCTCCGTGCAGTTAAAGTTATGTTGGTTTTGAAAACAGAACAGGAAGCACATGTTAGCTGGAGGCTACGTAGCAACATCAACGATAGAGGGATAACGCTGGCACCACGGGTGTTAAACAGCCAGCTGAATGAGAGAGAGAGAGGGGGAGATGGGGATAGAGGGGGAGAGAGAGAGGGGGGGGAGAGAGAGAGAGAGAGAGAGAGAGAGAGGATAGGGAGAGAAAGGGGAGAAAGATAAGCAGGGGCGTCATTTGGGTATGGCAGAGGTATGCAGCTGCCATACCCTGGGTGAAAAATACAAGTTACTTTTAAATATAAATCCATGAATGTCTCTTTGTCTATCTGTGCTGGTTATTATGTTGTTGAATTAAGGTAAAATAACTACAAATGCAAAATGTTACAAAATGGTCACTTTAACAAGTTATTATAATTATATTCTCCACACTTGTATTCTCCCCAGCTTGACAAAATGGTATATTACCAGGTTCCGCAGGTCAGCTGCACAGGTGCAATTCATTATTGTTAATTGTGGCACACGTTTACTAACATGCCAAGTTTAGCTGCACTTGAACAACTGTTCCAGGCTGCCATATCCAGCCCAAGAAACCGTAGAAACGGGGGGGGGGGGGTGGAAAAAGAATGTACTTCTTCAAATAAATGTATCATGCTTGTTGCTAAGGTATGGCAACATGACTGGTGTCGACACCAGTCATGTTGCCATACCTTAGCTTTTTCTGAACTGACGCCACTGAGAGAGAGGGGGAGATGGGGATAGAGGGGAGATAGGGAGAGAGAGAGGGGGGGGGGGGATAGGGAGAGAAAGGAGAAGGAGGGAGAGAAAGATAAAAAGAGAGAGAATGTGGGGGGGGGAGGGGGGGTGGAGAGACTGGGAGAGAGGGAGAGATAGTAAGCCCGTGAGAATCTGGGTGAAAAGGAGTAAAGCTTCAAGAACAGAGGAGAACATACATTATACATTATACATCAGGTTTAGATAGAACAACACATCGAGACAGGGTTACAGACGAGAAGCAAGCCTCGGGTACAGTGACATAACCAGCTTGTTAATAATGTTGATTATTCAGTTTCTGAAGGGATACAGTATTCATATCCTACTTATATTTTGGATATTTCTAAGCTGAGCAGTGTCCACCAAAAATACATTATTGTTTTTAAACGAAAGCACATATATTTGAAAACTGTGGCTACAATGTACACGGTTTAAGAATATTAAGTGAATCACTTATGATAGGCAAAATACATGTTCAAATACATACAGATCACTGAGCATAGATCAGTGAAAACATCAGCTACATATCTCAAACATGATACAAAACACAAATGATACTTACCTCATGTAAACATACATTATGTGAGGATTATCCATAACAGACAAGCCCATTCACTGTCTTTAGACACACTGTGTATGTGTGTGTGTATACTGTATGTATATATATATATATATATATATATATATATATATATATATATTAAGGGTGCAACATATGGAACCGAATATCGAAAATCGAACCGAACCGAATGACCCTGTACCGAACAATACAATACAATACCACTCACATCCACATTCCCCTGGAACCCCCTCAAGGACCCCTAGGGGTCCGCAGAGCTCACTTAGAGAACCACTACCCTAGAGGTTGGGTACCGTATTGTTCAAAAAAAAAATAAGTTAAAAAAATTAAAAATACATAGTTATAAAAATACATTTATAATTCAAGGACATTTCTGTTTATTTTTTGTATCGAAAATGTATCGAACCGTGTCACCAAAATATCGAACCAAACCAAACCGTGAATTTTGTGAACCTTTGCACCCCTAATATATATACATATATGATCACTGTATACTACTGTACTGTACACATACACACACACTATAGATGTGTATGCATGAACAGCTTTTATTTTGTGCCAAATATGGACAAGCAAGCTTCAGCTGGCATGCTAACACACACACGCATGCACGCACGTACGTGCGTAAATCCCAGCAGTCTTTGTGTAATCTTTAACTCGGGCACATACAGTATTCACGCAGAATGCAGATGCATTGGATTTTTCAAACATGGAAATGATGCGAGGTCGATGTTAGATGCAGCATGGATCCAGGATTCCCAAGTAAGTCAATTCACTCCATCTACCCGGCGGCAAGTATTCAAACCATTGCAAAGGGCTGGGAGTGAATCAGTGAGTGAGTGTTCAGTCTCCTGTAGTAGTAGTGGCAGACAGCAAAGAACCTTTTAACGCAGGGAAGGATCCCAAACCTTAACATGCCAAGGACACCCAGATATCCTCTGGCTGCGGCCAACGCATTGCAAAATGGGTTTTAAATGTATTTTTCCCTCCATTTTCCAATTGTTACCACTAGCCGCAGCCCCAATCAGCGTTCTAACGTAATCTAGTGTCTCTGTGAGGGGTTAGTGCAATAGGGTGTGTTCACACTAGCCATCTTTAACGCTGTTACTGGCAGGATACCATTCATTATTTAGATACAGTGTGCCGCCATTGACTGCGCTTTATTTCGAAGACCCCAGAAGCCAGATCGAAAAAAGAAAGGGGGCCGTGAAAAAGAACGTTTTTCTGCGATCGAAACGTTTTGGAGAAAGATTCCGAGATAAAGCAGTTTCTTTGCAGAGCAATGCATAGAAGAATTATTCGCTTCCTGATGACTCCATCACCCAAAGGATCACCGGAGAGTTTTCTTTCTCCCGCTGCCAGCTGGTCCCAATGACCCAGCGCTAGTGTAATATAAAACAATATCCTGAATTTGTTTGGGAAAAGCACAACGCGGTTGGGTTTGAAGCATTTAAAGTGATAATGAAGAATGCCTATGCTATGGCACTTTTCTGTTGAAAATGAAGAAATGAAAAACGGGACGAAAAAGCGCAAAAAGGTTGTTCAATAACATATAAACAGACTTCAAAATAACTTTGTTCCAATTATTGAAAACACATTTTTGAACTTTGTGTAGATGTTAAATTATTCATTGAGCAACTGCATGGCATACAATATATCGCCTGAAATATATCAATCTTTTATAGACAAGCTATCAGACAAGCTACAGTATCAGACTGTGTTCCTCAATCGTTGCTGCTGGCATGCTCAACCATAGCTCTGGTCCAGAGAGTCAGCTGCACTGACGCTCTGACAGACCTGTCGCTAAATGACAAGACCGGGATTTCTCAGCCCCTACGAGCGCTCAACTTGTCTCAACGAGTAAAAATAAACTAAACTGCTTCACTACTCACCAAACCAAAGGTAGTTTTGAGTTGTTGAAAGTCTATTCTCTGCGGTGGGAAACCTCTCAGTACCCCACCCACTCTGTAAAATACATTATTTTTGTCATGAAATAAAACGCATCCAACTCGACCACCGCTTATTTCCGAGGTTGTGAACCGTTGTGTCTGAGGTAAACGCTGGGTGGCTCGAGGGTTTCTTTTACAGAGTGGGTGTGGTGCTTTTTAACAACACAAAACTACCTTTGGTGAGTAGTGAGGTAGTTTAGTTTATTTTGACTCAAGTTGAGCGCTCGTAGGGGCTGAGAATTCCCGGTCTAGTCATTTAGCGACGTGCACAACACGCTTTTTGTTGGTGAATCAGCTTTATGAAAATGCAATTAATCCAGCGAATAATTATATTAGGATAGGTTTAACAATTAATATACTGTTTACGTTAGGCAGGAGAGGACGAGGGACCCTGGCGGTAGTCCAAGGCATAGAGAGCTTGTGTGAACGCTCAGGCATAAATCCTGCTCTGCTTGCCCCCCCCCCCTATGTGATCATAGACTGTAAAAAAATATGGACAGTGGAAAGCCACTGGTTTCTATGTTGCAAAAATGACGCTTTTTTGTCCCTTGTACGGGTGCCACCATCATTGTAGAAATCAACGTTCATTGGTAGAAATGGTACCATCTCGAATGCTATTGGCTTCCATCGGTCACATGCAACCGCACCTCATACTTGGGAGAATGTGGTGTTGAGCTTCCCAAACAAAGCACACAAAGAAGCCCCTCCTACTGCATACCCTGCTATAACATCAAATATAATATAAATTGGACCATATTTTCACAAAACGCATATTATGGCGATTGAAACGAGGCTTTAAACTAGCGACAGGAACCATGAAGTACTTATGAAAATGTTTATTAAGGTAAGAAAATCTAATGTAAAAGTTCGGGGGAATAGAATGGAATCCTATGGAGAACATGTTGCTTCTGGTGCCAGAACAGCGCAACTAGCGGCCAACCATAGGAATTTTCATTTTAAATCCTGACGCCTGCCCCCCTGTATGTGATCCCCTTTTGGTACCCTCTCACAAGAGTTTAACGAGGAAAAGGTCTACTCTTTGAAAAAGCCGGCTAGTGTGAACATACCCGTAAGGTAGGCGTGTGAAGGGGACGGGGGCGGGTTATTATACAACAGAGGCAGAGTTTAGGAGGGCTCGCCTCCCCCTATATTAGAGAGCAGTGGGGGTGGAGGGGGCTGTACAGTACTTACTATCCCTGGGAACTTGGGGCTCTCTGTGGTGCCGTTGTGGTTAAAACCTCCGCTGACACTAGTGGAGACAGTGTGTGGCTTCTTGAAAGTGAGCCCCATGGTGTCCATAGACTGGCTTCTGCCGCGGATGACCCGCTACAGAGAGAGAGGACACATCACGTTGAGACGCCACTGAACCCCGCGCAACGCAGCACCGCTTTGGGCTGCGTCACAAGAGGAGGGGGGTGGGGGCTGAACACGGTCCATGGACCAAGGTTGTTAAGATTAATTAAAAATAACATTTGATAAAAATAAGGGTCCCCCCCAAAAAAAAGATAACTATGAGTACCTGAAACTGTATTGAGTGTATACAAATTCATAGAGAAAATGTCGTTTGTTTTAATCTTCGTATGTCAATATTAATATGTCAATAGAAGACAGAAACAAAGACAGATAGCAGAAAGAGCGAATACATTCTACTGCCGCAGCAGCCACCATCGCACGGACCGGCAGTTTACCGCGACGAGACCTGCCGGTCAGTGCGGCGGCGGCCGGTCCTACTGCCGGTCCTATCGGCAGTTCCGCGGCAGTTGACGGTGCCAGAGAATGTATTCGCTCTTTCTGCTATTCTGTCTTTGTTTCTGTATAATAGAACATATTAGTTCTAATTACCAACACATTATTTCTTATTATGGCTTTATTGTGTCTTATTCTGTCTTAAAGTGTACTGTAAATTAGGATGGGACCGTTTTGTGTCCACAACTGTTCCAATTTGGCATGCATTTTAGACAGATTTTTTCCCCTGGGGTTCAAGTATTCGTTTTATTTCTATTTCGATACACATGAGACTATAACAACCTTGCGTCACACGGACCACAGGGGGAGAGAGAGAGCGCCGACGTGGCAGCGATAATGAGTCCCACAGACGCCACGGTTGGAAGCAGAGAGGCTTTGTTGAGCGGGGTGGTGGTACGGTATAGCACCCGAGGGTGTGTGTGACTGTCTGACTCTGATGAGTCAATGTGTCTGAGTGGGTGGAAGAGAGAGACGGGGAAGAAGAAGAGAAAGGACCAGAGGGGCTCATGGATGGTCTGCCCTCGTTGAACCCTAAACAACGTAAACCCACCACCTCCACGCAGAGGGAAGAGAGGAATCCGCCATCCATCCATCCATCCATCCATCGTAACCATTTTGACATGGGAAGATGAGATTGTCACACGCACACGCACCAACACACAGGTCTGCAGCAACACTAGAGCAGCGGTTCTCAACCTTTTCGTTGGCGTTGTGAGCATGTAGATCGGCAATTTTCACAATTTCTGTCTCTAATATTTGACAATTTGGCCAATGTTTAATTTGTAATTTTAGAGGTATTAAAAAGTCCTTACATTTAAATGATAGTTACCTACTCCTCCCGCGAGGGAAATTCAGATATCGCAGCCCAACCCAGCTGCTTTTTTTCAGCTTAACCCAGTGTAGCCCACAAGGAGCGCGAGGGGGGGAGCAGTGATAGCTGGAGCGGGGAATCATACCTGTGACCTCTGGGGCCTCCAGAGTCCTAGGTATGGACACTAACCACTCAGCCATCACTGCTCTAAAGTGAAATGTGCATAAACCCTCCATACACTTAAATGTTATGTTGGTTTGGTTTACTGTTGAGAGAGAAAACAATGTTGCACATTAAGCTAATCATCTGGGGACCCCCCAAAATTATTTGGGGGTCCCGACAGACCCACAGGTTGAGAACCACTGTACTAGGAGGGCAGGTCATGCAAGAACCACAACAACAACAACACAACAAACACTTTGCAACAATACACAAGTACACAACACAGCCCAACGACAACGAAAGCTGGTGGTTTGAAAAGCCAGCAGCACAACAGCACAGAGCAACAGCGCCTTCACAGGTGTTACATACAGTGAGCACGTGGTATTTCAAAGATGAGAAACCCTCTTCCACATTCACAGAGTCAATTAAAGAGACCTGGTAGAGAATATTTCTACAGTTTTAGTTATATTCACATTCTCTTCTGAAAGAGTTCGATTTGTTGATGGAAAATATGCGGGTCAGTTTTTACCGCCCATAAACCAAACAGGACTCTGTTTACTACAACCTGTTCTAGATGGTGGGGTCCACAAATAGCGAGTGACTTCACTTACAGTACATTAAAGGAGTAGTTCACCCCAAAAATGACTTTTTATCTATTGATTACTCACAACATGGCAAGACAAAAAATAGTAATTAGTAATTTTAGCCCCATTGATTCCGGATGGGGACCCAAATGCATTCAGGTACCCTTCCGGAATCAATGGGGGTACATTTATTGTCATGACATTTTTTGTCTTAGGAATGCAACAAAAAACTAAAAATATTATTGAACTCAAGTCTCAATGTTGTGATTAATCAATAGAGAAAAGGTCATTTCGGGAGTGAACTACACCTTTAAAGTTTAACCTGCACAATTTTTTTTATTGAAACTGAAAATAGTCTGAACTTCCTTTCAGGTTTCGCTATTAAGGGTTTTTGCTAATTTATTCTCTTTTTTTACCCTTTCTTGTCTAAGGTGGGGTTTGGCTCAAACAAAAGTTTGTGTTCTATCTCTATAGAATTACAGGAGCTAACTTTTTCTTGAAAAACAGATGCTAAAATAAAAATAATGTTTTAAAAATATTTTATAAAAAAATAAGCTTCATACATGTGTTTCAATTAAAAAATTACCAGAAAAAGTGTAAAATAATGATAAAATAATCATTTTGGCCATTGTCGGGTCGACACATTGTTTACATCCTAGTCTAACACTATCAAAGAATAGACTAGAATGTAAACAAAGTGTCAGTCTGACAATGGCCAAAATGATTATTCTATCATTATTTTACGCTTTTTGTGGTCATTTTTGAATAGAAACACATGTATGAAGCTTATTTTTTTATAAAATATTTTCAAAACCTTATTTTTATTTTAGCATACGTTTTTCAAGAAAAAGTTGACTATAGCTCCTTTAAATTAAGGAACACACTGACAATGACATTATCATGCCAATACCCAAGTATAATAAATCAAACGCGTACAACGGACTCAACGTTTGTTATTCAGCTTGTTAATTCCACGCCGCCCTTGCCAGATTCCCAGTGTTGCGCTGGTGCTAAATATTTGACGAGGCCATCGAAGGAGGATAAAGCCCCTGGCATCACAGAGAAGTCCCTATCATTAGAGAGAAGTCCCTAGCATTGAAGAAACGCCACGGGGCACAAGAGAGAAGTCCGCAGCCAGGGGTGTCACATGCACCAGATTCTGGGCCCTGGGTACAAGGATTCACTCACATTTTGTGCCTTAACTATTGAAAAATAGCAGATATACAAGCTCACAGCGCGGCACCGAGTGCCGCACTGCGAGCTTGTAGATCTGCTATTTTTGAAAAATCTTGAAAATCTGTGCAAGTCGATTCTATGAGTGTCTTCTAAATCCTTCTAAGGTTTTTTAGAAAACCTATGTTTCTACGTCAGTGGTGCTCATACCTTTTCATGTGAAGGACCCCCAAAATGATATGTATTTGGCCACGGACCCCCATCTCAAAATATCTAGTTCCAGGGACCCCCCAGAAGTAAATATTTGAGTTACAAATATTAGCTTATAAAATATATACATTCAAGATTTGCACACATTTTCACGACTTTTCAAAAATAGCAGATCTACGAGCTCGCAGCGCGGCACTCGGTGCCGCGATGTGAGCCTGTATATCTGCTATTTTTCATTAGCTAAAGTATAAAATAATTAAGGCCCCTCCACCTTGGGCCCTAGTAACTCAGTCCCACTCCCCTCCCCCCTTGTGACGCCCCTGTCCGCAGCATCAAAGAGAATTAAGCCCCTAGCACCAGAGAGAGGAGTCTCTGGCATCAGAGAGAGAAGTCCCTGGGTCCCCGGGAGAGAAGCCCCTTGGCGTCGCACATCGCAGCTCC
The DNA here is from genome assembly GCF_963921795.1 of Nannobrachium achirus. Lineage (NCBI taxonomy): Eukaryota > Metazoa > Chordata > Actinopteri > Myctophiformes > Myctophidae > Nannobrachium > Nannobrachium achirus. Next base: position 59,831,625 of record NC_137818.1, read on the forward strand.
TGTAACAGTTACCTTGAATGACTCAAAGAAGCCTCCTCCACCTCCTCCACCTCCTCCTCCAACTCCCACACCACTCCCGTTCTCCATCTTGTCCTCGTCTCCTCCCAGGCCCATCATGGCCTGGCTGTTCATGTGGAGCTCCTCGTACAGCGTCTCCAGCAAAGCCGTCCGCGTTCGCTCCTGATACACACACACATTGATTGATTGATTGAAGACTTTATTAGAAGTTTGCATAGAAAAAAGTACAGTTTCATGACCGTACAGTTCACTGGTACAAGGTCAACTAAAAGGAGATCCTAGAAAAGACTAAGCTTATTTCCATAGGAAATCATTGAAGTATCTCATATAACATTGAATGACAGACTATTTTTTTTTACTATATCTACTATGCAGTAGATATAGTAAAAAAAAAGTAAATAAAAATAAACACACACACACACACACACACACACACACACACACACACACACACACACACACACACACACACACACACACACACACACACACACACACACACACTCACACATACACAGGTGTGTGTGAGTTTAAATTAAACTTAAACCTCTTAAACCCTATGCCTTTTTTGTATGTTAAAGGTGGTGCAATAGTTTTGTACGTTTCTGTTTTGTAGGAGTTAACATTACTCTAATAATCCTCCCTCAAAGAGTCAAACGGCCCGATTGAAAAACACTGATTTAATGACATCATAAAATCAGCCGTGGGTGTGGCTAACTTCAGCTGGGTCACCATAAAAACATAATTTTAATACTTTCTGTACACTTTTTTGGGAAAAAAATCTTCCTCCTAGTATAATCATAATACCTGATCATCATGTTTTAGGGGGGAAGAAAATCATGGCACCCCATCTTTAAATAGTCAAAATAGCTGATCTACAAGCTCACAACACTTCGCAATGCTTTGTGAGTTTGTAGATCTGCTATTTCCGCCAAATGTTTGCATTGAGTTATGACATAAAAAAAATATTTGTCATAACCTTACCTCCAACTTGGCAAATTTTTCTGCTTTGTAGCAGGCGTACTCTGCGTTGATGAGCTTCGTGAAGAGGAATTCATGGAATTCAGGACCCTGGGAAGAGCGGATCGGATGAATCAAGTGACCTGAGATGAGTTAGTGAAATTACACGGTGATTGACTGAAATACGCTTTGGATGAAGCAGCCCACTTTACCTTTCTGAAGACAGCTGGGTCTGGGAGGGAGGGGCCAAAGAATGGAACGTCATCCCGCGACGTCACAGATACCTTAAAAAATCACACTTGTGTGAACTGAGCGGTGGAGGCTGCGTGAGCGTGTGTGTGTGTGTGTGTGTGCGCGTGTGTGTATGTGTGTGTGTGAATGTGAGTGTGAGTGTGCCTGGCCTGAGGCTGAAGAACAGCGCCCCTCCCTTAACATGTGTGGTCAGAAAAGGTACTGCAGGCTTGAGGCTACATACAGACACGGACGGCCGGACGGCCGGACGGACGCATACCCACACACACGGCCACGTATAGGAGACGGTGTGACCACCGCTCAAAAACGAAAAAGATGACAAGAACACAAAGTCTCATCATCATTTTAACCAACACACAGACGTAAAGGGTGTTCATAGTAGCACATATTTATGAAAAAAAAAGCCTTTATTAGTATTATTGGTAACACCTCCGAAGGAAGTGAGAAGACCATCCAACTTCTCTCCAAAATGGCCGCTGTGCATAGAGCATACATGGGCAACTGGCGGCCACACGCGGCCCCCCACCTTCACTTAATGCGGCCCACAGGTTAATACTGGAATACTGATATATTACTGATTTCAGCTGTTACAATTCCAAACATGACCTGCTTTAATTCTGTCTACATTAGTAGCTTAATGACTAGCTAACTATTAGTATTAAAATGTATTTCTTTATGTTCATTGTATTTGTATTTAAATTCATAAAGTTAACATGAGTATATAACTAAATGTGTTTGAAATTAAATCAAAATGTTACAGTTCAGGATTCCAATTAAAAAATAACAAAAAATAATTCAGGATTCCAATTCAAAAGAAGCAAAAATAGCCGATCTACAAGCTCAAAACGCATCGCAGCGCGATGCGTTTTGAGCTTGTAGATCTGCTATTTTTGCTTCTTTTGTATGAGATACTAGAATGATGAAGTAGGACGTAGCAATATGCAATGTGGCCCTCTTGAGTGAAGGTGGAAATATAGTGGCCCTCGCCATCATCAAAGTTGCCCACCCCTGGCATAGAGCCTATTGGGGAACAACGTTGGTACCTTGTAGAGGACGTTGTCGGAGCACGCGTTGACCGCCTGGACGACCACGTAGGCGTGGAGGAAGTTGGAGGCGATCATGTCGGGCACAAAGGGAGTGCTCTCCTCTTGGAACACGATGGCCACGATGTCGTTCCCTATGTGCCGCTTTCTCTGCAACTGTTCAAAAAAGAAAGAGAGAGAGAATATGAGTTGCTGCCATCCGGTAGACGGTACAGATCATCAAAATGCAAGCGCAGCAGATATATATATTATATATATAGTATGCATAGGCTGCAAGTTGCATATAATGATGCTATGAATATACTCCTTAAATACCCCAGAGGGAGCAGTGCTAGTGAGATGTTTGTCACTGCTGGAGTGAGGACTTTTAAAGCACTTTTAAGAAACTTAGGGCCCTATTATGATCCAGGTCTTATGACTTACGCCTTAACTTCTTCACCTTTTTTTCCACTATTTTGAAAAACATTTTTAAATACTTTAAATGCTGATCTACATCTGCACGTTGTGAACTTGGGCCCTAAATGTTCAAATTCCTGAAACGTTTGGATGTATCTACTAACGGCATCATTGTGGCACTTTCTAGCCCTCTTATGAGCAGTTCACGCTATACGTCCAGACTAAGGGTACACTGGCTAAAATGCCTGTGTGTTATGTACAATTTATTTTACATTTTCTTATTGATTTTTATTGCCTGTCGTGTTTCTTTTATGTCTTGTACACTGTTTTATGTCTTGTACCCTGTTGTATGGACCTGAGTCCGCTAATAAAGATTGTTAAATTGATACATTCTACACTGTCAATCAAAGCACTCAATAACAGATAATGAATTACTGGGGGGACGGGAAACCTGTATATATTTGCACACTGCACACATGATAAGTGCTGTATGAATTTTAGGTATATATGTATGTATGTATGTATGTATGTATGTATGTATGTATGTATGTATGTATGTATGTATGTATGTATGTACCGTATGTATGTATGTATGTGTTTTTGTAGTTTTGTATTTTTTGTATTTTTGTATAACGCTGTTACTTCTGATTGCCCAAGGCAAATTTCTCCTCGGAGACAATAAAGGCTAAATCAATTCAATTCAATTCAATTCAACAGCACACACAAAAACAACTAAATGCATAAACTTTCTGACTTTCCATGAGGGTGAATGATGAAAAAACAGATGCTAAGTATTTAATCACGTAAACCCTTTATACTTAGCTGACCACCAGGGACACCCAGCGGTCTGTACTTACTTAGGCCTAGATAATACGTCACCACATGAAACAAAATGTATTCTCTTAAAATACCATTTCATGTCGTCTTTAACGGGAGTGGGTAGTTTGTGTTGGGAGTTTGTGTTGGGAGCCGAAACACGCACCATAGTACTAGCCACCCTCCAGTCAACAGTTTACATCTGGAATACACACTCCTGCCAGAACCGCGGATAGATCCAGCGACATACGAGCTACTGGTCCACCTCCCTACTGTAGGCTTTATCAGGGGTTTTCAAAGTGGGTGCCGCAACGGCAGTCCAGGGGTGCCGCGAGATAATTTGATAATATTTGGAATTTATTTGGACACTATTTAGTATCATTTTAAACTTGAAGAACAAAGTTATTTTCAGTCAGTTCTAACCAAAATGGCTATTATCTCAAAGTTTTCCTCGCAACATAATCACTAAAATATCGTCACGGTCGGGCATAAACCTTGTATCTCCTCATGTCTTTTGCCCTGCTTCATCATACAAGACCGTCGCACAAAACTAGAGAAAACAGACGATATACAAGCACACAACGCCTCGCGATGCGAGGCGTTGTGTGCTTGTAGATCTGCTGTTTTCACTAGTTTAGATCATTTTATAGATGATAAATACAAAACGAACGGTTTTGGACATACAAGGTTTCCACTCGACAACGGCGATATGCTATAAATATAAGGTGCTGGGAGTGAAAATTATAGTGTAGGGGTGCCTCGGATTAAAAAAATATTTATAGGGTGCCCTGAGACAAAAAGGTTTGGGAACCCCTGGGCTATATCAAGGTCAATCTGACACCAGTGACTCGGTAGGTAGATGGCCTAGAAAGATCAACCATTATGGAATCGGAAGGGTCCCGGTTCGAACCCCGGCTCCTCCTGCTGCGTGTCAAAGTGTCCAACACACTGTTCCCGATGAGCAGGCTGGTTGGTGCCTTGCATGGTTTCCTCTGCCTTCTGAGTGTGAACGTGTGGGAATGGGTGAATGTGAAATGCATTGTAAAGCACTTATCTATGCACCAAAAATGCATTAAGTACTAACTTAAAGTTTAACATAGTAGATGTCATTTCCTGTGTTCTGGTGAATTTTGGGAGTTTGATACCAAATCCAGGAGAAATCCAGGAGATTTGCCAATCCAGGAGATTCCCAGGAGATGGGGTCAAAATCCAGGAGACTCCTGGGAAATCCAGGAGCATTGACAAGCCTGCCTTAAACCAACAAGCTGTAAGCATACAGAACCACCCTTAATACACAAAGTCCCCTAAATCTATAAGCTATAGTCTGTATGCACAAATAAATACCCTAGATCCCTAAACCCTAGAACTACCATACATCTGTAGGCTGTTTGCATAGAGAACTACCATACATCTGTAGGCTCTATGCATAGAGAACTGCCGTAAATCTATAAGCTGAACAGGTACATTGCTTTGTTATTCTCCATCCACTTTCTCTCAACACCACCAGGGGGAGTGCTGGTTCCCTTCAGAAAACTCACCACTGCTGGAGAGACTGATTGTGTATCATTATTTTATGCTTTAACTATTGAAAAATAGCAGATCTACAAGCTCACAGCGCGGCACCGAGTGCCACGCTGCGAGCTTGTAGATCTGCTATTTTTGAAAAATCGTGAAAATTAGAATTTTGACCCGATTCTATAAGTGTCTTTTAAATCCTTCTAAGTTTTTTTGAAAAACCTGTGTTTCTATGTCAGCAATCTGGCTGGCCATCGTCAAAGAAAAGGTCCTTTTCACTTAACTGGAGCTCAGTTAGTCTGTTCTTGAGAGACTACTATGTAAGTGGTTCTCAAACGTTTTCATGTGAAGGACCCCCAAAATTATATTTATTTGGCCACGGACCCCCATCTCAAAATATCTAGTTCCAGGGACCACCCAGAAGCAAAATTTAAGTTACAAACGTTCGCTTTGAAAATACATTATATTCAAAGATTTGCACACATTTTCACAACTTTTTTCAAAAATAGCAGATCTACAAGCTTGCAGCGCGGCACTCGGTGCCGCGCTGTGAGCTTGTATATCTGCTATTTTTCACAGGTTAAAGCATTCAATAATTCTAGGCCTAAACGGGTTAAAGATCGTCTGCATTGGTAGTGCAGTGCACATACTGATGTTGCATATTTGATGCTCGTCCTGATGAATGTGTGTTTAGTGCGTCTGTGGGGACAGGAGGAAAGGGAACCTTTCCCTGATGCGTGTGTGAAGCTTCAGATCTCTCCGATATATTCTCGCTTCCGGGTAGAAACCTTCTCTCTCCATACAGTACTTGTAAAATGTGTATGTTTCTTTTTGCAAACTTCTAATAAATTCTTCAATCAATCAATGTTGGATGCGTGACTTCGAGGACATTAAGCTGGTGGGCCAGTCAAAATTGGCCGGAAGTGGCCCGCGGGCCGGAGTTTGAGTACTTTGTCGGATGACAGTGTCGCGCAAAAGTGTCGCAGCAGATCTACAAGCTCACAATGTGTTGCAACTTCATATGTGTTGTGAGTGTTGTGAGTTGCTACAGTCACTGCAGTACAGTCGGGTGTGCAACAGTACTTGTTGTACTACACTATTGGTCTTCAACAGGGGGTCCGGGACCCCCAGGGGGTCGTCAGAGTTACTATAGGGGAGGGGGTCCTCCAAATCTTTGAGTGATAGAATTTTTTTTTCTCCTTTTTTATTGCAACCGTCAGGTCGCAGTTACTATCAAAACCTCCACCGGCTGTCAGTCAGTCTGTCAGTCGCGTCACGTCACACTTTTGCACACAGTATGTCTAGAGTGATGTCATCAACATCTGTCCCATTTAGCGCCACCATCAGGCCGATTTTGTCCTAAAATCACACAAAGCGGTACACAATATCTCTGAAGTCATGTCATCAACATGGATCTGTCCCATTTCCCATATTCCCTCCTGATTGGCTACGACTTCTAAAGTTTATGTATGCGACGTGACGGTTGCTTATCTCCCGATTAGGGAGTCTTACTGGTATTTACCACTTGAACCCTAGTGTCCATATCCTGAGAACTTTAGCCAAAAATAGCAGATCTACAAGCTCACAACGCCTCGCACTGCAAGGCGTTGTGAGCTCGTAGATCAGCTATTTTCGGCAAAGAGCTTTGGTGTAGAGGGAGAAAAGAGCAGAGTGAAAGGTCAAGTTTATTAAGTACTGACGGTTCAAGTGGTTAAATATATGAAAACACAAATTGACTTGAATCCAAAATATACTGACGATTGTGCTGTCGAACAATGAAACTATATGGAATCTATGAACAGGTTGTGGGGGTCCCTGCTTCATCTCTCTCTCAACTAACGGGTCCTTGGCCTGAAAACGTTGAAGACCCCTGTACTGCACAGTACCTGTTGGGTGTCTCCCTCTGTGTAAGGCAGCATCGTGGACACGTGGAACATGACCTCCTTGTTGCCATAGTTACTGTAGACAGACTCCATGCCCGTTTGACCGTGAGTCACATCTAACCCTCCACGGAACCTGCAAGCATGCACACACACACACACACACACACACACACACACGCGCGCGCGCGCGCGCGCGCACGCACGCACGCACGCACGCACGCACGCACGCACGCACGCACACACACACACACACACACACACACACACACACACACACACACACACACACACACACACACACACACACACACACACACACACACACACACACACACACACACACACACACACACACACACACATACGCACACGCACACGCACACACACACACACACACACAGTTTATTGTTAGTAAAGTATTTTGTAGTACAGAAGTAGTTAGTACAGTAAATTGTGGTATGGTATATTGTTAAATAATTATTGTATATTGCAGTGGTCCTCAACCTGTGGGTCGGGACCCCAAATTATTTGGGGGGGGGGGGGGGGGGTCCCCAGATGATTAACTTAATGTGAAACATTGTTTTCTCACTCAGCAGTGAACAAACCAACATAAAGTTTAAGTGTATAGAGGGTATCTGCACATTTCAAAGGGACAATTGAAGGACTTTTTAATACCTCTAAAATGATAAATCATGCATTGGTAAAATTGTGAAATATTAGAGACAGAAATTGTAAAAATAGCCGATCTACATGATCCCCAGTTAAAATATGATTATTTTGGGGGTCACGGCCTGAAAAGGTTGAGAACAACTGGTATATTGAGTGCAGTACATTATTTAAGGTTTCATTCCATTCTGACCATTAAAGGTCTCCCTTACCCTTTAAAGTCGCGGAGATCAATCTTCTCTCCTAGAAACTCCAGGAACTCTACAAAAGCGGGGCTTTCTTCGGTGTTGCCAAACACCTCCTCTTCTGTCGTCTGCAACGACAGAGAGACATTCATAAATACTGATGTGAGCGGCCGCGGCACAAATGGAAAAAAGAGACAAGGGGCTTTAGGGGATTTGCCTCTGCATCGGCGAAAGTGATTCGTTTAAGTACGCCGAAAAAACGTGTGAAATAATAATGACCCCTGTGCACACAAATAAAGCAATGAAGCAGATCTCCGCTGAGCAAAGCAAACGGAGCATATTTTTTTACGGTAAGATTTGCATAACACAGATTAGCTAGGTAAGGCAGCATCCTCAGCATCCATTAATCCATTTAGAATTATTGAATACTTTAACTATTGACAAAATAGCAGATACTGCGAGCTTGTAGATCTGCTATTTTTGAAAAATCGTGAAAATGTGTGCATAATGTTTCAATATATATTTTTCAAAGAAAGCTTTTGTAACTCAAATATTTGCTTCTGGGGGGTCCCTGGAACAACGTATTTTGAGATGGGGGTCCACGGCCAAATACCTGTAATTTTGGGGGTCCTTGACATAGAAAATTTTCAGATCTACTGATTCAGAGGAAGGATTTAGAAGTCGGGTCAAAGATCGGGTCAAAGCTATTCAAAGACTTGCACACATTTTCACGATTTTTCAAAAATAGCAGATATATAAGCTTGCAGCGCGGCACTTGGTGCCGCGTTGTGAGCTTGTATATCTGCTATTTTTCAATAGTTAAAGCATAAAATAATGGTTAAAAAATCTAACGAGACTCGGGCGCGTTCTCGGTCTTGAAGGCTTAACAGCCGCTGTCCCAATTGAACAAGGTGGATAAACATAGATTATGGTAATTTCAGGTCACAACGTGGCATTGTACCACAAGAGGCCCGGAGGTACAAGACTTGAAGGAGCTCACGGTGAGGTGAAAACGAAAGCGGAAATAGAAGTGTGTGTACATTATAATATCATTTGTGTTTGACCGCCTCGTTTATTTGTCCGTATTTGTATACATAATATATGTAGGGAGAAGGAACCGTTTTTGAAAGGCCTGTGTGTGTGTGTGTGTGTGTGTGTGTGTGTGTGTGTGTGTGTGTGTGTGTGTGTGTGTGTGTGTGTGCGTGCGTGCGTGCGTGCGTGCGTGCGTGCGTGCGTGCGTGTGTGAGAGAGATCACGAACTGGAGTGGCCACACATGTTCGTTCGCTGAGCAAAGGCCCCTCCCTCTGCTCTTTATCCCATTTAGGCCTAGAATTATTGAATGCTTTAGCTATTGAAAAATAGCAGATCTACAAGCTCACAGCGCGGCACCGAGTGCAGCGCAGTGAGCTTGTAGATCTGCTATTTTTCATTTTTTAGTCGTGAAAATGTCTGCAAATCTTTGAATATATGTATTTTCAAAGCGAACGTTTGTAACTAAAATTTTGCTTCTGGGTGGCCCATGGAACTAAATATTTTGAGATGGGGGTCCGTGGCCAAATAAATATCAGTTTCACATGAAAAAGTTTGAGAACCACTGACATACAGTAGTCTCTCAAGAACAGACTAAGGTGCTCTACAGACGGACAGCGGTTGCCGCCGGGGCTCCCGCTTGGATCTGCGAGGACCGCGCCGCGGTGATACACAAACACACTCGCTCTTTGAGTAAACGCTGCGCGGTATTTCACAAAGATGAACACAATCCATCTCTCACCGCCCGCGTACGCATGCACAAACGAGCACGCTCGCGGGGATTTTCACGGGACTGCGCCCGCTTGCCTCGCCGCCTCTAAACTTCGCTGCGCGGACGAAATAGCCGCCCGCCTCTCATTGAAAATGAATTACTAGCAGGCGGTGACCGCGTACCGTCTGGAATCCCCTTGACTGAGCTCCATTTAAGTGAAAAGGACCTTTTCTTTGACGATGGCTAGCCAGATTGCTGACATAGAAACATAGGTTTTTTCCCAAAAACCTTAGAAGGATTCAAAAGACACTTATAGAATCGGGACAAAATTCAAATTTTCACGATTTAAAAAAAAAATAGCAGATCTACAAGCTCGCAGCGCGGCACCGAGTGCCGCGCTGTGAGCTTGTATATCTGCTATTTTTCAATAGTTAAAGCATAAAATAATGATACACAATAATGTGTAACCCGTTCTGAACAGGTTATGCTGTTCCATTTTGTTTCAGATGCGCGGTGCTCTTCTCGACGTATAAAAGGTCTCGCATAAAGGTCTCGTATATAAAGGTCTTCACCTATAAAGGTCTTCCTGTATAAGGGTCTCTGTAAAGTGGAACCCAGAGGGTCCTCCATGCCCTTATGAGGCCTCCAGAGTCTAAATCCTTTAGGTTTGCTGTGATCAAGGACACAGGTTTTCCACACACATGGGTCTCCATTCCAAAGGCACGAGGACCCTCAACCACGCGTTCAACAGCCCTTCCTATTTAGCGCGCAGTAGACAATAGGGTGGTGATTATTATCATAGAAAGGGAACTGGACTCCGTTATTAGCGCTCAACATAATCCACTTTAGGACAGGGGTCTTCAACGTTTTGAGGCCAAGGACCCCTTAGCTGAGAGAGAGATGAAGCAGGGACCCCCACTAAATATTGTATAAAATTGTGTCGCAGATTATAAATGTTCATAGATTTCTTAGACAGCTTAGACTTGTATGACAACACTGCCATCATGCTGGAGTAACGTGTATTTTCAGACATTTAACCACTTGAACCGTCAAATACTTTGCACACGTCTTTGCCAAAAATAGCCGATCTACAAGCTTACAACGCCTCGCAGCGCGAGGCGTTGTAAGCTTGTGGATCTGCTATTTTTGGCTAATGTTCCACTCAGAATAGGGACACTAGGGTTCAAGTGGTTAATGTAAAAACATGATCCTATCACAAAAAGATTTGGTGGCCCCCCTGTAGTAACTCTGAGGACCCCCTAGGGGTCCTGGACCCCCTGTTGAAGACCCCTACTTTAGGAGATTGCAAACAAAGGCATGCGGTACATGCTCATTTGTTCACCTATCACAGAATAAACGGTTGACATTTCCGCGTCATGTTTCGACCTGTATTAAGCTCACCTGTCCAAACTTCTGGTAGATGACCCCGAATTTGAAATTGTTGCTTATCACATGTTCGTCAAAGGTCACGATAAGCCTCGAAGCCTGCGAAGAAAGAAAAATAGAAATGTCACGACAAATATGGAGTCAACAAACTGTGACCTGCTGTGAATGTGATTCTTGGCCTTTTAGTAAGTAAATCGTTTCTGAGCTGAAGCTTACTCTTGGATAGAGAACGGGGAAGAAACGATCCACGTTCACTTCTTCGCAGACGAGCTGGGAGGCGACAAGGAAAGGAACAAATCAAGAACATTTCTTACACAGACTGAAACTAGAAGGACCAACGCCACGTCAACCCTTTGTCAACGCTTTGTGAATGCCATGTTCACTTCCCTATTGTGCCAGTTTAACATTCTAAAATGTGCCTACATATGTGACCGAACACAGCTGAGGGCTAGTCATTGAATTTTTTTTCATTTTCATTTTTTGATATATGATAAAGATATATTATACACTGTAGCCAGTAAGTGCCAATATTCATGTTAGGACGCAGAGGGAACATTGATCCCATGCCAAAGCGCCAGCGCTCGCCCAGCAGTCGGTTGTCACCCAGGTTGTGAAGATTGACCCAACAGTTTTGTAGATATAGCTTATAGAGTTATGCCATGCAGAAATACTAGATCTGAGACATTCAGCCTTTTAGATAAAATGTAACCTGCAAAATGTGAGGTTTCTCTTCACATTAATTAAAAAAAAGTCGTATTTACATGCAGAGTTAAGCTCTGGCGTTTAAGTGAAATGTAGCCTAATATTTATGAAATGCTTTTGTGGCTTTATCACATTTTAGGAAAAAAAAAAGAAAAAAAGTAATTTCAGGGCTGGTCTAAAGCTGTGCTTTCCGAAATGACTGCCCCTCTGCTATGCTGGGACACATATGTTCGCAGCTTTGATTTGATTTTAACCAACATTTATCCTTTTCATTAAATATTTTGAGTTTGTTTTTTTGGTAGGGCATTCGACAAAAAGTGTATCCCTTTAACTTAATACGATGACTGACCAAAAGTGGTGCTGCGCATTGCTACCTTGTGGTCGCCACATTTGCTGATCCCCTTGTGATTCTATTTATATTTTGTAGCCACACCCAGCGGGTAAAACAGCGTGTTCTGTAAATGACACAAACCCTCACCTTGGCCATTTGAACCGCATTGGGGAATTCAGTCAGACAGGAGATGGGGATGACATCGTGGTACGTTTTCAACTTGGTCCTAGTGGAACGACAAAACAACCATCACGCTTTCAACGTTTAAATAATGCCAAGCAACATTTCCTGGCTGGGACCTGTTAAAGCTGCAATCCTTAGTTATTTGAACCAATCTCTAGTATGTTAATACAATTTATTACCCGGCTTGGTTGAATGCTTGATTCTGATTGATCAAGCTGAAATCAGCGGTGAATTATAGGAGAATAATGACCGCTGCGCTCTATAATGCACCGCTGCCTAATCAACGGCTCAGAACACCTGCTGCAGTCAGGCTGCGCTGGGTGGAAATTTAGTGCAGTTTCCAACATGTCAGCCATGTAAACACACAGCGTCATTTACAACTAAACGTTGCTCTCAAGAATGTTTTTCAAAACATTTGAGGCGAGAAATAGACGACGCAGTATCAGAAAATGGATTCTATTTGATAAGCACTTCCTTGTTTTCCAAGGCGACCGTGTTGCGCTGGGGGGGACGCCCAGCGCAACACTTGCGGAATACTTTCAGCCGTCTGTAAACAAGGAAATACTTTGTTTGGTTTTTAGTTTTGAGTCAAATTATTAATTTTATTTATTGGCCGGGTAATAAGTGCTATAACGTCTTGCTGCGCGCTGATTATGGGTTCATATGGACACTTCAGGCTGATAATCCCCTCTGCGCGTATCCATATGAACCCATCACCGCACAGCAAGACGTTAACGCATACATAACTAGTGGTGTCGGGTAGGACACCTACCGGTATACTGGTTGGTTGACAATGTGAATAAAGTTATTTGAAGCAGACAGCGCACAGGATTAGACACTAGATCCACAGCAGCCATCTTTATTGTAGTTCAGACATTAATGCATCAAACTCTCTCCATCAAGGGAGGGAGACACAAGGGACATTTTTACGTGTGTGTGTGTGTGTGTGTGTGTGTGTGTGTGTGTGTGTGTGTGTGTGTGTGTGTGTGTGTGTGTGTGTGTGTGTGTGTGTGTGTGTGTGTGCGTGCGTGCGTGCGTGTGGGGGGTGTGTGTGCGTGCGTGTGGGGGGTGTGTGTGTGTGTGCAGGGGCATCACAAGAGGGGGGAGTGTGGGACTGAGTTACTAGGACCCAAGGTGGAGGGGCCTTCGTTATTTTATACTTAAGCTATTGAAAAATAGCAGAGCTACAAGCTTGTAGATCTGCTGTTTTTGAAAAGTCGTGAAAATGGGTGCAAATCTTTGAATGTATTTTTTAAGCAAACATTTGTAACTAAAATGTTGCTTCTGGGGGGGGGGGTCCCTGGAACTAAGTATTTTGAGATGGGGTCCGTGGCCAAATACACATCGTTTTGGGGGTCCTTCACATGATAAGGTTTGAGCGCCACTGTCATAGAAACATAGGTTTTTTCAAAAAACCTTAGAAGGATTCAACGAGAAAAATAGCAGATCTACAAGCTCGCAACGCGGCACCGTGAGTGCCGTGCTGCGAGCTTGTATATCTGCTATTTTTCAATAGTTAAAGCACAAAATGTGAGCGAATCCTTGTACCCAGGGCCCAGAATTTGGTGCGACACCCCTGTGTGTGTGTGTGTGTGTGTGTGCGTGCGTGCGTGCGTGCGGGCGGGCGGGCGTGCGGGCGCGTGTGTGTGGGGGGGGGGTTAAGCGTTGAGCAGCATGTGACGTGTGGCGGTACCGTAGCAGTAGACGGAGGTGTTCCTGGTCACCAATCACGTCGTACTTCAGCGAGAACATCAGATGTCCCAGGACGCTGTCCACTGAGTAGTAATTAAAGTGCTCCTGGTGGTACAGAGCAAGGACATGATATCAGTACAACTCACGCGCGCACACACACACACACACACACACACACACACAATCACACACACACACACACACACACACACACACACACACACACACACACACACACACACACACACACACACACACACACACACACACACACACACACACACAGTAGTGCACTGTTTCCCAGTGGGTCGGGACGCATTTGTGGGTCACAGACCAATTGTTATAGGACACGACTCGAGTAAAAATCCCATTTTCTTTTCCTGCATATTTTTGTTCCTGCAATCCTAACCCTGACCTCAGTAAAACTATGCTTAAACCTAACCCTAATCCTAACCCTAACCTCAAAACTATGCTTAAACCTAACCCTAATCCTAACCCTAACCTCAGTAAAACTATGCTTAAACAAGTTAAACCTAACCCTAATCCTAACCCTAACCTCAGTAAAACTATGCTTAAACCTAACCTAACCCTAACCTCAGTAAAACTATGCCTAAACCTAACCCTAATCCTAACCCTAACCTCAGTAAAACTATGCCTAAACCTAACCCTAACCTCAGTAAAACTATGCTTAAACCTAACCATAATCCTAACCCTAAACTCAGTAAAACTATGCCTAAACCTAACCCTAATCCTAACCCTAACCTCAGTAAAACTATGCCTAAACCTAACCCTAACCTCAGTAAAACTATGCTTAAACCTAACCATAATCCTAACCCTAACCTCAGTCAAATTATTCCTAAAGAATTGCCCTCTCTGTGTAGAAATCCATGCCGTTATGCCACATCTCCGGTATTGCCTTTTTTTTTACGCTTAATTTTAGTGTGGTATCAAGTACCGAAAATAGCCGACCTAGGTCGGCTATTTTCAATATTTTCACCAAAAGTTCCTTTTAGAAATTTCAGCCCCTGCCACTCTAACATTCTCTGCGCGTCCCTGCTCTGCGGTGTGGGCAGGTGCTTTACCATATCTGTCTGATCTATCTTTCAGCTCCTTCCTGCTACCGTATATCCAGGTATCCGGACGAAAAAGAAAAAAAAATCTAAGAGTCATTTAGCCAATACTATGCAATGGCCAATTCACAGTGGGCTCGTCTCTGAAGTTTAGAGTTTAAACAGACATACTGTAGTTTTTTTTAACCCATTTAGAACGGGTACACATTATTGTGTATCATTATTTTATGCTTTAACTATTGAAAAATAGCAGATATACAAGCTCACAGCGCGGCTGTGAGCTTGTAGATCTGCTATTTTTGAAAAATCGGGAAAATTCGAATTTTGACCCGATTCTATACGTGTCTTTTGAATCCTTCTAAGATTTTTTTGAAAAACCTGTGTTTCTATGTCAGCAATCTGGCCAGCCATCGTCAAAGAAAGGGTCCTTTTCACTGTTCTTGAGAGACTACTATGTCAGTGGTTCTCAAACCTTTTCATGTGAAGGACCCTCAAACTGATATTTATTTGGCCACGGACCCCCATCTCAAAATATCTAGTTCCAGCCTAGGGACCACCCAGAAGCAAAATTTGAGTTACAAACGTTCGCTTTGAAAATACATATATTCAAAGATTTTCACGACTTTTTCAAAAATATACAAGCTCGCAGCGCGGCACTCGGTGCCGTGCGGTGAGCTTGTATTTCTGCAATTTTTCACTGGTTAAAGCATTCAATAATTCTAGGCCCAAATGTTAATCTTCACCAAGAACAAAAGTACTTCACGGCTCTTGCCTGCTGCTACTGTACCAGCAAGTCACCACTTTGCTCATTTTGATGCCGCAGTGAAAACAGGTGGCAAAGCACTAATTATGAATTATTATTCATTAGCCGCTGTGTTACTGCGAGGCTGCACTGTTCCCTGTCACTCTGCGGGGACTCAGTCCGTTGGAATTGATTTGCAAAACATTTACACTGTGTCGCTGAAAATAGCCAAACTACAAGCCTATGACCTACAAGCTGACCTGTGAGCTCCATGTTACTGCCGTTGCTACGGCGGCTGAATTTCCCCAAAAAGATCAATAGCTCATCTTATCTGGTGGTCATAGGACCACAATGGAAACAAGTGCCACAGACTTTTTATGTGTTATCCTGACTGTGCCTCGTGCCGTTTACATTTCTGTCTAATACAGTATTCAATCAATCAATCTTACAGTGTATTACTAGTAAAATGCCTCAGGGAGACACCGCTCCAATTCTTGGCCATCTGGCCAGTGATGTATATCGGACCAGTTACCCATGCATGATAGTCAACAATGTGATGTCAGAACATGCCACAGTATGGGCATTACCAGATAGCGCTTAACATTGATGACATCGGGACAGGGATATGATCTCCATATATGGGCATAAAAGGGACATAAAGCCAGAGCGTGAGGTCAGAGCGGCAAACCCATAGAACCACAGACAAACCTATAGAACCATAGATAAACCCATAGAACCACAGACAAACCTATAGAACCATAGACAAACCTATAGAACCACATACGAACCCATAGAACCACAGACAAACCTATAGAACCACAGTGTCAAGCGTGACGTACAGAGATAGATTTTTATAAATACAAAGCGAGTACCAGACCGAACACCTATTCTGGGGGAAAATTCACCAAAGATCTACAGGCTCACACAGTGACACGTTGTGATTGGCGATTTTGGGCAAAGAGATTTGGTGTAGATAGAGAAAAAAAAGAAAAAACGGTCCAAGTGCAGTTGTAACCCAGGTTACTGTACGCTTGACTAAGAATAGAGGGTTTAAAGGAATAGTTCACCCCCAAAATGACTTTTTTCCTATTGATTACTCATGCCATGGAGAGTAGAGTTCAATAATATTTTTTGGTTTTTGTCACATTCCTAAGACAAAAATTAGTAAATAGTAAATTTACTCCCATTGATTCCGGATGGTGACCCGTTTCGAAACGGGTCACCATCCGGAACGAATGGGGGCAAATTTATTGTTATCAAATTTTTGTCTTAGGAATGCGACAAAAAAAAAAAATATTATTGAACTCTACTCTCCATGGCATGAGTAATCAATAGAAAAAAAGTCATTTTGGGGGTGAACTACTCCTTTAAGTAGTTAAGCCAGTGGTTCTCAACCTGTGGGTCGGGACCCCCAGGGGCGTCCCCAAATTATTGTGTCAGGTCCCCAGATAATTAACTGTGTTGTTTTCTCTCTCAACAGTAAACAAACCAACATACCGTTTTAAGTGTATCTGCCCATTTCTGAAGTGACAATTTAAGGACCTTTTTAATACGTCTAAAATGACAGATTTAACATTGGCCAAATTGTCAAATATTAGAGGCAGAATTTGTGAAAATAGCTGATAGAACCGTGTTATACAAATTGTAATTCCTCAACTCTTAGTGCTAGTCAGGGTGGGGGTCCCCAGTTAAAATATGCTTATTTTGGGGGTTGTGGCCTGAAAAGGTTGAGAACCACTGGGTTAAGCCACGAGGTGTGTTGCAGACACAGACTGACCTTGCCCAGGAAGTGTTTGCGGTAGAGCTTGGCGGTGGGGTTGCTCTCCAGCTTGGTGCGGGTGCCGGGGGAGGGGGGGCGGAGGCGCTCGGGGTCCGTGGTGGCGTTGCCCAGCTCATGGTTCATCCCCTCGATCCAGTAGCCTCCGAACTGGGGCAGGAGGATGAGGGGAAACGGGGTGGTTCTGCCCAGCACCTGTTCCAGTAGAGAGAACATCCACAAGGTTGGCAGGAGAGCAACAACATTCCCAGTTATACTTAGTTGTATGCAGGCCCTGTCGCACTAGCCATAAATCATAACACGTGTTCGGTCGCTAATATTCAGACGTTACATCCCTACAGGCAACCCGTTCTCACCCCCTCTGCTTCACCCTCCCGACGCATTCCCAACTCGCTTTCTGCTTCACCCGTGCGACACTTTGGAACATCTACTGCGTCTACGGTCGGACAAGCACAGAGAGTTTTAGGACAAGAACGGAGAGTCTTAGTACGCATGCGCCGACATGTGTTTACTGGAATATTTTACACTCAAGGCCGTGACAGGGAATCGAACCCGGGTCTCTGGATTAGCGTCATCATGCTCTACCGACTGAGCTAACGAGACGACTGGGAAATTCCTTTTTTTTGTGCTTTTATCTTTGACAACGTGGATGAAAACGTAGTCCCTTCTTTTAGCCGTATTCGGACGCGGAAGCAGTCCCCTGGTCAAAATGTACTATTCTGTCCATAACGGCACATAATTCGGTAACGCCGCTGAGTCGGCTCATGCACCGTTCACACCGTTCGCCGCGGCGACTCGGTCGCTACCGCTCCCTCGGCGGCGTCTCTCGGCGTTCATCGGCGCCTGAGACGCCGCGGCTCTGTCGTTTATAGTGCCGTGAGCGGTAGCGACGGGTGGCTCGTAAACCGGTAAGCCCTTCAGAGCGGTATCGAATCCCGCTTCGGGAACTACTTTTTTTTTCTTTCTTCTTAGACCACCCAATGCGTCCAACCCTTGAAACAGTAGGCAATCCCAAAGCGTCTATCGTCCGACGCAGTACAGTACTTCACAACGCGTCGGTTGTATGACGCTTTAGGAGTGAGAATGTGTTGCTACAGGAGTTATAAGGGGGAGTCAGAGGGCTCTCGATGGTTGAGCTCCAACGTCCATATTCGGCTCAAAACATGTACAAATCAATAAGGTGCTCACCGCATCGTCAAAACAGCTTTCTATCTACCAATGAGCCCACTCGGCATGTTAGTCCATATGTTTCCAATAAATTAATGTTTACTCAAACTTCTCCGAGACTCGCGTTTCCTCGTCGGAATGCTTCCGCCTTCAGAACTACAGAACGTTGGAATACTTCCGCATACAAAAATGTCATGTCCTAGTATGAGCGAATAGCGACGGCGATCAGCGTCACGTGATATGTTCGGCCATTTTTACCCAAGAAGTTCAAGAACAAGGAAAGCGATGAGACTCTGAGAAGTTTGAGTAAACATTAATTTATTGGAAACATATGGACTAACACATGCCGACGGGTGGGCTCATCGGTAGATAGAAAGCTGTTTCGACGATGCGGTGAGCACCTTATTGATTTGTACATGCTTTGAGACGAATATGGACGTTGGAGCTCAACCATCAAGAGCCCTCTGACTCCCCTTTATAACTCCTGTAGAGACGTAACGTCTGAATATTAGCGACCTCTACAGGTGTTATGATTTATGGCTAAGGTGTCGCACCAAATTCTGGGCCCTGGGTGCTTTAACTATTGAAAAATAGCAGATCTACAAGCTCACAGCGCGGCACCGAGTGCCGCGCTGCGAGCTTGTAGATCTGCTATTTTTGAAAAATCTGCCCCCCCCCCCTTGTGATGCCCCTGCTCACAACCCGTCACAGCGTGCTGCATTGTGAGCGTGTAGATTTGCTATCATAACACTTGACAGATCCGAGTCATAAGGTGAGCAGAGCAGGGTGGCGTTTATGAAAGAGTTCAACAACAGATGAAAACGAGGGTGAAATCGAGGCAAACATTACTGATTGCACAGGTTCTACTCGTGCCATGTATTACTGAGATGAATAAGCTTACCTCATGAACACTAGGGTAAGGAATGTAGTCTTCTTCTGTCTGAGGAAGAAAGAAAGGGGGGAAAAAATCACTTGATTCATCAAAGCATTAAAGTGCCCACAAAGCCCTGTTATACATTAATGGAAGCTATTTTAGAATAATGACGGAATAATTGCACCGTGAAATGACCCGTGATTCAATTAGCAAGACATTAACTTAAGCCCAACATGTCCATTCCGTATCACAAGGAAATGCCAAGTCAGCGGACACGCTGGATGATAAAAGATACACAACCAGTTTTAAATCGCATTCCTCTGACATAAACGTACTGTATGACGTGTTTATGTT
This sequence comes from Nannobrachium achirus, assembly GCF_963921795.1. Taxonomy (NCBI): domain Eukaryota; kingdom Metazoa; phylum Chordata; class Actinopteri; order Myctophiformes; family Myctophidae; genus Nannobrachium; species Nannobrachium achirus. The sequence continues at coordinate 59,851,379 of NC_137818.1, forward strand.
GTATGTTAGATTGTCTTTAAAGAGACTGCAACACAAAAATATCTTCATATCATGTAAAGCAGGGTTCCCCAATTAGTTTTCCCCAAGGGCCGAATTATGTCTAGGGTACCAAGCCGAGGGCCACAACATTGCAGGGGGCGACGGAGGCGTTCCCGCTACTCCAGCGACAGTTTTCGTGTCGTTGTCGGGTGAAAATCTTGTATGTCCAAAACCGTTCTTTTTGAATTTATCATATTAAAAATGATTTAAACTAGTGAAAACAGCTGATCTACAAGCACACAACGCCTCGCACCGCGAGGCGTTGTGTGCTTGTAGATCTTGTAGATCTGCTGTTTTCACTACTTTTGTGCGACGGCCTTGTATGATTTGCAAAAGAACGTACACATTTGGAGATACGAGATTTTCACCCGACAACGACGATATACTAGTGTTGTTGCTGCTCTTATACCACCATTATTACTGGGGTTGGTGGGGGCCAGAACCCTGATGTAAAGTATGAACTTGAAGCTCTGCTAGCATCGTGTGTGTGCGTGCGTACGTGCGTGCGTGTGAGAGAGAGAGAAAAGAATCCTACTTTGAGAACGGGAGGGAATGTGCATCTCTGCTCATCCATCCTGTTGCCCTGGGAGAGAAGAAAGTAGAGAGATATGAAAGAACGAGAGAGAGAGAGAGAGAGAGAGAGAGAGAGAGAGAGAGAGAGAGAGAGAGAGAGAGAGCGCGTCGTCTCATTTCTATGCACCACCACAGCGTAAACCCGTCAGGTCTGCATTCCAAACCCACATGATGAACATAAATCTCCCCCGAATCGTTGGATTTGTACACTCAATTATTTATCAGCGTCGATTCATAACTAACGAGTTGTACTTATCAGAAAGGCACAGAGAGAGGAAAACGATTAGTCTGATTCATTGCTGTTAGAAAATGTCATCGGGATTATCGGCAGATAACAGAGCGGCGTCTTTGACGACGCAGGGAGCGTTAGGACGGACAGACACACAGACAGACAGACAGACAGACAGACAGACAGTTAAAGGATGTTAACCCATTTAGGCCTAGAATTATTGAATGCTTTAACCAGTGAAAAATAGCTGATATACAAGCTCGCAGCGCGGCACCGAGTGCCGCACTGCGAGCTTGTATATCTGCTAATTTTGAAAAAGTCGTGAAAATGTGTGCAAATCTTTGAATATATGTATTTTCAAAGCGAACGTTTCTAACTCAAATTTTGCTTCTGGGTGGTCCCTGGAACTAAATATTTTGAAATGCGGGTCCGTGGCCAAATAAATATAATTTTGGGGGTCCTTCACATGAAAAGGCTTGAGAACCAATGACATAGTAGTCTCTCAAGAACAGACTAACTGAGCTCCAGTTAAGTGAAAAGGACCTTTTCTTTGACGATGGCTGGCCAGATTACTGACATAGAAACATAGGTTTTTTTTTTTTTAAAACCTTAGAAGGATTCAAAAGACACTTATAGAATCGGGTCAAATTCAAATTTTCAAGATTTTTCAAAAATAGCAGATCTACAAGCTCGCAGCGCGGCACTGAGCTTGTATATCTGCTATTTTTCAATAGTTAAAGCATAAAATAATGATACACAATAATGTGTACCCGTTCTGAATGGGTTTTAAAGGATGTTAATGAGTAGTCAGTGTGAAACTGAATTAACGAAACCCTGGAGATTTTGGCATTCAAGAAGAATGTGGTGCAGAAGCGGCAGCGTCCCTGAATACTCGAATACTCGTAGGTTCTGTGTGTGCGCGTGCATGCGTTTTCTCACGGTTTGTGTGTGTGTGTGTGTGTGTGTGTGTGTGTGTGTGTGTGTGTGTGTGTGTGTGTGTGTGTGTGTGTGTGTGTGTGTGTGTGTGTGTGTGTGTGTGTGTGTGTGTGTGTGTGTGTGTGTGTGTGTGTGCGTGCGCATGTGCGCGTGTGCTGTATATCATCGTTGTCGGGCGAAAACCTTGTATGTCCAAAACTGTTCGTTTTGCATTTATCATTTTAAAAAATGATTCAAACTAGTGAAAACAGACGATCTACAAGCACACAACGCCTCGCGGTGCGAGGCGTTGTGTGCTTGTAGATCGACTGTTTTCACTACTTTTGCGCGATGGCCTTGTATGATGAAGCAGGGCTTTGCTTTGCAAAAGAACGTACACATTTGAAACTTGGAGATACGAGGTTTCAGCCCAACAACGACGATATGCATCTGTGTGGAGAGTGATAAATTGAGAGAAAACGTGAGGGTTACATACTGTGAACAAAATGCAATCTGAAATAGTGAAATCGTGTAAAAGCAGGAACGGGCACGGCTCATTGCAACCTCCTGAATTAACCGTTCGAAGTCAATACATTTTGAGGGCATTAACAGCTGTGCCACTGTATAGTACAGGACAAGAGAAACCCTAATTGAGTAGGCCTACCTGAGAGGAATAACAGTCTAAATCCATATATATATATATTTTTTTTTATATATATATCTTTTGATTTACCAGACTGTAAAAACTTCTAGTTTGTGGTTTACAGTCTGGTAAATCAAAACAATATCTATATTCAAAAGATTTAAATATATGGACTTTTTTTCGTCTCAGGTACTCAATTGATTATGCAAGTTTTCCATGACCAAACATTTCATGAATGGAGATGGAAACGCAGCAAGGGGCTGGATTCAAACGTAACAGATAAGCGCGGTATCTCAGATATGATCGAATTCTCTGCATATAGGGCTCCTCCACACATCCGCAACTACAGATGTGCGAAGGATCACTAATCGCTATGCCACCGACAGACATACATGTGTGCGTGCATCTGTGTGGAGACTGGAGAGAGAGAGATGGTTGCATTGCTATTAGTCAGGGAAAATGTATAAAAACCTGGGAATAAATTCCTTACCAAACGCTTTCTTCACCAATGTGTTCATAAAGGTGTCTGGTAACATATCTAACAAAGATTGAAATTCAACATCCCTAGCAAAATGTTTGACAGATAAAAAATGACTATAAGTGGAATGTGAGGGGTCTATCTAGGTGTTTTTAATTATTCTGAATCCATTGCAAGCATTTGTTTTGCACGGAAAACATTCATTGGGCTAAAAACAGCCCATAACAATTATGGTTTAGTGATGAGTCATCACTTTTCACAGTGGTATGGGGGTCCATTTGTAGCCCAAGGAATGTTTTTCGTGCAAAACAAATGCTTGCAATGGATTCAGAATAATTAAAAACACCTAGTTAGACCCCTCACATTCCACTTAAAGCATATTTTTGGGAGTATTTTTTTTCCCTTTTAGTACAGTGTATCACTGTACTATAAGGGAATATAGTAAGTGAATGAGACCCAGAATTACCCTAGCCGATTTTCCTAGGGATGTTGAATTTCAATCTTTGTTAGATATGTTACTAGACACCTTTACGAACACATTGGTGAAGAAATTGTTTGGTAAGGAATTTATTCCCAGATTTGACAGGTATTCTGATAATTTTCCCTGACTATATTGAAGGACCGTGTCTTGCTCTCTCCTCGCGTCGCTGATGCTGAACAATCATTGCAAATGGCAAATTTCTCGTCGACTTTCAGAGTCTTTGAATTCATTTCACACTACAGACATTGTCTCCTGTTTACAGGACAGATATTTTTAAAAAGGGCCTTTTGGTGAAATTATTGAAAATAGCAGACCTCCAAGCTCACAACGCGTCGCAGCGCGACGCGTTGTGAGCTTGGAGGTCGGCTATTTTCAATGCTTGATACCACACTGAAGTAAGCATAATCAAGTCAATACTGGAGATGTGGCATAGTGCATGGATTTCTACAGAGAGAGGGCAATTCTTTCAACATAGTCTCTTGAATGCTGCCTTCAGGTATGGCATGGAAAGAGGGCATTGCCATTTCTTTCACCATAGTAAAAACTACATTCATGGTCTGGAGAGGGCACCTTTTTACATATGTATAAAAGGGCAGGGGCTCAAGCCCCCTTTGATGTCTATGTGTGCAACTTATTTCCATGACTTTTCCAAACCTTTTCAGGTCTGGAAAAGTAAAAAAAAAAAAAAGAAAAAAAGAATAATAACTTTTCCACACTTTCCATGATTGACTAAACCCTGAAGATCATTATTCATCAACAGGGTCTCAGTGGAAGCAATTGAGCTAATATTTGCTGTCTTGCATGCACATAATTAATATAAAATAAAACATGTTTCTCTTTCATCAATATTGACTGCTTTCAATATGTGACTTGAATGTGATTATGTACTTCTGTATGTACTGTAACACCCAGAAAGAGAAATAAAAATAAAACACATCTTTGTTTAAAATAGATGATACTGTAAGCTGTATCAGAAACTGTCTGAGGCAGTGTTGTGTTGTGTAGTGTGTGTTTGTCAAAAGGCGGACAGGTTAGTCAAGAGGCTGGTTTGGCGAGAAACTGAGCCATGTTAAGAATAAGAGAATCGCAAAACGCATATCGCCTTACCTGCATCTTCTCAATCATTGCAAATAAATCTGGTGTCTAGAAAGAGAGGAGAGCGAGATGAGGTGGCCATTAACACTTGTTGAGTTGGTGTGTTTGTGTTCAGGGGCGTCACAAGGGGGGGGGGGGGGGGGAGTGGGACTGAGTTACTAGGGCCCAAGGTGGAGGGGCCTTAATTATTTTATACTTTAGCTATTGAAAAACAGCAGATCTACAAGCTACGAGCTTGTAGATCTGCCCTACGAGCTTGTAGATCTGCTATTTTTGAAAAGTTGTGAAAATGTGTGCAAATCTTGAATATATGTATTTTTTTAAGCAAACATTTGTGACTAGAATTTCATGGGTTTTTCAAAAAACCTTAGAAGGATTTGAAATGTTCAAAGACTGCACAAATTTTCAAGATTTTTCAAGAATAGCAGATCTACAAGCTCGCAGCGCGGCACTCGCGCTGTGAGCTTGTATAGCTGCTATTTTTCAATAGTTAAAGCACAAAATGTGAGTGAATCCTTGTACCCAGGGCCCAGAATTTGGTGTTGACACCCCTGTTTGTGTTGATTGCTTCTGCAGTCTCAGGGAATCAGAGGTGTGATCTCACTTTTTACCCAGGCTTTGTGGAACACCATGAATCAATTACTTCTTTTTTTTTTTTTTTACTCCATCACAACCCAACTGTTGTTGGGAAATTCAGTTTGACTAAAGTCGTGTGTCGGAATCTGAAGCAGTTTCAATTCCGTTATCTTCACATCATTATCATCACCAAACCACTATTACAGTCTCCTAAAAGAAAGCTTCTAAAGCAATATTTTAACTTCACAACACATGACACATGAAAATTTGGGGACATTCTTTAGAACTTTCCTATGGCATGCTCAAAAAAGGGACGCCAGGTTGAAAGTGCTGACTAGGCGATGACTAGATGACTCGATGATAGGTGACACAGGTGACTAGGTGATAGCTGACTAGGTGACGTGGTAAATTGCTTTTCTACCACTTCTACCATATAAATGAAAGAAAACACAGTTGTAACTTGCAAGGTTATTTAGTTACAATCAACTGCAACACAACAGTGGGTGGGGTCCATGAGCCAACTCAAGGTTGTTGACTGATTTACCACTGTTTTAAGCCAATCAGAATCCAGTATCTGAACATGTGACCACAAAAAGTGGTAGAATAGGTGATAAGTGATAGGTGACTAGGTGACTAGGTGCCGGACAATATGTAGAGATAAAAAAAAAAGTTGCTGTCACATAAAGATATGGTGCCAAGATCCCCTGTTGAGTTCAACACAAATCAACACCAGTTCATCGGGATGGAGGGGAAAGCGAAGGGACACGGCAAATGGTTTCACAAACTTATCACGAACACACAGTAACGAGCAACGACATTAATGCGATTCATGTAAAGCAACGTTTCACCTGACTCAGAGTCTGTATGATATCTCTATCCCCCCCTCCCCCACTGGCTCTCTCCAGGGACGTGCTGGCCATTGGGAAAAGCGGGACAACTCCCAAACGGCCGGTTCATTCCCGGCCGGTCCAGGCCAGCCATTAGGAAAAATTTAAAAATAAAATGTCAGCCTTCGTTCCATTTTGGGGGCTGGGTGGCCAACAAAGTAAATTCGTCACTGTCGGGCAGAAACCTTGTATTTCCAAGTTTCAAATTTGTAGATTTCTTCGCAAAGCAAAGCCCTGCTTCATCATACAAGGCCGTCGCACAAAAGTAGTGAAAACAGCAGATCTACAAGCACACAACGCCTCGCGGTGCGAGGCGTTGTGTGCTTGTAGATCGGCTGTTTTCACTAGTTTAAATCATTTTCAAAATGATAAATACAAAACAAACGGTTTTGGACATGCAAGGTTTCCACCCGACAACGACTAAATATAACTCATTGGCCCACTGGCTTTGTCACTTGTCGTGATCTGAAATGGCAAATCTTTGAGTAGCAGCAGTGCTATAGAGAGAGATCTCTCTCTCTATAGCACGCAATGAGGGCCTCCTGGCCTCTACAACTCTTTTTCCCGGGCTGAATCAGGGGCCCAGCACGTCGCTGGCTCTCTCTCTCTCCCCGTGCCGTTTCATGTCATGTGCGAGAGCAACCAGACTCATGCCGTGGCTAAAACGTGCCAGCTAGCTCCTATCCGCTGTAGCTCTGTGGCAAGTCAGCCGCAGAGATTTGTTTACACACTCGGAAAGATTATGCTGCTAATTTGCATGCTGAAAAGGTTGACGTTCAGCAGCCGATTTCGCTGGCTAGTAATCAGTAGCAGAGAAGTGGGCGAGAAAAAAAAGAAGGCCATGTCGTCGTTGTCGGGTGAAAACCTTGTAGTGTCCAAAACCGTTCGTTTTGCATTTATCATTTTTGAAATGATTTAAACTAGTGAAAACAGCTGATCTACAAGCACACAACGCCTCGCGGTGCGAGGCGTTGTGTGCTTGTAGATCTGCAACGCCTTGTGGTGCGAGGCGTTGTGTGCTTGTAGATCTGCTGTTTTCACTACTTTTGTGCGACACGGTGTTGTTTTTGACAGCAAATTTTGATTTAGTTTTAGTCATAGTCTTTTGAATAAAATGTAATGTAGTTTTATTCATAATTTAGTCACCTGAAAAGTTTTAGTTTTAGTCAAATATTTGTTGACTAAATATCATAAGGTTTTAGGCGACTAAATCTACAGTTGATTTAGTCAACTAAAATGTATTTTTGCAGGCCTTGATGGCATCATAATGACTGATTTTACACAGCGCGACGCGTTGTGAGCTTGTAGATCTGCTATTTTCTGCATGCAACAACCAAAAATAAAATGACTCTCTTCTCCACTAGTCCCTACCCAACATTTTAGTCTAGTTTTTATTTTGTTGATGAAATTGTCAATAGTCTTAGTTTTAGTCATCACAGCTTAGTTTTTATTTCATTTTATTCAGTTTTCGTCAGTGAAAAAAACGCAGTCGACAAACATTTTTCGTCATAGTTTTAGTCGACAAAATCAACACTGGTGCGACAGCCTTGTGTGATGAAGCAGGGCTTTACTTTGCGAAAGAACGTACACGTCTGAAACTTGGAGATACGAGGTTTGCACCCGACAACGACGATATGGAAGGAACTACCGCATGGGAACGTCGAGTCTGAAGTGGCTGCGGCGTGCTCAGACTGAAAGGAACTTTCAGGCACGGCTGACGCAGTCCAACAGTTCTGTGTACAGAGCAATATTGTCTTAGCCTTCGGTGTGGTTATGAGTAAAGTCCTCCGCCATGTGCAAACAACAGTCTGTTTCAAACCCTAAAGGCAAACACAGCCACTGAGCTGGCTGCGCTCTCGACAACACGGGGCCAACAGAGAGTAGAAACGGAACCAGAAGCAACAAAGCTTAAAGTCACATGGCGTGAAACCCAGAAGCTGTTTCTAACCGCTAAACTGTGTCATGAGATCCGTGGCCAGACACAGTTTGAATTCATAAAATGTTAACGCTCAAACCGTATCAAAGCGACCACAGAATTAAAGACCGTATACGGTATGTCACATTGTCGGGTCCTTAGCTCTTAAGATGTCTGGCGGTTGATCAGCCAGTCAGTCTGGCAGTGTTGGAGAAATGTTTTACTTATCAAAAGTATCAATACAACAATGTAGAAATACCCCGATACAAGTAAAAAGTCCAAAATTCGAAATGTACACGAGTAAAAGTACAAAAGCATTGGCGTCAAAATGTACTTAAGGTACCAAAAGTAAAAGTAGAAAATGTTTGAAAATAGCAGATCTACAAGCTCACAAATAAATGTAGTGGAGTAAAAGTACAATATTTGGATCCGAGATTTAGTGGAATAGAAGTAAAGGTGCTAAAACTGGAAATACTCAAGTAAAGTACAAAATTGTAGTTTTTTTTTAGGTTGTACAGTACAAAATTGTACAGTACCAAAGTAAATGTACTTAGTTAATTTACACCACTGCAGTCTGGCAATAAGTCTATCAAAACAATAACACCGTTTGTTACTAGAGACCATATCCTTCGGTCCAAGCGTTCACTGCTATCACACGAGATATATCAAACGTTAATGAATGGATTGCCATGAAACTTGCCGAGAGCATTTTCATGATCCATGGAGGATGAAAACCTTTTCATGCAGAACAAGGGACACTTATGCACCATGAATAAAGTTATCATACTGTAGCCTACGGACGGATGAGGCCATGCTGCTCTCAGCTAGATGAAACAGTGTATCCTTTAATTTATACTGTAAATGGTACAGTAGTAGGATATTGTCGTTGTCGCGTGGAAACCTTGTACGTCCAAAACCGTTAATTTTGCATTTATCATTTAAAAAATGATTTAAACTAGTGAAAACAGCCGATCTACAAGCACACAACGCCTCGCACCGCGAGGCGTTGTGTGCTTGTAGATCTGCTGTTTTCACTACTTTTGTGCGACGGCCTCGTGTGATGAAGCAGGGCTTTGCTTTGCGAAAGAACGTACAAATTTGAAACTTGGAGATACGAGGTTTCTGCCCGACAGTGACGATATACAATAAGTAGAACTACAGATATTCCCCCAATCAGACTTATTCGCATAAATAACAGCACAGCATCCAATACACTCCAACCTCAATTTGAAGAGCCAGCCTGAGTTTTCATGGCGCCTGCTTAGCATGATTCCAACTAATTCATGGGTTGCATTTGTAGTCCTACACCAGCCATGTTGAGGACCAACACAGGTGTCCTCCTGAACATTATAGTTCTATGCCATTCTGAGTTCCCAGAGGTTTTAGTTCTATGCCAATCAGACACATTGAAAAACCTGTGTTGGTCCTCAATATGGCTGTTTAGAACTACAAATGCAACCCTTTGAATACTCTGCTGCTATACTTACATGCCTGATCTTTCTCCGATACTCCCTTGGATAACGGCACTGGATGAGATGACTTTGAGCCATTTTTTAGCTGGAACGTAGTCAACGTACTCTCCCCCCCAAAAAAAAAAAAAAATACATATAAATTAAAGAATTACTAAAACAAACGTGCCCTCAGGAGAAAGACTCAGATCGAGTGAGCAGAGCAGCTCCGGGTGTCCTGTACGAGGCCGCCACAGCGAACGCTGTGTCTGTGTCCAGCTCTGGACGGACGGACGGACGGACGCGCTCCACCATCACAACTGCATCCCCTGTCAGTCGCTGCAGTGTCCATGACTGACAGGAGGGTCAGATCAAACACCACGGAGGTCCCTGTGTGCTGCTTGTTTGTTCTGTGATTATCTGTGAGGTAAGCGGGCATGCGCGCGTCTCGGGTTACATTGCATACGAGAAGAACATAATATGGGCAGGTGCTGTGCTGTAGAGAATATATACATTGAAGAACATGACCGGTGCTGCTACACGACTTGCTTTAGTGCAGTGGTTCTCAACCTTTTCAGGCCACGATCCAGTGGCGTCAGTTCAGAAAAAGCTAAGGTATGGCAACATGACTGGTGTCTTACCAGTCATGTTGCCATACCTTAAGAAGTACATTCTATTTCCCCCCGTTTCTACGGTTTCTTGGTCTGGATATGGCAGCCTGGAATGGTTGTTCAAGTGCAGCTAAACTTGGCATGTTAAACGTGAGACAATACCTTGTTAAAGAGACCATTTTGTTAAATTGTGTAGTTATTTTACTGTAATTTAACAACACAATACAGACAGACAAAGAGACATTCATGGATTTATATTTAAAGGTAACTTTTATTTCCCCCCCTGGACCCAGGGTATGGCAGCTGCATACCCCTGCCATACCCAATTGACGCCCCTGCCACGATCCCCCCAAAATAATCATATTTGAACTGGGAACCCCCCACCCTGACGAGCACTTGGAATAAGTTGAGGCGTTTCGTGTTTTGTTCCACAGATAAATATCGTGAAAATAGACGATCTATAAGCTCATAACGCCTCGCCTTTGCGAGGCCGCCTCAAATTATCACTTCAGCTGTCATCTGGGGACCCCTGCAAAATCATGTGGGGACCCCCCTGGGGGTCCCGACCCACAGGTAGATCTACGCAAGCTCGCTCCTTGTGAGCCCATGTGAATGGGCTATTGTTCACCCCCAGAATAGGGACGCTAAGGTTCATGTGGTTAAAATAAACGCTAACCTGTTCACAGTGATTTGTGAAAGGGATATAGACACTCTTGGTCTGGCTAGGTTTCATCACGTGTATACAGATATATCTGGATGTGTGGTACTAGGGATGTCCCGATACCACTTTTTTGCTGACCGAGTACAAGTACAAGTACTTCATTTTGAGTACTCGCCGATACCGAGTACCGATACGAGTACAATTAATAATACAAAATGTCTTTAAATTACGTTTTTTTTTTATCAGATGTTCCTCACTTTCTGGCTGTATATAACACATTAAATTGCATTGCTTTCCCAGAACATGGCACAACTGCCACACATTTCACATTTTCAGGTTTAGCCCATGGAAATTCCTGTAGTGTGCATGATCTTCTAGATCTGCTATGCTCAAACATTTTGTATTTTTACTTTTGATACTTTAAGAGAGAGAACATGGCACAACTGCCACACATTTCACTTTTTTTTCAGGTTTAGCCCATGGAAATTCCTGTACTGTGCATGATCTTCTAGATCTGCTATGCTCAAACATTTTGTATTTTTACTTTTGATACTTTAAGAGAGAGAGAGAAAGGCGAAGTGGCGGAACACACAGGGTACTCGGGCGCTTTGTGAGCAGTATCGGACGAGTACCGATACCGCAAAATAGGCCGGTATCGGGGCGAGTACCGATACCACGAGTACCGATACCGCATCCCTATGTGGTACCCTATACAGTATTTGTCAGATCTATTGTATTGTTCTCCGGTTGACAGACTGGTTTGCACGTTAAACCCCCTTAATCATACTTAAACTATTTGTACATAATCATTATTCATACAGTACATATCACTTTTTTTTTTCTCCAATTTTGTTTACTTAATGTTGTCCTTTCCTTTATCTTGTCCCCTTTTTATTTGTTTTGTTGTTATGTTTTTGAGGGAACCTGGGAGGGCAGGGCATATGTGGTGTTGTTGTCTTTATACTTGAAAAATCATATAAATAAAGTGATATGAATAAAAAAAACGCTGACCTGATTAAGAGCCACTGAGCTCGAAAAAACATTGTCCACTAAACAAGTGTTGGAGCAGTGATGTGTGCAGGTTATTCGTCTCTTATCGCACACTTGAATTGCCCTCGTCGGAGGCTCTACAATACTCTCTCTGTGTCTCTCTAACCGGCTTTGGGGAAAGCAGGGGCGTCACACCAAATTCTGGGCCCTGGGTACAAGGATTCACTGCGGGCCCCCCATGAAAGTTAACTAGTGAAAAATGGCACCGAGTGCCGCGCTGCGAGCTTGTATATCTGCTATTTTTGAAAAATCGTGAAAATGTGTGCAAGAAACCTACGTTTCCATGTCAGTGGTGCTCAAACTTTTTCATGTCAAGGACCCCCAAGATGACATGTATTTGGCCACGGACCCCCATCTCAAAATATGTTGTTCCAGGGATCCCCCCCAGAAGCAAAATCTGAGTTACAAATGTTTGCTTAAAAAAGATTTTCACGACTTTTCAAAAATAGCTAAAGTTACTAAGGCCCCTCCATCTTGGGCCCTAGTAACTCAGTCCCACTCCCCCACCCCCCCCCCCCCCCCCCACCCCCTCCCCCTTGTGACGCCCCTGGGGGAAAGTCTGGGAACAGCAATACAACACTCTCTCTTTCTCTCTCTCGACATGTACAGTATAGCTGTCGGTGTGTCTGTCTCTCTCTTTCTCCCTCCGTCTGCCTCTCTGCCTTCCTCACTCCCTCTCCCGCTCTGTCCGTCTGCTTCTCTTCCACAGACATGCCACACTGCACTTATAAAGTAACACAATGGCAGATAGAACAGAACAGATGTACTGTACTGTATAAAAGACACTGACGGAGAGGGAGAGAGGCAGACAGACAGAGAGGCAGACACGGACAGAAAGAGAGAGAGAGAAAGAGGCAGTAAATGTACTTAGTTACTTTACACCACGGCAGTCTGGCAATAAGTCTATCAAAACAATGACACTGTTTGTTACTAGAGACCACAGGGGCGTCAATTGGGTATGGCAGGGGTATGCAGCTGGGTCCAGGGGGGAAAATAAAAGTTATAAATACATATAAATCCATGAATGTCTCTTTGTCTATCTGTGCTGGTTATTATGTTGTTAAATTACAGTAAAATAACTACAAATGCAAAATTTAACAACATGGTCACTTTAACGAGGTATTATAATTATATTCTCCACACTTGTATTCTCCCCATCTTGACAGAATGTTACATTCCCAGGTTCCGCAGGTCAGCTGCACAGGTGCAATGCATGATTGTTAATTGTGGCACGTTTACTAACATGCCAAGTTTAGCTGCACTTGAACAACCGTTCCAGGCTGCCATATCCAGCCCAAGAAACCGTAGAAACCTGTGTAAAAAACTGACAAAACTTGTTTTTTTCAGACGTTGTCAAAATAGCCGATCTACATGCTCACAACGCCTCGCAGCGCGAGGCGTTGTGAGCATGTAGATCTGCTATTTTCACAATAGAACCGTGTTATACGAAATGTAATGCCTCTTTTCCATGAGGACTCCCATCTTTGCCATACCCTAGCTTTTGCTGAACTGACGCCACTGAGAGACCATATCCTTCGGTCCAAATGTTCACTGCTATCACACGAGATATATCATCAAACGTTAATGAATGGATTACCATGAAACTTGCCGAAAAGGGTTCATGCAGAACAAGGGACACTTATACTGTACACCATCAATAAAGTTATCATACTGTAGCCTACGGACGGATGAGGACATGCTGCTCTCAGCTAGATGAAACAGTGTATCCTTTAATTTATACCGTAAATGGTACAGTAGTAGGATGTCGTCGTTGTCGCGTGGAAACCTTGTACGTCCAAAACCGTTCGTTTCGCATTCATCATTTTAAAAATGATTTAAACTAGTGAAAACAGCCGATCTACAAGCACACAACGCCTCGCGGTGCGAGGCGTTGTGTGCTTGTAGATCGGCTGTTTTCACTACTTTTGTGCGACGGCCTTGTGTGATGAAGCAGGGCTTTACTTTGCGAAAGAACGTACACATTTGGAACTTGGATATACGAGGTTTCTGCCCGACAACGGCGATATTGTCCCCCAAACAGATTTATTCGTATAAATAATAGCACAGCGAGAAAGAGAGAGGGAGAAAGAGGCAGAAAATAGGAGGTGAGAGACTGATACAAATTTTGTGGAGAGAAGCAGTAGTTCTTCTAGAAAGAAAGCCATCTCAAACTGTGAAAGTGGACAGAACGAAGGTGGGGGGGATGCAGTGAATGTCCTCATTAAAACCCATTTAGGCCTAGAATTATTGAATGCTTTGACCAGTGAAAAATAGCAGATATACAAGCTCACAGCGCGGCACCGAGTGCCGCGCTGCGAGCTTGTAGATCTGCTATTTTTGGAAAAGTTGTGAAAATGTGTGCAAATCTTTGAATATATGTATTTTCAAAGCGAACGTTTGTAACTCAAATTTTGCTTCTGGGGGGTCCCTGGAACTAGATATTTTGAGATGCGCGTCCGTGGCCAAATAAATATCATTTTGGGGGTCCTTCACATGAAAAGGTTTGAGAACCACTGACATAGTCGTCTCTCAAGAACAGACTAACTGAGCTCCAGTTAAGTGAAAAGGACCTTTTCTTTGACGATGGCTATAGCCAGATTGCTGACATAGAAACATAGTTTTTTTTCAAAAAATCTTAGAAGGATTCAAAAGACACTTATAGAATCGGGTAAAAATTCTAATTTTCACGATTTTCTAAAATAGCAGATCTACAAGCTCGCGGCGCGGCACTCGGTGCCGCGCTGTGAGCTTGTATATCTGCTATTTTTCAACAGTTTAAGCATAAAATAATGATATAAGAGTACCCGGTCTAAATGGGTTAAAACCAGGAGGGTTTGCCATCAGCTAAAGAAGCACAATAACTGAGCATTGTGAGCAATATAACTAATCTCTCCTCCACACACGCCCACACAGTCTGAAAACTTAAGATCGGCTCAGGTCAAGTGCTATAAAATGTTTTACTGCTGACAGATGGTATATTGTTCATTATACGCTGTCGCTGCTGATAGACTGTACCTATAGCCTATTATCCGTCAACTGTACATATTAAATTATCGGTGTGTAGGCTGGTTTGGACTAGAGTGCACACAATCATAATAGCCTCATATCCATATCCTGTCAATAGACTGCACGTACCGTATATCTTCATTGACAAAATATGTACTATAGGTTCATATCACTGGTGTTATGAACCTACAGTACTGCCAGTGGCGTCAGTTCAGAAAAAAGCTAAGGTATGGCAACATGACTGTTGTCTAGACACCAGTCATGTTGCCATACCTTAGCAACAGGCATGATACATTTATTTTAAGAAGTACGTTCTATTTTTTCCCCCGTTTCTACGGTTTGTTCAAGTGCAGCTCAACTTGGCATAAAATAGTATAAATTAACAATAATGCATTGCACCTGTGCAGCTGACCTGCAGAACCTGGGAATATATACCATTTTGTCAAGATGGGGAGAATACAAGTGTGGAGAATATAATTATAATACCTTGTTAAAGTCACCATTTTCTTAAATTTTGCATTTGTAGTTATTTGAATGTAATTTAACAACATAACCAGCACAGATAGACAAAGAGACATTCATGGATTTATATTTAAAAGTAACTTTTATTCTCCCCCCTGGACCCAGGGTATGGCAGCTGCATACCCCTGCCATACCCAATTGACGCCCCTGAGTACTGCTGCTGCTGCTAGGGTTGGGATATGACTTCAAGTCAATATTTCACCATTATTTCAAACTTTTAATTACAATGAACGATTTATTTGTAAACAGTGAAAATAGCAGATCTACAAGCTCTAAGACAGCTATTTTTGTATGACACCATTGCACAACGAAGTATAACACAGGGTTAAGTGTTTAATAGTCTCGCGTGGCCAGACTGTTTCGGCAAATGCTCCCGGCATACAGTCTGGCAAACGGAAGAAGAAACGATGAGTGCGAGATAAAGCGGATGTGACGCAACCGCTCCCTTGGTGCAGTAACAATAACATGTCCTACTGGAAGCGTTATGTCTCCTTTCAACATTTCTGGGGGCTTTATTTCGTCTTTCTCTGGTGTTATTGGTGTCACCTCCATGATTTTCAAACGTTTTCTTAAACTATACACTCATAACAATAATAGGCCGCTCGAATGACTTTGTCTGAGCTATTGTGTTTCTGTTATGTTTCCAATGGGACTACAGTTCAGTGCAGCAGTGGCTACTTCCTATACTCGCCGTTTGGGAGCTGCCATTCCAGACTCTATATAGCATTCGGAGATTGTGGAATAGTTGTCTGGCTACGCAAGACTAAGTGTTTAATTATCAGACTATTCGATTTACTCCTGTCGGTTGTTGGTTCTAAACGTGGGTTTGGGATCTACTGCATTTACACATATTGATATGTATTCTGACTTAGTGATCACGGAACCAATCCTGTTGGGGTTAACTGCAGATTGACCTGGTTTAATGAGTGATTAAAATGATACATCCTCTAATCCTTCAATGCTCTTTCTGTTCACCGACTCAATCCATCTGCGCCGGTTCACCTCATCCATTTGCTCTTCCATCTCCCAATCAAAGTATAGTCATTCACGAATACCAGTTAAAGTTCAAATATTGGTTGGGCTTAACTTGGGTGTTGTGGACAGGCTCTTGCGGTAGTAATATAAATGTTTGCTTAGTCCCGATGACTAATCTACTGCATACATGCTACTGGCTGCATATCAATTTATAAAACCTAAGCAGCAGCTTGAACATACAGTAGCTTCAGCTACTGGGATTTGGAGTGAGGATCGCTGAATTAATGATGCTGGGTCTCTTACCAGAATAACAATCATGTCAGTCTCTGGGATGTGTTAGCCATGAACATTTTCCTTTTTGACTGGGCAATGTGTTTGGATGCCATCCAAAGATCTACACCACCAACCAACCGGGCAGTGGTGGAAAAAGTACTCAAATATTTTACTTAAGTAAAAGTATCAATACTGCAATATAGAAATACTCTGTTAGGGTGCCCACACACCAAAATACCTAGAGTGAAATCCGCCAATGCATTTCAATATCTTGGAGCGTTTTTTTTTGCCAGTGGAGGATTTCTGCAAAAAAACACTTCATTCTCATTGAAATGCATTGGCGGATTCCACTCTAGGTATTTTGGTGTGAGTGCACCCTTAGAAGTAAAAGTCCATAATTCAAAATGTACTTGAGTGAAAGTACAAAAGTATTGGCATCAAAATGTACTTAAAGTACCAAAAGTAAAAGTACAAAATGTTTGAAAATAGCAGATCTACAATGATAACTAAATAATATTTAGTTATCATACTGTAGTTTTGTAGTTTTCATTTAGGAAATGAAGAGAGATGAGCTCATATTATGAGCTCATCTCCATTAATTTCCTAAAGTCTGATTTACTTATTTTGGCACCGGTATCTTCCACCGAAAATATATATTAAAAAAAAAAGCTCACTGCAGCGTGTTACACTGCGGCACTGGCACAGAATATATATAAGCATAAATCAAGTATAAGTCCCAAAAATACCCTTAGAAGAATATCCTGGCTCTCGATGATATTAAACAACTGCCAAAAGGTAGAACTGAAGAGTTTTCATTTCCAGAAATATATGGTGACACTGTGACAGTCTGTATGAATTTTATGGAAATGAGCTTTCCTTTTTCATCATTTTCATTTAATTTTCTGTGTCAGCAATGACAGATACTGTAGGCGTCGTGACTTTATTCTCCATGGCAATAAACTCTGGAACCCGGGGGAAGTTAACTTTGTTTCAGTGTGTTCAAACTGAACCACCTTCCCTCAAATACTCAAAGAGGCTCAAACCACCAGGTAGTTTAGTGCTGACTGTGCTGTGGTTGGTTGTCAACCTTTTCAGGCTACGACCCCCCCAAAATAATCATGTTTGAACTCCCCCACCGTGACAAGCACTTGGAATTGTAGGAGTTGAGGCATTACATTTAGTTTTACTCTGATAAACATTATCGCTTAGAGGCGTTGTGAGCTTGTAAATCAGCCATTTTCAAATATATTTGACAATTGTGCCAATGTTCGACCAGTTTTTGCGACCATAGGTCGCATTTACTACCAAAACCTCCACGGGCTGTCTGTCTGTGAGTGAGTCCGTCACACTTTTGCCCTGCTCATATCTCCACAACCGTTGCCCCCATCCATGCCAAATTTTGCACACACACTCCTTGACTGCCAAACTACAACCTCAAAGGACCCCCGGAGCCCCAGATGTAAAAAATGACCAAATGTGCTCACACGTCACACGTCACACTTTTTCCCTGCTTATATCTCCGCACCCGTTGACCCGATCCATGCCAGATTTTACACACACACTCCTTGCCTGCCAAACTACAACCTCCAAGGACCCCCGGAGCCCCAGGGACCCCCAGGTCCCTGGGGGACCCCCAGATGTAAAAAATGACCAAATGTGCAAAAATGACCAAATGACCACCCCAACGGGGCTGCTCACGGGGAATTCCCGGGGACCACCGACTCCTGGTGCTCCAGAACGGATGCAAAAGTGGTGGCGCCCCCAGTGGAGGACCCCCTGCCACTGCAGCGCACATAAAATGCCATAACTCGGGCTAGGAGCGTCCGGGAGAGCCGGGGCCGGTACCTATTCGTCCGCCAAGGCAACGCGGAGACCTCACCCCTCATTTCTCACATGGCCCTATTCTAGTGCCACCTTCAGGCCGATTTTTAACACATTTTTGGACACTGCTCCTACAGTTTTTGCCCTAAAATCACGAATATCACTACACAGCATGTCTACACTCATGTCATCAACATGGATCAGGAAGATTTTGGAAAAACACATTTTTGCCCTATTTGTGGAGATAAGCCACCTACGGTCGCTTATCTCCCGATTAGGGAGTCTTACTGGTTATAGTATACTGTAGTTTGGTGATTCCTTTTGCAGCTCAACAACCTATGGGGTTTAAGTGGCTAACTACTGTATATCAACTATCAAACTAACAAGCTATTCTGCTGCCGGCTGCTGCTAAACAAGGAAGTGAGTCGCGGTGGAAAACAAGTGATAAATCCTAGGGATTTTGATCATTACAATGAATATAAGCATAAACAAACCAGTTCACATGAACAATATTGATGTAAAATAAGATATCTGAACGGCTACATATATTTTATAGGCGCAAAATTACAATTAAAATATTGTGAGTCACAGTTACAGGGGAGCTAGCCCAGGCTTTCTCTTCTTGAAATGCCTTGCCAACATTGACTCAATTACCGATACTCAGGTATGTATGTTTGGTAACACACACACACACACACACACACACACACACACACACACACACACACACACACACACACACACACACACACACACACACACACACACACACACACACAAACGTAGAAGGTGCACAGACCAAGATGAATAAAGACAACTCTCAAAGATCACAGTTTGAAAGGTCATACATAGGACCAATCCCTGGTTCAAAGTTCAATCCCATCCCCTTACACCAGTGTTTCTCAACCACTGTGCCTGGGGACCTTTGGTGTGCCCCTGAGAAGGGTCAAGTGTGGCCCTTGAAACTGCTTGAAAGCCAGCATTGTATTTATCATTTTGAAAATGATTTAAACTAACAGCCGACCTACAAGCACACAACGCCTCGCACCGCGAGGCGTTGTGTGCTTGTAGGTCGGCTGTTTTCACTACTGTTGTGCGACAGCCTTGCATGATGAAGCAGGGCTTTACTTTGCGAAGAAACGCACACATTTGAAACTTGGAGATACAAGGTTTCTTCCCGACAGTGATGATATTTACACCCCCGTATTATGTTGGTGTGCCCATCGATTCTAGGGACATGAAAAGTGTGCCCATGCAGAAAAAAGGTTGAGAAACACTGCCTTATACTACTACAGTATGCCAGCAGCATGTGTGGTGCTCTGTCTTCCTACCTTGTGGAGAAGTGAGACGCTGAACGGGAGCGTGGGCTGCTGGACACACGGTGGATCTAGTGTGGTGGAGATGCGGGGCTCAGCCCCATCTTGTTTCCTGGAATGAGACACAGGAGAACACAGGTTTAACAATACATTTTAACAGCCATACGATACACATCAGACATCACCATACATCAGTGTTTCTCAACCACTGTGCCTGGGGACCTTTGGTGTGCTCCTGAGAAGGGTCAAGTGTGCCCCTTGAAACTACTTGAAAGCCAGTATCGTATTTATCATTTTAAAAATGATTTAAACTAGCCGATCTACAAGCACACAACGCCTCGCGGTGGAGGCGTTGTGTGCTTGTAGATCTGCTGTTTTCACTACTGTTGTGCGACAGCCTTGTATGATGAAGCAGGGCTTTACTTTGCGAAGAAACATACAAATTTTAAACTTGGAGATACAAGTTTTCTTCCCGACAGTGATGATATTTACACCCCTGTATTATTTTGGTGTGCCCATGGATTCTTGGGACATGAAAAGTGTGCCCATGCAGAAAAAGGTTTGAGAAACACTGCCATACATACATGGTTGATGATACGATACATGGCCGATATTGGTTCATTCATGGCGATAGGATACGATTCAATGATTTAAAATTGATGCAGTAACAAAATATCTGTGTGAAAAAATCTGTTAAACTTGTGGATAGTATGTATGCATTATTATGGATATAGATACGTAAACACAGTGATTATGGAAAAAAGGCAGCAAGGATATTTAGACCAAGTGTTTGACTGTACTCATGCTGTTTTGAATTTCTGTCTAATAAAATATTCAATCAATCAGTTCTCAGGCAAATACATGGACATTATACAGTATGTGAACACATTATGTCCACGTGGGCGACATAGCTCAGGGGTAGAGACACCGTCATTAAAGCACAAAGGGTTCTCGAAGGGTTCCCAGTTCGAATCCGGGTTCCCCCTGAGATAACGTTGAAGAGTCCTTGAGCAAGACTCTGAACCCCACATTGCTCCCGTGAGCAGGTTGGTGCCTTGCATGGTTTCCTACACCATTGGTGTACGAATGTGTGTGTGAATGGGTGAATGTAATGCACAATCTAAAAGCCCCTTGGATAAAAGCACCATATAAATGCACAAATTACCATTATGGACAAACAACACAAGAGATTACATACATGTATCGATAAACCAAGTGCAGCGATATAATGGAAAAGTAATTGAACCCTTTAAAACTGCTAAATACTCACAAGCACTACAATCAATAATTTGCATTGCAAAATAATTTGATGCGATACAAAGTCAAACAATATACGATATTTTGCTGTTTGCATATTGATATAGTTGGATCGGTGAAATGAAAGTCGATGCATCGATTCAGTTACTGTGTCGTTACACCTCTACAGAACGTAGATTGAAGGAAGCTAGGGCTGATGTCGCCATCGTGGCATCATCGTTGACGATTACACAGTTGTGTTTTTGGTATTGAACACTAGAACAAAATCATATTTGTTTGCCTTTTAGGCTTTGTTTACAGTTTAGCCATTTAGCAGACGCTTTTAATCCAAAGCGACTTACAATAAGCAGATAAAACATCACAATAATAAACAAGATAATA
Organism: Nannobrachium achirus; assembly: GCF_963921795.1. Lineage (NCBI taxonomy): Eukaryota > Metazoa > Chordata > Actinopteri > Myctophiformes > Myctophidae > Nannobrachium > Nannobrachium achirus. Next base: position 59,872,531 of record NC_137818.1, read on the forward strand.
TGTCAGTACATCAACAGCAATATAACAAATGCAAATGAATATCTATCTAGAAAACAAAATAATCAGTCAAGAAAAAAGGTTCTAAAAAACCTAAAAACAAATGCTAACTAGCTTCATGTATGGTCATTGAGTGTTTCAGTACTGCTAAGGGTTTAGGTGGAGTCCGAAAAGGTGAGTCTTCAGTCCACGGCGAAAGCTATAGCGAGTGAGTCCGTTGTTCTAAGTGCGACAGGGAGTTTATTCCACAACTTTGGGGCCAGGAGGGCAAACTCTCTCGGACGAGTGGATTTTTGCCCTGGGGTTTTTTAGCGAGGGTTCTGTCAGCATCCCTGTGTTGGCTGATCTAAGTGAACGGGTGGGGTGTAGGGGTTGATCAGGTTTTGGAGGTTTGGAGGGGCCATACCTTTGGCTGCTTTGAAGGCAGGGACGTGCTGGCCATTGGGAAAAGCGGGACAACTACCGAACGGCCGGTTCATTCCCGGCCGGTCCAGGGCAGCCATTAGAAAAAAGAGAAAAAAAAATGTCGGCCTTCGTTCCATTTTGGGGGCTGGGCGGCCAATAAAGTATATCGTCACTGTCAGGCAGAAACCTCGTAACTCCAAGTTTCAAATTTGTAATTTTTTTCACAAAGCAAAGCCCTGCTTCATCATACAAGGCCGTCGCACAAAAGTAGTGAAAACAGCAGATCTACAAGCAGGTTTGTAGATCGGCTGTTTTCACTAGTTTAAATCGTTTTTAAAATGATAAATACAAAACAAACGGTTTTGGACATACAAGGTTTCCACCGAACAACGACGAAATATAACTCATGTAATTGGCCCACTGGCTTGTCACTTGTCATGATCTGAAATGGCAAATCTTTGAGTAGCAGCAGCAGCGCTATAGAGAGAGATCTCTCTCTATAACGCGCAATGAGGGCCTCTCCAACTCTTTTTCCCGGGCTGAATCAGGGGCCCAGCATGTCCCTGTTTGAAGGTCAGCATCAGTGTTTTTTATTCAGTGCGGGCCTTAAACCGGGAGCCAGTGGAGGGAGCGGAGAAGGGGAGAGACATGAGTAAACATGAGTTTACACAGCCTCAGTGAGTTTGTGACATCCTTCTCTTGCACTATAACACCACTACACACTTGTTCCATCTCATTTGCAGCGTCTGGCATCCTCTGTCAGTTCTCATCTATCAGAGACGACAACTTTCCTCCAGGTGAAAATGGAATGACTCCCCACGATGGATTCATTAGATTCGAGTCTACAAATCCTGCCGTCACCCAGTGTTGTTTTTGACAGCAAATTTTGATTTAGTTTTAGTCATAGTCTTTTGAATAAAGTGTGTTTTAGTTTTAGTCATAATTTAGTCACCTGAAAAGTTTTAGTTTTAGTCTAATTTTATTCGACTAAATATTATAAGATTTTAGTCGACTAAATCTACAGTTGATTTAGTCAACTTAAATGTATTTTAGCAGGCCTGGATGGCATCGTAATGACTGATTTTACACCTGGTTGTGTGCTGAAAATAGCAGATCTACAAGCTCACAACGCGTCGCAGCGCGACACATTGTGAGCTTGTAGATCGGCTATTTTCAGCATGCAAAACCTGAGAGCAAGCAAACATAAAATAACTCTCTTCTCCACCAGTCCCTCCCCAACATTTTATTTTGTTGACGAAATTGTCAATATATTTAGTCTTAGTTTTAGTCATCACCTCTTCTGTGCCTGTCGGCAGTTCCATTAAAGAGTATTATCTTGGGAGTTAAGCTCAAGTGCATCTATAGTCAGACACACTTTAGGGATCTAGGGACACGACTGCCGCTCCATTTAAATACAGCTGTCTTCTCCAACCTTGGAGAGTAACGCCTGGGCGATTAACAAAAAATATATATCGAAACTGACACTTAGAACCTCCAACCCACTTAGTCTTGCTAGTGTATTTTAATCGAATAATCTAATCATTCCTTTTCTTCATTATTTTTTTCTCATATCTGCTATTAGGCCGATGCATCCTTAAATTTTAAATACTTCAATAACTAATCAATGTATTTACTCCATGAATACGAAGGATAGGCATCCATAAGCTTTCAGCTTCAGCCTATTCCTTTTGATCACCTGTAACAATGACTAAGCGGATGTATGACCTGTATAAATGTATGTGAGTGAACAACTAAACTAAACTAAACTAAACTAGAATAGATAATCGATACAGTCGACCGGTCTGGTTAACCACATAAGCTCACTATTATTCTTATTTGTACAATGGCAGTGTGCAAACATACAGTAGGGATATAAAAATTATGAAAACACCATGTGAAGAAAAAGAAAACAGAAATGACACGGTCACATTATACCAGCTTGCAGCAAACTGCTACTGCATATCTCTGCTGTCGGGCCGAAACCTCCTAACTCCAAAATGCGCGCCTCAAGTGGAGTTAAGAAGTTCTGACCGAAGGGCTTTTTACAACTTTTCATTGGTTCAATATTATTTCAACCAACACACAGACGTAAAGGGTGGTCAATAGCACAGATTTATGACAAAAAGAGTGGGCCAATTGGGTAGCTGGTTTGGCAGAAAGTGTGGAGGTTTTGTCCCAAGCAATTTTTACTACTTTCCATTGGTCCATACCCACAGGTTGAGAACCACTGGCTAAAGCCCTTTGCACACAGGACAGTTGCGTTTTTTGCGTTTGCGGCATGAATAAAACGCATAGGATTTGGTGTGCAAGGCTGTGCGGAATCGGCGCTGCGGATCCAAAAAGGAGTCATAAAAGGATTGATGAGTTTTTTACCGCATGCGACAAGACGCACGAATCGAACTGGTTTCGATCGAGAAAAAAACGCACTGCGGCAGCCACTCGTCGCACGGCTAATTCGGAGCCGGTGTGCATGAGGTCATAGAGAATCATTGTTTTCTTTTCAAAAAATTATATTGTCCGTTTTATCCGTGCGGTTAAACGCGCCTGTGTGCAAAGGGCTTTAGAGGACAGCCAATGAACAAAAAGTCACGAGTATAGTTGTTCCGTCTGTTCATAGACCAGCATGCTCTTCAAGCTAGCTGGTAAAAAAAATACATCTATTTAAGTGATTATGGCTTCCGGCCTCCGAACAGGTTTGGGTTTTTGAGAATACGGTAACCCTATGCGACCCATGTTTTCTCCCCAGGGCAACGCGTCATTTGACTCGTTTGTCTCCAAAGCAGGGGTGTAACGATATAGTAACTGTATCGAAATATAGTTTTTAACTTAAAAAATTGAAGTATATCGAAATGAAAACAGCTAAAATCGAATCGTATCATTTTATTTTGTATCGTATCGAATCGGCAGTGCAAAGAATCGATTGTATCGATACTACCTACTTGGGCATTGTATTTAGCATTTTTAAGAAGAAAAAAATAAAAGGAGGGGTTTAATTACTTTTCCTTTGACAGATAATCACTGTGTTTACTTATTTATATCCATAATATTACATGTTTCCCTTAAAAACCTGCACTATCCACACCTTTCACGCAGATTTAATTTCTTTGCTAACTAGTTACTAAATGGCAAATCTTTGAGTAGCAGCAGCGCTATAGAGAGAGATCTCTCTCTATAGCGCGCAATGAGGGCCTCTCCAACTCTTTTTCCCGGGCTGAATCAGGGGCCCAGCACGTCCCTGGTCAAATGTCTAAAATGGACAAAACCCACAGACACGTTTACTCTTGAATTGGTTATTTTGGCTACTTTTCTGTGACACTGTTGTAAGATGAAGTACCAGGGCATTACTTTAAATAAATACACATTTGAAATTTGGAGATACAAGGTTTCTGCCAGACAGAAAAGGTTATGACAAGTCTGCTGCTCTTAGACTTATTGTAGGCCTTCAGCAATGCTCTGAGCCAGTAGGAAGGAGGAAGGGTTGATTCAACCTCAAAAGGAGTGTACCAGCCATACATTAATTCCAGGAAATAAAAGAACGATTCTTACGAAAGCGTGTGATGGCTCAAAGTAGCTGACAGAGTACAGCATCTTGCAATGGGCTTGGTGTGCAAGATACACTACACCTCCAAGATACCCATGTACCTGACAAACTACTTCCTAAAGGTCAAGGATGTCCACGATCACAACACCAGAGGCAGCTCCACTAATCATGTTCAACCTAGATTTAACACTATAAAAGGCTCTCTTTTTTGGTCCCCTTCTTCTGCTTTTGTAATTGATGTTGTGCTATGTAAAGTACTGTGTTCTATCCGTCTGTCTTTCAATGTTATAAGAGATACATAAAGTGGTTCCTGTGCAAATGAGCCGTAAAGCTTACTAGGATCCCTCTTTAGTTGACCTTGTACCAGTGGTTTGTGCTGTCATGAAACTGTACTTTTTTTCTATTGCAAACTGCTAATAAACTCTTCAATCAATCAATCCCTCTGCCAACCTGGGGAGAGCCCTGAACTGAGCTCATGCTTCCTTCAATGCTGTTTCTTATCACCTGCCAGGGGTAGTTTCCCCAGTAGGATGTAACACGCTATTCCAACCAGTTCCATTCCCCTCCATCAGGCGCCCCGGCTGGCCAGAGGGAGGCATTACAGAGACCAGGATTACGGTATGTTCTTTTTGTGAGGGTAACTACCCTAGGGGACACGGGGAGAACATGCAAACTCCACACATAAATCCCCTTTCGCCAACCCCACCTAGGGTATGGGCACCGATGACACAGAGGAGGGAACATGCCCACAGTGTCCCCCGGCGGGAATCGAACTCGGGACGTTCTAGCTGTGGGGCGACAGCGCTACCGGCTGCACCACCGCGCCCCTTAGTACAAACCTCTGTTTAAGTGTCAACTTAGTGAATTTAAATAATGTAGCTCCAATTAAAGCTACAATCTGGGTCTTAGCGTAACACAAGACAGTGAGAAATGAGAGATGTTAATGAAATGGTCATTTTAATGAATATAATTATATTATAATCTGTATCATAGCGTATGTTAAGACAATATACGTTAATGAGTACATCTGCTGTGGTTGGAGGTGGTATCCCTACTCTTCCATTGATACATTTAGACTCTGGCGTCAGGTAGGACAGTGTTTCTCAACCTGTGGGCCGGGACCCCCAAGGGGGTCCTCAAATTATTTTGGGGGGTCCCCAGATGATTGACTTAATGTGCAACACTGTTTTCTCTCTCAACAGTAAACAAACCAACATAAAGTTTAAGTTTATAGAGGGTATCAGCACATTTCTAAAGTGACAATTTAACGAATTTTTAATACTTCTAAAATGCCAATTAAACATTGGCCAAATTGTCAAATATTAGAGGCAGAAATTGTGAAAATAGACGATCTACATGCTCACAACGCCTCGCGTTGCGAGCGCGAGGCGTTGTGAGCATGTAGATCTGCTATTTTCACAATAGAACCAGGTAAAACAAACTGTAATGCATTAACTCTTAGTGCTCGTCAGGGTGGGGTGGGGGGGGGGGGGTGGTCCCCAGTTAAAATATGATTATCTTGGGGGTCACGGCCTGAAAAGGTTGAGAACCACTGAGGTAGGACACCTGCTGGTTGACAATGTCAATAAAGTTATTTGAAACAGACCACGCACCGGATTGGACATTATCGCTATCTTTATTATTGTAGTTCAGACACCGACATCTCTCTGTCAGGACAACATAAAATGTATGGATAGATTTAAGTTAATTGTTTTTTTGAGCATACAGTGTCGCCACCCATGAAGGGATGGGACGATAAGCGATTATATAGTTTATCGTGATAAAAAACACTCACGATAATCGTATCGTGGAGATTTAATTTATCGTGATAACGTCCTCCGTCATGCACTGGGATCAATTCATCTTTTATTTGCCGAGCTTCATATCCAGTACCACTTAAACCCTCTATGATTGGTAAAAGTTACTTACTTGATCGTCTTTTTTTTCACTCTCTATCAAATGTCTTTGCCAAAAAATAGCCGATCTACAAGCGCACAACGATCTGCTATTTTTTGGCAAATGTTCCGCCCCAGGATAATGGCTTTTGATTATCGCGATAATATCGTGAATCGCGATTTATTTTGTCACAATAATCGTGATATGACACTTTCATATCGTCCCATCCCTAAACCCATGTAAACAACAGGATATTTCATGATGTTAGTAAATGTAAACGAGCCCTGAGTACAGTATTGTATGTAATTCTTCACATGGGGGAGGTGGCTTGGAATGTCAAGTTATTTCTTTACAGTAACATGATACCTGTAGTAGGTATATTTGAATTTCATGTACAGTATATCTGCAAAGAGGAGCAGTGCTGGATGTGTGCGTCATATACTGTACTGCAGTGCATTACGGTGTGCCATTAAATGTAGTCATTCGAAGGAAAAAAAAAAGCTTACAACCATGACCAGAAAATTAATGTATGATTTTCTACTAGAGGTCATCTACAGAAACCGCAGTCCAGTTTGCCATAATGATGGCAATGATTATAATATAGGCTTTATAAAAGCACTTAAAGTTACAAAGTGCTTCACATACATCTTTTTAAACAAAAAAAGATTAACAATAAAAAAAAACTTTTTTTGTTGTATAAAACATAACGTGTATTGAGAACTAAAGAAAACCTAAGGGAATCAAATATATATTCCAAATGTGTAATTATGGAAAGCCCTGGATAAAAGTGAGCCTTCAGAAGTGATTTACAAGGAGACACTGAGCTGAGGCTGAAGCTTCTCTTTAGTTACATATTCATATCGTTGTTGTCGCGTGGAAACCTCGTATCTCCAAGTTTCAAATGTGTACGTTCTTTCGCAAAGTAGAGCCCCGCTTCATCATACAAGGCCGTCGCACAAAAGTAGTGAAAACAGCCCGATCTACAAGCACACAACGCCTCGCACCGCGAGGCGTTGTGTGCTTGTAGATCGGCTGTTTTCACTAGTTTAAATCGTTTATAAAACGATAAATGCAAAACCAACGGTTCGGGACATACAGGGTTTCCACCCGACAACGACAATATGTACATTTCATAGTACTGTTAATGACACTTTCACACTAGAGCCACTTAGTTGTGCACATGCTAGTGTGTGGGCGCGTGCATGCGTGTGTGTCTGCATGAATGCATGTGTGCACGTGTGACCGCACACGCATCTGTCTGGAATGTCAGTGTATGCTGCATGATGCATGCACGTGTGTCTCCACAATAATGACAGCGTGATATGAACACAGGATGACATTCACCATCTTTCTACCCCGGTGCTGCCAGACTGAATGAATAACAAGACACCCCCCCCCCCCCCCCCCCCCCCCCCCACACACACACACACACACACACACACACACACACTCAAACACAGGGGCGTCACACCAAATCCTGGGCCCTGGGTACAAGGATTCACTGTGTGGGCCCCCCATGAATGTTAACTATTGAAAAATAGCAGATATACAAGCTCACAGCGCTGCACCGAGTGCCGCGCTGCAAGCTTGTAGATCTGCTATTTTTGAAAAATTGTGAAAATGTGTGCAAGAAACCCATGTTTCCATGTCAGTGATGATCAAACCTTTTCATGTGAAGGACCCCCAAAATGATATGAATTTGGCCACGGACCCCCATCTCAAAATATTTAGTTCCAGGGACTACCCCGGAAGCAAAATTTGAGTTACAAATGTTCGCTTAAAAAATACATATTCAAAGATTTGCACACATTTTCACGACTTTTCAAAAATAGCAGATCTACAAGCTTGCAGCGCGGCACTCGGTGCCGCGCTGTGAGCTTGTATATCTGCTATTTTTCAATAGCTAAAGTTACTAGGGCCCCTCCACCTCGGGCCCTAGTAACTCAGTCCCACTTCCCTACCCCTTGTGACGCCCCTGTTCACACACACACACACACACACACACACACACACACACACACACACACACACACACACACACACACACACACACACACACACACACACACACACACACACACACTCATTATTACCAGCCATTCCATCAGCAGAACAGAGTTATGGATATGGAGGGGCTCCCAAAGTGTTCCATATATATGCCCAAAATACCAGGCACATGCACACATAGACATCAAAGGGGGCTTGAGCCCCTGCCCTTTTATGTCTGTAAAAAAAGTGCCCTCTCCAGACCAGGAATGCAGTTTTCACTATGGTGAAAGAAATGCAAATGTCCCCTCGTTCCATGCCATACCTGAACTCCTGAAGGCGGCATTCAAGAGAATTGCCTCGTCCAAACTTCTCCTGAACTTGAATGCAGCATCTTATGTTGAAATAATTGCCCTCTCTGTGTAGAAATCCATGCCGTTACGCCACGTTATTGACTTGATTATGCTTAGTTTAGTGGGGTATTACACACCGAAAATAGCCGACATGTGCTATTTTCAATATTTTCACCCAAAGGCCCATTTAGAAATGTCAGCTCCTGCCTCTCTAACATTCTCTGCACGTCCCTGCAAAATACCCATAGCCTTGTGAAATGCTAAGAAAAAATGAATACAAGATACAAGCTCACAACCTTTGGTGAGCTATAATTGGAATAACTAACACAGATGAAGTAACATTTCTCCTTCTTCCAATTCTCACTCCTGTCTAAATCAGTGGTTCTCAACCTTTTCAGGCCGCGGCCCTCAAAATAATCATGTACTAACTGGGGACCCCCCAGCACTAAGAGTTGAGACATTACATTTTTTATACCACGGTTCTATTGTGAAAATAACAGATACATGCTCACAACGCCTCACGTTGCGAGGCATTGTGAGCATGTAGATTGGCTATTTTCACAATTTCTGCCTTTAACATTTGACAATTTGGCCAATGTAATTTGTCATTTTAGAGGTATTAAAAAGTCCTTAAATTGTCATTTTGGAAATGTGCATATAACCATACACTTAAACTTTAGGTTGGTTTGTTTACTGTTGAGAGAGAAAACAATGTTGCACATTAAATGAATCATCTGGGGACCCCACAAAATAACCCACAGGTTGAGAACCACTGTTCTAAACGGCCTGGGCTGGCTCCCCTTGACAACCACTGCATTAGACCACGCTCCACACACCTGCCCGCTCCGCTCTCTCTCTCTCTCTCTCTCTCTCTCTCTCTCTCTCTCTCTCTCTCTCTCTCTCTCTCTCTCTCTCTCTCTCTCTCTGTAGCATCTCCCTGCAACAGCGCGTAAAAAAAGCCAGCCCTCCCACACAGATGATTCAAGTATAATACAGCCACAGCTCTAAGCTCACAGCTTCATCCACAACACAGCACCACAACTTACATAACAACAACATTGCAACCCCGCTTGGTTTTAGCGATATATGCGCCGCAGAGAGATGCGTGGCTGTGTTGTACCGTTTAACTGTTGCGGAGGAGACGGACAAGCAGCAAAAGTTACTCACACGTATAGGCAG